>NC_089510.1:607916-907916 GCF_036850995.1 Saccopteryx leptura | reverse complement strand
TGGCCCAGCCCTACCTTCTTCCTCTCAGAGCAGCAGGGAGCTGGATGCCCCCCCCCGCCTCACTTCCTGGGGGACCTAAGTGTCCCCTTCAGAGTAGAACTGGGGACAGGGCTAGTGCCCACTTGGGACCCTGGACACAGAGGGTGACCAGGGCCCTGAGGAATCTGGGTGAGGCCAGTAAAGGCTGCAGCCCCACCCAGGGCCCTGCCCCCATCCTCCCTGGACGGAGACCCTGCTCCCTCTGCAGAAACCAGCCTGCCCCACCCCCCGGCCTCAGTCTCCGCGTGGGGCCTCCATTTCCGCAGGACCTGGGTTGGCCACCTGCCCCATCTGAGATGTCCTCTGTCCCCTGCCCACTGGGGTCAGCAGCCCCGTATGCCTCCAGAGCTGAGGCCCTGGGCCAAGTGTTCTTCCCAACACTGCCCCTCTCCCGGGGCAGGGAAGACCACTGCAGAGGCAGGGGCCTGGGTTCCTCAGGCCTCCCCTTCACCTGGCGTGACTGCGGGCTGGGAGGGGGCCAGCCCTCACATCCCTGAGGGGAACACAGATGGAGAACCGCTGGTGCTGGCTAGGAATTCAGCCCCCCCCCCCGGGGCCTGGCTCTCAGTCCCCCACGTGGCTGTGCCCACTCCTCACGTCCACGGACACAAGAAGAGGCGCCAGTCACATGACTTCAGAGGAGGGGGAGGCCCAGCCGTGGCAGAGATGGACGCCCCCTTGGTCTGACATGAGTTTGAGTTTCTTTTGACACCAGAGCACTCTGACTCCTGGAAGCCCCCCTGCAGCCCCCCTGGGCCTCACTTGCCCTCCTCTCTCCATGGTGAATGTCTGCTTCCATGGGGCCTGGCTGACCAGTGACCCCATGTGCTCTCTTCCTGGGACTACCTTCTGGCCTCACCGCAGAGGGCCTCCAGCACCCAGAGGGGAGAGAAGAGGGGCTGCTGGCCAGGCCCCTCAGGCAGGCCCGGTCAGGGACCGGCTCTGGGCCCCCCAGGGCCCCTGGCAGCTGCCCCCCCCCACGTTGTTAGAAAAGGAGAAGCACTCAGGGGTGGACAGGGTGGGAGGCAGGTGGCACCACGCAGAAGGGCAGCGTCTCAGGGCACCTCCTGGGGCAGCAGAGGGGCATCTGAGCTCCGCGCGGAGACACTGGGCGACTCTGACCCGATGAGCCCCAGGCCATACAAATTAAGGATGGAGTCAGCGATGATGCGGGCAGTGCGCTTCTGGTAGCCGCCCGAGGTCACCATGAGGATGGGCACATGGCGGCCACGGACCATCCGGAACACCAGCTCATCCCGCCTGACGATCCCCTGTGAGGAGACGAGGAGGCTGGCGGGGCGGGCCTCGTGGTGTGTGTGTGGGGAGGTCCTGCCGCAGGTCTAGCCCTGCTCGGACTGCTGCTGTTCCCACCCGCCCTGACGGCAGCAGGGGTGCCGGGGCCCCTGTCCTGCTGCAGCCGACTCCGCAGGGCAGACGCCCCCCGCCCCCGGGGCAGGACGCACCTGTGGGCTGACGGACAGGCCCCCGAGGCGGTCCCCCTCGAGGACGTCGGTGCCCGCGTTGTACACCACCACGTCGGGCAGCTGCTCCTTCAGGGCTCGGTCCAGGGTCCGCTCCACTCGGTACAGGTACTCCTCGTCCTCCGTGCCCCACTCCAGCTCCACCTTCTGCCGGATGGCCTCTGGGGGGGACACGGGCACCCCAGTGTGGGGAGGAAACTGAGATCAGAGGGCACAGGAGGCCCGAGGCCCTGGCGGTGCCCCAAGGCAGGACTAGAAAATAGCCTGTCTGACTCCAGCCCTCTGCCTCTCACTCAGCCACACTGGGCTGCCCGCAGGACCACAGGTGAGAGCCCTGCACCCTGGGGACCCGGGGACCAGGCCAGACGTCTGACCTCCCTGCCTCCACGAGCCCCTGCCCAGACACGCGGACACCATGCTATGCTGGGCCCTCAAGTCCAAATCCAGCACGTCCAAGATTCAGAAACGGGCCCTGGGCCACCAGGGCGGCCGGGTGCCCACAGCGGAGCCACCAGCCCTTCCGGCGTAAACATCCCCACAGCGGGCAGGCCCCTGAGCTTCCTCGGCCCGCCCTGAGCACCCCTCTCTCTGGAGGGATCCCTTTAACCTGCCTGCCCTCATCGTCCGTCACCAGTCACATTAGCACTGACACCTGCCGTCTGACTGGGACTGTCCCGTGTATCCTGTCCTTCCTCTTGTTTCTTTTCCCTCGTTCCCCGCGTTCTACCAGACAGATGCGAGCCCAGGAGTCTTGTTTTCCTACCCCTGCTGGTTCCCCCACTCTAAGAACCCACGCGCCATTCATTAAACAGGCTAATGTGATCACGGGTGGGTCATGGGGCTTCCTCAGGCCTCAGTCTCCATGTCTGCACAATGGGGACGATTCCCAGCTCTCGGGGACGCTGAGGAGGGATGAAGTGGCCTCCGCGGGGCCCAGCACACAGGCACTGCTCAGGGGACCCCACCCACGCAGGAGCGCACTCGGGCCGGGGGCGGGGCCGGGGGCGGGGCCGGGGGCGGGGCGGGCTTACGCTTGGCAAAGCGGTCTCCAGGGTAGATGTGGCGGTTGTAGACGTCCATGATGTACACGCGCTTGTCCCCCATGAAGTCCCTCTCGTGCCCATTGCCCTGCGGGGAGAACATGGAGGTCACGTGCAGGCACTGCCCTCAGCCAGGCCAGAACCCCCACCTCACCCCGCAGCAGTGTGGTTTGGTTTGCCCTGCGGCAGAGGGTCTCACGACAGTCAAGTGACAAAGCGGGGATTCGACCTCCAAACCTGGCCTGTGGTCCCCCCGGTGTGACCTGAGGCGGCAGCAGCAGCAGGACTTGGGCCCGCCCTTCCTGAGCCTGGGACCAGAATGCGGTGCACAGAGCCAAGGGCTGCACTCACGTGACTGTGTTCAGGGGACTCAGTGTGACCATGTAACCTCGAGGCAGGGCCCCGAGCATCACCAAGCCACTGGGCCCACTGGGTGCCCTGCCCTGTCCTTGACCAGGGGAGCCAGGCCTGGGTTTCGAGTCCTGAGGCTCTAACCCTAAGGAGTCGGTTCCTGAGCAGTGGCTTTGGGGCTGAGCGGCCCTGAGACCGTGTGAGTGGCACCTTCCCAGGGGCGGGTCCCCAGTACCCCTTGACCAGGGAAGCTGCGGAGGGCTTTGAGCTCAGGGGCGCTGCCAGCCTGGCTGGGGGGAGGGGAGGGGCATCAGGAGATGGCAGGACACTGCAGAGGGCTGAGGGGCACACAGGCTGAGGCAGGTCCAGACGGAGGTGGCAGAGCTCTGCCTGGAGCTCAGGGACGCCCCTGGCATGGGGGAGTCCCCCTGGGTGGGGCTGCATGACAGATGCTGGCGGAGGCACACAGGAGCTGGGGGCCCAGCAGACCCCACCCCACAGGGCACTCACCTGGTGGGCGTCCAGGTCAACAATGGTGGCCCTGGAGATGCCTTCCACGCGCTCAAACAAAAACTGCTCAGGGAGGAGAGGGAAAATGTGAGGGTCCCCAGAGGACAGAAGACACACAGCCCCTCGGGGACTCCCGGGTGGCGAGGGGCCACGGGAGGAGGCCACATATGCTTCTGGCTACCAGGGCCGGGCAAAGACATCACAGCCCAGGAGAGTTACGTGTGTGTAGTCAGGGAAGGCTCCCTGGAGGAAGGGCCTGTGCTGGGCCCTGAAGGACCAGCTGCAGTCAGGGGTTGAGCAGGGGAGTGAGGCTGGCCCTCAGCAACAGCCCAGTAATCCTAGGGTAACGGGTGGGGAGCCTGGGGGGACGAGGGGGGGGACTAGGGGAGGGCCCCCCCACCCCCCACCCCCCCACCCCCCCCACCCCCCACCCCCACCCCTCCACACTGGGCCTGGAGCTTTATCTACAAGCTCTGCCTTACTATAGGGCCATGTCCTCATGCCCCCTTCCCTGGGAAGCCATCCTTCCCCTCCCCCCACCCTCCAAGATCCCCTGTGTCCACCTCTCTGAATGACCAGGGTCTGCTGGCCTACCCCCAACCCCCACCACCCCACCATGAGTGTGTGTGTCCTGTGAGAACAGGGGCCACTGACCCTGACACCCAGACACAGGGTGGTCGGGGCACACTCGGGGTCCCTCCCACAGCCCGTGCTGGCTGCGTGACCTCACCCCCCTGGGCCTGTGTCCTCACCTGCAACGTGTGAGGGTAACAGGTGAGCCCCAAGGGCGGGGCTGGCTGAGGCTTGAGCCCATAGTCAAGGCCATTGTTACCCCCATCACTGTTACCCCCACCTCTTCCTCGCTCCCTGTGCAACACCCCTACTTTTTCCGTGGAAGTGCGCCCCCCCCGGAAGTGCGCCCCCCCCTCACGAGACCGGAGCAGCTCCCTTGGTCCCAGGAGGACAGAAGAGCAGCTCATCTGGGTCTGAGCCCCAGCTGGCTGAGCGAGGCAGTGGGACCCCCCAGCGCCCCCCACGCCCCGTCCGCGTCTCTGTAATGGAGGTGACAGCACAGACTGGGAAGGGCGGGGCCCCAGGGCGGGCTGGGCGCTGAGCCCACGTGACCCCTGCGCACCTTGATGGCGAGCGTGATGTCCGCGTAGGCGCAGAAGCCCCCGCCCCGGTCGCTGGAGCAGTGATGGAAACCGCCACCTGCAGGTCAGGTCAGGTCAGGGCCGGCTCAGGGGCGGACCCAGGGCCCCCGCCCGCCCCGCCTCCCAACACCCCTCCCTGCTCCGCCCTCAGGACCGCTCCAGGTGGGCAGAGTGCACCCAGCCCCTGGACACACTCACACCCAGCTCAGGGGGCAGCGCTGACATCCCAGCTGCCCTGTCAGAGATGGAAACTTCTTGGGGTGTCCCAACAAGTCAGCCGCCCCCAGCCCACCCACACCCTTAGGGGCCGGGAGCTCATCCTTCCCAAGGCAGTGAGTCCCCAGAGCTGGGCCTGTCCATGTGAGTCCTCCCACTGGGGAAGGATGTAGGGGGGGTGGCGGGGGGGGGGGCAGGGGGGGCAGGTCTAGCCAGGACCACCCAGATCCCGCCGCATGGCAGACGAGGGTGAGCAGGCGGAGAACCCGCCACTAGTCCTGGCTGCCCACAGCAACCAGCAACAATGAGGGCCCTGGAACCCAGGGTCCAGCCTCACCTCTCAACCCTGAGACCACTGCCTTGGGGCCCCAGTGCCCACACAGCCGGTCCCCGGCTGCCCTACAGGGCCCTGCACTGCCGATGTCTGACACTGATCCCAGTCACTGCCTCCCAGGTAGCGTGAAGCCGGGACCCGAGGACCAGGGACCTGCCACTTCCACCACTCATGGGGCTGACACTGGTTCACGATGAGCTAACAGCCACAGTGGACGAACCCCAGCCAGCATGAAGCTCGCTGACACCTCCCTGCAGCCCCAGCAGCCAATACTACCGCCATGCCCTCCTCTTCACAGCAAGAGCCCAGAGAAGGTCAGCAACTGGCCCTGTGTCACACAGCTCACTAATGGCAGAACCAAGATTCAAACCAAGGCTGGTTCAGGATCCAGCTCTTAACCTCTACCAGGCCATGACACCGTCCACAGGGAAGGGCTTCCTGGTCCCCTCGGGAACCTGTAAGCACACGGCTGTCCCCTCATCTGTTCAGCAGAGTGTCCTAACACCGTGGTTAAGCCAGCACTAAGGATGGGCACCTGACCACACCAGGACGGAAGAGACCCAGCCCCTGCCTGCAGTGCTCACAGTCCACGGTGATCTGGGGCTCTGAGCAAGCCACTAGGGCTCTCTTGATGTCCATACGCTCATCAACATAACTGGACTGGACAGTAACGCCCAGTGCAGATGAGAGGCTGGACAGACAGCAGCACAGACTGTTCAGTGCGGAGCCTCCATGAGGGTCCCTGGGAGGGACGAGAACTATAGGTGCAGCCCTGCCATAAGCCAACTTTGTGGGACAGTCCAGGAGACGGGGCAGTGCTGGCCCTCAACGCCCCTGAGAAGGAAGTGATATTGATCCTGGACCTGTCTACCACATGACCAAGCCCCTGCAGGCTGTCCTGGGCCCCCACAGGTGGGAGGAGCCCTCGAAACCCTGCAGGTCTCATCCCCATGCAGACCTGTCCAGAGGATGGCATGGGCCTTCTGGGAGAGAGTGAGCTCCCCGTCACTGGAAGTATGCAAAGGCACGGAGCAACTTGGGGAACTCTTTCAGACAAGGATTCCACTCCAGATGGAGGCACTGGTGGGTTTCTCCCAGGCAGCAGAGCCTGGGAGCTCACAGCCTGGCCCTCCCCAGGCCCTGGCCGCCTCCCCTCCCCCACGGGACACTCACCCACATTGATGGCCCAGCCTCGCTCCACTGCCAGCTTCCCCGCCTGGGAGACAAGCACAGGTGAAGGCATGGTGGCCTCTCCATCCCTCACTCCCAGACCTGCTCAGCCCACCCACCAACCCCGCTTCTGCCCAGCCCTGAGATGTGGCTGAGCTCAGAGGGGCCACAGGAGGCTGCCACCCCCGCGAACTCGGTCCCAGGGGCAAGTGCCAGCCTGGCCAGCATGTGGGACGTGTGGTGCACCAGCCCCTCGGTAATTTTGGGAGGAAACTGGAAGAAATGAAAGTAAATACTTCTGGTTACGTACAAACTGACAGTTTTAATCTGCCTTTGGAAGGGAAAAGATTTTGCATGTGGAAATAGAGACTGAATACTGAAATCCCATAGGAAATGCAAGTTCTGGGGTGGGTGATAAGTTGTAATCTAATAAACTAAAAGAAGAGACAGATTCGCAAACTAAAAACGACAGGTCGGATCATCGTGCTCTGAAATCAGAACTGTCTCCCACTGCCGATCAACTCAGCAGCCTGTGGCTTGTTTCAAAGAAAACTACACACAGGGCCCTGGCTGGCTGGCTCAGCAGTAGAGCGTCAGCCCGGAGTGCAGAAGTCCCGGGTTCAAGTCCCGGCCAGGACACACAGAAGAAGCGCCCATCTGCTTCTCCACCCCTCCCCCTCTCCTTCCTCTCTGTCTCTCTCTTCCCCTCCCGCAGCCAAGGCTCCACTGGAGCAAAGTTGGCCCAGGCACTGAGGATGGTTCCATGGCCTCCACCTTCTATCAGGTGCTAGAATGGCTCAGGAACAACGCCCCAGATAGGCAGAGCATCACCCCCTGGTGGGCAGGCCGGGTGGATCCTGGTCGGGCGTATGTGGGAGTCTGTCTGCCTGCCTCACTGCTTCTCACTTCGGAAAAATACAAAAAAAAAAAAGAAAAGAAAAAAAAAACTACACACAGGACATGAGCCCTCATTTTGCCTCCACCCTGAGGTCATGATGGGGACAGAGGGGGGCAGGATCCATCATTGGAGTCGTGAGGTGTGGTTTTCCACCTTAAACTTGAGTACACTGCAGCGACCATTTTAGGGTACATCTCTGGGAGATGGAGACGTCTCTCACACACCAGTAAATACGGTGACTCTCTCGGTGGTCCACAAAGGAACGGTGAATTCTAATGTTCGGGGATGGGACAGACTTTAACAGACCCGCTGTTGCTGGTCGCTGGGGAAGACTCAGGGTTCTGCTCAGCTATCAGGTGGGAGGTGGGCATTCCAGAGGGAGAGCCCAGGTGGGCAAGGCCCCAAGGGAGAAGGAGTCAGGCCTGGAGGGGCCCCCACACCAGCCCCTGCTGGTCGCTGGGGAAGACTAGGGGTTCTGCTCAGCTATCAGGTGGGAGTGGGCATTCCACAGGGAGAGCCCAGGTGGGCAAAGGCCCCGAGGGAGAAGGACCCAGGCCTGGCGGGGCCCCCACCCCAGCCCCACGTCCCACCTGCCTCTCCACTTACCATGATGGTCCCTCCCGTCTGGGTCCGAAGGGGCTTCAGCACCTTCCTCTGCACAAGGAAGTTGGGGAGGAAGATGACAGGCGGGATCTCTGTGATGGTGGCGACAGCAAAGGACCACTGTGGAGAGAGGGACACACAGGCCACCGGCCTCCATGGCTGTGCCCGGGCGCAGGGCAGCGGCTGGGAGTCAGGGGTCCTCTACAGCCAGGACCACGGTGCCCAGTGAGCTCCGGGCTGGGGGCCATTGCTCTGGTAAAGAAGCGACCCCCCCCCTCGACACGCACACATGCACACACACACCGGTCTGGCCCCCACCACGCCCTGGGCTCAGCCAAGGACAGTGTACGCAGCACATTTCCTTACACTCCGTGGGCCTGTATTCCAGAGCCCTTGGCTGCCCTCTAGTGCCCAGAGCAAGAGCTGAGGGGAGCTCCGCCCACCTCACAAGGGTGCAGCCCCAGCACGGCCCCACACCCGCTGTGCAGAAGGGGACCCTGAGGCCAGAGCAGCTCCCTGAGCAGTACGTCCCTGACAAAGCCAGGACCGGAAGCCCAGGAGTCCTGCTCCACAGTACAGTGTGGCCCTTTGTCCACTGGGCACTGGACCTCCCACCTCCTCTCTGGCTGCTCCGGCAGGAGGGTCTCGAGCACCAAGACCAGGACACTGCTTTCCCGCGGCCCCCAGACCCCTGGGCAGGTGTCCACGCATCCAGATCCTGCACCGTCTCCTGCCTGCCTGGGAAGGCACCTAGGCCCCCGCTCCCTGCTCCGACTGACCCTAGGCAGAGGCTTGGAGGGGCTCTGGGTACTCCGCAGATGTTTACTAAGTGCCTGAGGCGGGGGTGGTCCAGCCTTAGTCGGGAAGCTTGCAGCCTAGCAGGGAAGTACCTATGTGTTCAGGAGGTCAGGCACAGAGAAGGCTGCAGGAAGGAGCAAGGTGAGATGTCAGGGCTACAAGGCATCCAGTGGGAGAGGACTGGCCAGTGTGGCCACTGCGACCACCACCCAGGACTGAATGAGACTGAGGCATGGAGAAGCCTGCGAGAAAGCAGGTGCCTGCAAGGGGCCAGGGAGGCACGGGAACGGGGTGGCATCGTGCCTGCAAGGGGCCAGGGAGGCACGGGAACGAGGTGACATCGTGCCTGCAAGGGGCCAGGGAGGCACGGGAACGGGGTGGCATCGTGCCTGCAAGGGGCCAGGGAGGCACGGGAACGGGGTGGCATCGAGAGGCTGGGCCACTGTGGCTTAGACACTGCCACCAGGGAAGACCTGTCTTCTGGTGCTGGCACTGCCCTGAGCACCTGTGTGGCCACCCTCCCAGACTGAGGACAAGGCTGAGGATGGATGAGGACAGGCTGAGGACGGATGAGGACAGGCTGAGGACGGATGAGGACAGGCTGAGGTTAGCTGAGGACAGGCTGAGGACGGATGAGGACAGGCTGAGGACGGATGAGGACAGGCTGAGGTTGGCTGAGGACAGCTTAGGTTGGCTGAGGACAGCTTAGGTTGACTGAGGACAGCTTTGGTCGGTTAAGGACAGGCTAAGGATGACTGAGGACGGCTGAGGATGACTGAGGACCGCTGAGGACAGGCTGAGGACTGCTGAGGACAGCTTTGGTCGGTTAAGGACAGGCTAAGGATGACTGAGGACCGCTGAGGACAGGCTGAGGACTGCTGAGGACAGCTTTGGTCGGTTAAGGACAGGCTAAGGATGACTGAGGACCGCTGAGGACAGGCTGAGGACTGCTGAGGACAGCTTTGGTCGGTTAAGGACAGGCTAAGGATGACTGAGGACCGCTGAGGACAGGCTGAGGACTGCTGAGGACAGCTTTGGTCGGTTAAGGACAGGCTAAGGATGACTGAGGACCGCTGAGGACAGGCTGAGGACTGCTGAGGACAGCTTTGGTCGGTTAAGGACAGGCTAAGGATGACTGAGGACCGCTGAGGACAAGGGTAAGGACGGATAAAGACGGCTGAGGCTGGGGAAGCTGCTCTAACCCGTTCCTCGGGTCCGGGAACCCGGTCACTGGTCTGAAGGGAGAGCACCACCCAGCCTTGTCCCTCTGCCTGTAGGTGGAGGGACCACCGGGCCGGCGGGGGCGGGGGCGCCGGAGCTGAGACAGTGTGCACAGCTGCGGAACCCGCCTCCGTGTGTGTGCACGCACACTCATGCGTGTGTGCATGCGTGCATGGGGGTGTCGTGGGCCCCGAGAAAGCAGATGCCTCTAAGGGGGCTCCCGGTGACTGACGGGGCTCAAATTGAGCGGCACAGGCCAGCGGCCATTTCTGCGCAGGGGCCTCCCACGCGAACCGTCAGGGAGAGGCCGGCACGGTGTCCCCACCCGCAGCAGCCCTCACGGAGCAGCTCCTGGGCTCCCCGTTCACCAGTGGGGGCCGAAGCCATCGCGGTCCAGCAGGCGCTGCGCAGCTCTGCCCCGCCCCCGCTCACACCCTCTCCAATCAGCTCCGCGCCATTCCGACCAATCAGGACGGCGCCCTTCACACCAATCAGACTGAAGACTCGCATCCTCCTCCGCGGGCCAATGGACTGGACAGGAGGGACGGGGGGGACAGGAGGGACAGGAGGGACAGGGGGGACAGGGGGGGACAGGGGGGGACGGGGGGGACAGGAGGGACGGGGGGGACAGGGGGGGACAGGAGGGACAGGGGGGGACAGGGGGGACAGGGGGGACAGGGGGGGACAGGAGGGACAGGGGGGGACAGGAGGGACAGGGGGGACAGGGGGGGACAGGGGGGACAGGGGGGACAGGAGGGACAGGGGGGACAGGGGGGGACAGGAGGGACAGGGGGGGACAGGGGGGGACAGGGATGGGCCTCCATTCTCAGCTCCCCTCCAGCTGCTGGAGCGCACGGAGACTGAGGACCGCGTTCCCGCCGGGCTGTAGCGCAGCGGCGAGGGGCCTCACCTGAGGGCCGCCTGGCCCGGGCGCACTGGGTAGTTTCTTTCTTCACCCCACCCTAACTGGGGACTCCGGTGGGCACTGAATTGGCACCAGCGACCGCTGAGTGACAGCATGTCCGTATGCATGTGTGGGGCGGGTGGGGGGGGGGGGAGGAGGGACAGACCCGGAGAGGAGCGCGTGGCCAGCTCCACCTGCTCACCCCTGCCCAACAGCCTGGTACGGAAGGCCTGGGGCCATTGCTTCCTGTGAACACGAATGGACACACAAATGAGCCACTGCAGGGACCCACGGAGTGGCTACGTCCTCCTCGGCAATCCCGCAGACAGACTGCAGGGCCGTGACGCTGCAGGCAGCCTCCGGAGGGTCCGATGTGGACACAGCGCCGTGACCAAGGCGGCTCTCCACCTGCGTCCATAGCGCCCTCTAGCCCGATGGCGCTCCACCCAGAAAGGGGCGTGCATCAAGCACGTTTAGGGAGCACCGCTGGTGTGGCCCACCTCCTGGACATCCCGAGTCCACTCTGGCAGGTTACAGGCTCCGGGACGTTCTGCCATAGACTCCTCCCTAACTGCTTCATCCCACTTCTCCCGCCTCCTGACCACAAACCTCCGCCTATCCCCTTCACGTTTTACATAACACCACTGTGCAGACTCCGCAAAGCTGCCATCCTGTGGGACCGCGCGTGGGAACTCCGAGCTAGAGACTGAGCTCTACGTGGGCCAAGCCTACAGTCACCAGAACACACGTGGGCGCCAGCCAAGGGGACCAGCCCCCATGGGAGAGGGCACCTGTCAGCCAGCGTTCCTCGACTCCTGGACATGAAGGGCAGACGGGGCACATCAGCCCCTTCTCAGCCAGCAGTGGTCTCTCTGCACTGCAGTGTGGCTCACTGATGCTCCAGACCTGTGCTGTCCGGTCCAGGCGCTGCTGGACACATGTGGCTATTTGAGTATAATTGTCAGTTAATTTAAAATTTTTTTTTTAATTACAATTTTGTTCCTCAGTCACACTGGCCATATTTTAAGGCAGGGGTCCCCAAACTTTTTACACAGGGGGCCAGTTCACTGTCCTTCAGACCGTTGGAGGGCCAGACTATAAAAAAAAACTATGAACAAATCCCTATGCACACTGCACATATCTTATTTTAAAGTAAAAAAACAAAACGGGAACAAATACAATATTTAAAATAAAGAACAAATAAATTTAAATCAACAAACTGACCAGTATTTCAGTGGGAACTATGCTCCTCTCACTGACCACCAATGAAAGAGGTGCCCCTTCCGGAAGTGCGGCAGGGGCTGGATAAATGGCCTCAGGGGGCCGCATGTGGCCCGCGGGCCGTAGTTTGGGGACCCCTGTTTTAAGGGGTGAATGGCCACATGTGGCTAGTGACTACTGGAGTGGGCAGAGCCCTTGTAGAATATTTCCTTCTCTGCAGAAGGTTCTGCTGGACACAGCTGCTCCGGTGAGGGGTGGGGTGGACTGGGAGAGACAGAAGGACCCGGCACCAGGGACAGATAGCTTATCTGGGAGGGCCCAGGCTGGAGTGGGGCTGCCCTGATCCTCCGCCAGCCCGGGCAGGGCAGGGCACTAAGGGACAGGCTGCATGGGAGCAAGACAGGCACAGGGCTCTGAAGGGTTCATCAGGGCCAAACCTCACGAATCCAAACCTGCAACTGCACGCAGGGAGGAGGTTGGCTACAGCCCCATGCGGAGCTCCAGCTGCTTGGTTTGGGCCAGGACCTGACAGCAGTAGAAGTGGGGCCAACGGAGAGAAGGGGAGATGATCCCACACGATCACCTCAGGCGATGGAAAAAGCCTATGACAAAATCGAACACCCTTCATAAAGTCAATCGACAAACTAGGAGCAGAAGGGAACTCCCCCAACACGACAAAGGGTATTTGTCACTCACACACACACATGTCCAACTTAGGGCCAGCCCTCTATGTCCCTGCACTCTGTCCTGTCTCATCTCTGAAACAGGAGCTCCTCCCAACTGGGCCCGGAATGAGGACTTGGGGCCACTGGAGAGCCTGTCCTCCCTGCCCAGTGTCAAGTACTCTGACTGCCCCCTGCCCGCCCTTGCTCCACTCTGTGCACAGCCCTCGTCCCCGCCAACAGCAGTAGCTGGACTGTTACCTCTCTCTCCCAGAGGGCCCAGCCCCGGGGGATGGGCGGGCATGCTCCCTGCTGTACAATGCCGAGAATGACGCCTGGCACACGGTAGGTGCTTGTGGCACATGCTGCCAACCCTCCCCCAGGTCCCTACCTGCACCTGTCCTGAGGAGGCCACCTCACCTGTCCCACCGCAACTGAGCCTGTAAGAGCCTGGCCTCCTGCCCGGTCAGCACACAGTGGTCAGCACACAGCACACCCCGCGGGGTCAGGCTAGGCCACCTTCTGGTGAGCCAGGTGTAGGCCCCTGCTTCTGCACCTCCCGCCCAGTCCTACAGGTTCCACCTGCTGAAGGGCCCTGAGAGCCTGTTAGGGATGCAAGTTCTCAGGCCCCGCCCCGACCTCCTGAATCAGAAACTCAGGGAGTGGGGCCCAGCGCCCTGGGGGGTCACAAGCACTCCAGAGGGTCTGAAGTGGAAGCACATTTGAGAAACACTCCTCTAAGGAACAAATGAGTGAGTGAGCTGCGGTGAACCGTGAGGCTTACCCCAGCCAGATGCCCACGGCCCACCAAAGGGCACGGCCTGCAGGCTTCCCCGTCCCAAGGCCGGGTCAGATGTCAGGGCCTCCACGCCCAGATGGCCTTTGGGAACCCACCGAACTGCAGACACTGCTTCCCACTGCCTGCTTTTTTCAGGTGGACTTCCACCCTCACGAGTCCAGACCTGCAACTGCACGCAGGGAGGAGGTTGGCTACAGCTCCGCTCGGAGCCCCAGCTGCTTGGTTTGGGCCAGGACCTGACAGCAGTAGAAGTGGGGGCCAACGGAGAGAAGGGGAGATGAACCCACACGATCACCTCAGGCGATGGAAAAAGCCTATGACAAAATCGAACACCCTTCATAAAGTCAATCGACAAACTAGGAGCAGAAGGGAACTCCTCCAACACGACAAAGGTATTTGTCACTCACACACACACACTCACACACGTAAATGCACAATCCCACAGCTAACAGCACACTCAACAGTAAAAGACTGAAAAGCACCTATGATCGGGAACAAGACAAGAATGCCTGCTTTTGCTACGTCGATTCAACCAGAAGTGCCAGCCAGAGCAACCAGGGAACAAGAGGAACATATGAAGTACTACAACTCCACAACCAAGACTAATGGCCCAACTTTTAAAATGGACCCATGACTTGAACAGGCCCTTTCTTCAGAGAAGATACACACATGGCTACAAAGCATTCAAAGATGCTTCATGTCATACATAAACTATTACCGAAATGCAAATTATAACCACGATAGGACACCACTTCACACCTGACCTACTACACAAGCCACAATATAAATGAATAAATAAATGACCCCAGAAAATAAGTGCTGGTGAGGACATAGAGAAAACTGGAACCCTGGTGCAGTGGTTCAAAATATAAAATGGACAGTTGTAATGGGAATCGTCTTGGTGACGCCTCAAAGAGTTACACAGCATTACCATATGACTCAGCAATTCTACTCCTAGGTCTAGAAGCAAAATAACTGAAAAGTGTTCACAGACAGAACGGGGTGGGGAGGGCGGACGGGCCGTGGGCAGGGCGGAGCGGGGTGGGCAGGGCGGAGCGGGGTGGGCAGGGCGGAGGAGGGGGTGAGAATGTTCCACAGGACGCAGAGAAGGGCCAAGGTTGAGCAGCCCTGGAGGCCTCCAGAGCTCGGGGCACTGCTCAGGGGTCCACCACAGAAAAGAGACACGGTGCACGCCTGCAGGGTGAGCCGCAGGTTCCAGAGCAGCAACGCCCGAGATGGGCGTGGGTCCCGTCTGCGTGTCCCACTGCACCCCTCTCCCAGAGCAGCTGGGACAGAATCCAAACTCCTCCACAGCCCGCAGAACCCTGTGTGTCCTGGCCTCCCGGGGCGTCACCTGCCACCTCAGTGTTCTGGTCCCCTCTCCCTTCAGGAGGCCACGTCCCTCCCCAGGTCCGTGGCTCTGGAGCAGCCCGCCTTCCAAGCTCCTCCTGCGTCACCCACTCCCGTGACTTAGTCTCAGCGCAAACCTCCCGTCCTGTCTGTGGGGCCCGCCCCCACCGCTCAGCCAAACAGAGCCCACCTCCACCCGGCCACCCCGCCTTTCTTCACAGCCCTTGGTGCGCTCTGAAACGCTTTTCTGTGCTTACTGCATTTTTAGTCTTCCGCCGTGAAAATGCAAATCCACGACACCAGCGAGCCTTGCTTGTTCGTTTTTTTGTGCCTAGTCCACAGTCAGCACTCGATACGGACGCTGAGTGACCGAACACCCTTCACCTGAGTCGGTGGTTTGGAATTCATCACGTTTCTCTTTTTGCCTTGGCTGCCAGGCAGCTCCGGGTCAAATACAAAACTCAATCATACCATCCTGGTTAATCCTTCCAGGTGGACACCGGTATTCCCCCCACCCTTGACCCCAATTTTCTGTCCCTGCACCCAGCCCTTCCTCTCTGGACTCGGGCAGGCATGTCCTCCTGGCCCAGCCCCTGGGCTATGGACTGTGACCGCGCATGTCCAAGCCCCAGGAAATGAGGGCAGCCAAGTGCCAGGCTTCCTGCCAAGGCCTCACACACCTCCCTCTCCCAGGAGCTGGGCATCAACCTGTTCCTGGTTCTCTCTCCCGAGTTAACACTGTCCGACTGCACCCAGCATTCCCACAGGTAGGCCAGAGTCTGGGAAAAGGGGGAGCAGAGCTGTGCCCAAGCACCCGGAGGACCGGACTGGGTGCCTGACCTGAGGCCTCCCCCAGGCCTGCCTGACGTCCCTCCTGGGAGACCCTGAGCAAGTGCGGCCTCTTCCTGAGCCCAGGCTTTCCCACTGATGCAGGGGAGGGGCCCAGTGACCTCTGCCTCTGAGTCTAAAATGAGTCTAGCTGGGAAGCCTGGGGGTTAGGGGTCCCACATTCTTTTGTTTTTTTGTTTGTTCATTTAGGTGAGAGAGGAAGAGAGATAGTGAGGCAGATGCATGCATACACCCCGGCCAGGATTCACCCAGCAACCACATCTGGGGCCAATGCTCAAGAACTGAGCTATTTTTAGAATCAGAGGCAGATGTGCTCAGACCAACTGAGCTATCCTCAGCTCCGGGGGCTGAGCTCAAACCAATCGAACCTCTGGCTGCAGGGGAGAAGAGAGAGAGAAGGGGGGGTGGGAGAAGCAGATGATCGTTTCTCCTGTGTGCCTTGATCGGGACTCAAACCTGGAACGTCTGCACACCCCGGAGCTGATGCTCTACCACTGAGCCAACTGGCCAGGGCCCCACATTCTTTCTTTAAAAAAAAAATTTATTGACTTTATTAGGGGTGACCGTGGTTAATAAAATTATATAGGTTGCCAGTGCAAAGGGCTCCCACATTGTTGGGTGCAGAGAACCTGTTGCACCCTTGACCCCACCAGCACAGGATAACAGCACCCAATCTGATACAAACCCCCCGTCCAGCCCGCCCTCCGCTCCCACAAAGGGGCCCGACTGCCTCCTCCCTCAGAACCTCAGCTGCTGAGGACAGGCCGCGAGCAGGCAGCCTGAAGGCCCAGTTCCGTCTGCAGGTGGAATTTTAACATCTCAAATGAGCTGCAACATTAAGAAATCAGAAACTGCCACTCAATAGCCTGGGTAAAGCCAGGCACTCCGGCTGTGCCAGGCCTGCAGTGGGGCTTAGCAGCAGCCTGCCCCTGGGAAAGGCAGCACCCTTCCAGTGCCCCCACACCACCACCTCCTGCCTGACTGTTTCTGTATGTGCCCTGCTGGGCCCTGGGGGGCAGGGGAGTTCCAATTCATCTTGAGCCTAACGGTTTTTAACAAGTCTTTAGCAGTGGAAATTCTTAGAACAAAATCTTAAAACTTCAGTCCACTATAAAAATAGGCCAAAATAGAACCGCTTTGATTTGACAAGGGCTGGGGCGTCCCCATCTGTCATCCAGCAGGGGTCTCTGAAGCCTGTTCACCGAGCACAGATTGAAAGTCACTGATGCAGAAGCCGCAATCCCTGTGAGGTTTCACTCTCCACCAACTGGACATCCCACTTTCATACTCCCAGAGACGGGGAGCTCACTACCCCCAGAGCAGTCTCGCCTCTCCCTGGTGTCTGCCGCACCTTGCTCCTTCTCTCGGGGACCACAGACTCACATGCTTCCCCTGCACTGTGGACAGGAAATGAGCCCTTTCGGGCTGCGCTTCCCCAGGCTGAGCTGCCACTCACCCCCCGGCCGGCAGCCTTCCTGGCCCAGGGCAGCCCCAGACCCTCAGCCTTGTACCTTCAGCTCGTTGAGGTAGCGTCTCGTGTGAACCACCAGCAGGTCCTCGTCCGAGGCTTCCCGAGCCTCCACCAGCATGCCATCCGACAGAAGCTTCTCCTCTGAAACCATAAAGAGGGCACCTGCTTCCCTGCTGGGGGGTGGGGGCAGGCCCCGCCCTGCCCCAGGAGACGGTGGGCACTGCTGAGAACGGGCCACCTCCCAGGTCGGTGTGAACAACGGGCCAGGCCCTTAGGCCAGGGCACTGGGGACACTGTGCACACAAAGATTCTTCCCAAGATACTGATAACTTGAGGTGAGCTCGGGTGCGTCTGCACAACTTTCAGAGGCAGACCACACATGGGTCAGTGATGTCAACTCTTGAGGTGAGACACACGCTTTCACCACTCTGGGGGCCAGATGGGAGGCTGCGGAGTGTGGCTTCTCTTTCACACCTGCCTGACCCACGATCTCCTTCCTTCCTTACCCCTCAGAGCAGTCTCCCAGCCTGCAGCCACAGGGAGCAGCCTGAACTGAACGACACCCTTGTTTTCCAAGGCGTTTTTATTTTACAGTGACTTTCTATTTATGGCACGTGAAACCGGCTTTTCCCATTTAGGTGACCTATGTTTCCCATCAATACAGGTTTATTGAAGGTTTTTAAAAACAAAGGCTAAGTCAACAAACAATCTGAAGTAAAGAACGGGGCAGGTGGCATGAGGAGACGGCATAGAGCCCGGGAGTGGTCTGTCTGCAAACGGCCGTGTTTGGGAAACGCTGCATTATTCCATCACCGCCCACTTGCGCACACCAGGGAGATCTGCTCCCTTTTGCAGATGAAGAAACTGAGGTCCAGGGTATGAAGTGCTCTAGAGCTCAGTTAGGACAGGCCCATGATGCTCTGGCCTGTGATGCTCCAGGTTCTACGGACATCAAAGGGGAAAACAAGGTCGCAACCGAGGGGACCTGTTTTAGTGTTACCCCAAGAAATCAACCATACAGCAGGTACTCGCCCTGACCCCACCCCAGAACGTGCCATGGCTCCCCACTGCCTGCAGGCACAGGGCTAGCTCTTTTCTTGGAGGCCCTTCACCATGTGGCCCCTGCCTCCTTTCCACCTACATCCTCATAGGGGAAAGGAGGGGGCCCAGGAGGGCTGCTGGCTCCGCAAGAGGGAGACAAGGGACCCTTCTGTCAGGCTACTAGGTGATGCAAGAGCCCCAGAAGGGGACATGGGGGGGAGTGGCTCAGACTGGAAGACAGAGCATGAAGGACCATGCTCCGTAAGGCAGGAGAAACAGAAGGCAAGGGCAGGCTGGCTCTGCTCCTCTCCCTGGAGTTCTTGCCCTCAGTTTGTAGTCTTTTCTATTTAATATTTTCCAGTGAATATTCACACTGGCCACTGTTGCAAACATAACCTCAGTATCACTTGCCATAAACAGAAGTTAACCAGAAATAAGAATAAAAAAGAACAAATACAAGAGAAACAGTGTTCTTAATCTCTAATTTGATGCTATGGTCTGCAAGGTGCAGGGCCTTGGGCTTGGCTCGCTCCTGATGTGTTACAAAGGCAGCTGGGCTTCGTGTTAAAGATGGTCTAGCCCCAAAGTGAGACCTTCTCTATGCTGTCGTGATCCGGAAGGACTGAGTCATCCTACACCAGGTAACCCTGCAGCTAACATTTCCCACTTCCCTCAATGGAGAGAACAGGAGAATGTCCTCCTACCCGCCTGCTGTGACTCTGGAATTGGCCACACCGCTGTCAAAACACTACAAGCATCACCCAGCCCAGCGGGATGAGCCATGAAGGGTCAGAGCCTGGACCTCTGAGTTCCACACCCCCCCCCTCTGCCCCTTAGTAGCTACGTGGCTGTTGGCAGGTTTCCTAACTTTTCTGGGACCCAGTCACCTCCATTTGTAATGCATGGAGTTGGGGTAAAAGGTCTCTTTCTCTAGGACTCTGAGCTTGTGGCAGACAGACACTGGATCACTCCACACATGAAGGGTCAGAGCCTGGACCTCTGAGCTCCACACCCCCCTCTGCCCCTTAGTAGCTACATGGCTGTTGGCAGGTTTCCTAACTTTTCTGGGACCCAGTCACCTCCATTTGTAATGCATGGAGTTGGGGTAAAAGGTCTCTTTCTCTAGGACTCTGAGCTTGTGGCAGACGGACACTGGATCACTCCACACTTGAGCGTCCTCTGGCCATCATGAATTAGCTCCCTCACTGCTGGGCTTCCAGGGGACGACACAGGACTTAGGTCCACAGCGATGGGAAGCAAGGGAAGGTTTGGGACAGGGACATACTATGCTTACAAGTCTGTGTCGGAAATATCCTTTTGACAGTGTGGGTGGAAGGCAGTCTGGGAGCTGAGGCTGGAGGCAGGAGAGGCTGAGATTTGTTAGGGGAAGGTGGGGCGGGGGGTAAGGGAAGCAGACTCAGGGACCAAGGTTGGGCCTCCCATACCTTTCAGGAAGCTGATCACCTTGCCCCATTTCCCCGCGTCAAAGGGGTGCAGCTTTTCCAGGCCCATGAAGGTTATGTTGTAGCGGGGCGAGTACACAATGGGCCACCGCGTCTCCGGCACATGCTGGTACAGCTGGGTGGCGTGCGGCCTTCCGTGGGCACAGGGACAGAACACACAGACAAGGATGGTCTCAGTGTGGGAAGCAGCCTCCCCCCCCCCCCGCGGCGCCAGTCGGCTCTGGTATACCAGACAGCCCTGACCTGGTACCACGAGCTCCCCCCACCCCCCACCACCGCCGCCGCCGCCGCCGCCGCCGCCTCCGCCGCCGAAAAGGGGCCGACGCAGCAACAGCAACAATAACAACGGATCCTCCCTGAGCATTGGCTCTCTCCCTGCACGGTCCGGCCCAATCCTCTCAGTCCTGGGAGAGGGAGGCTGCACCGTCGCGCCGGAGGAGGCTGGGGGCGGGGACCCAGCCCCCACTGCGGGTCTGCGGAGCAGCGGGTGCGCACCCAGGTGCGTCTCTGGCGGCAAGGCCTCAGCACCGCGCTGACAAATTCTAACGATTACACGCAATAGCAGCGCGGCCCTAGGCCTGTTTCCTATAGAATGTGTGCCTGTCGCCAGGATGGAGAAAATGCACCTGAACCGCTGAACAAGAAAGCGTCCCGGCTGCGCGAGCCGCGGTCCCGCAGGGAGGGGGTCGCGCAGGCTGTGGCCCAACGCGGAGCCAGGGACGCTGGTCTCTCCGGTCCCCGTGCCGCCGGCCCTCATCCACGCCGTCGCCCCTCCGCAGCTGTCGCCACTGCGGGGCCTCCGCGACGCTGGAGGGGGCCGCGAGCAGGCGTCAGACCCGCGACTATCGACCGGCGCCGGTCCCCCGGGCCGCAGAGAAATGACACGGGCTGACCCGGTGTGCGGGCCCGACCGTCCCAGCGCCCGACCTACCTGCGCCCGCACCTGGCTGGCCCGCCCCGCCCCGCCGCGCCGCCGACGCACTGGAGCTCCCGCCCACGCGACCCCTGGGAACACGGGGGCTTGCCTGCGCCCCACCCCGCGCCCCCACTCCCGCCCTCGCCACACTCACATCCCGCGGCCGGGCCCTCCCGGCGCTGGCCACAGCTCCACGACCAGGCGGGACCTTGCACGGCCCCGCCCAGGACACGCCCTCGGCGAGGGGCAGAGCTCCCGCAGGCCCGCGCCCGCGCCTGCGTCACAGAGGTTGGGAGTCCCACGCGGAGCGCTCCCGCAGGAAGGAAGCCACGCCCCCAACGCCTATCAAACGCTAAGCCCTGCCTTTCTCAGACGAATACCCAATGGGCTCTCGCCTGGATCGGGGAACCACGCCCACTAGGGGGAGGATGCCGCGCCAGTTTTCATCCCGTGCGTCCCAGAGCTGTAGCTTGCGGCCTCGCCCCGCCCCGGGGGCGGAGCCACCTGATCCCGGCCAGGTCGCCCCGCCCCCCGTCCGCCCCGCCCCCCGTCCGCCCCGCCCCCCGTCCGCCCCGCGGTGCTGCGCTGTCGCGAGGCTCCTAGAGCGTGGGGGTGCCCCGCAGACCATGCGCTGGGGCAGCTGCGTGACCTAGGGCAAGCCTCTGCGCTTGATGGGTGGGATCCGTGACCTCGCAACTCCCCCCCCCCCCGCCCGGAGTGGAGCCCCCAGCCCTGTCTTTGGCGGCTCTGACCTGGCGCAGCACTCCCCCGCACAAGGCATTGGCTCTCTGAGCCTCGGGTTCTTCACCAACAGAACCGGGCTGGGCAGCGAATCCTCAGGGTGCACCGCACGCCCCCCTCCCCGACCCCGGGAAGCCAGACTACGCCCCCCCCCCCGCGGCAGCTGGCAGCGTCTAGGGGGCTGGACCCTGAGAGGCGGCCCCAACAATAGAGCCCCAGAGCATAGGGACAATGGACCTTTCTGTGGACCCAGCTGTCCCTGCCAACCAAACAGCAGCTGACCCCAAGGCTGCCAGGAGCAGGGTAGCTGGAATCCCTGGTGGCTCCGTGAGGGCGTCGGGGTCCCAGGGTGGGGCACCACAAAAGGGAAGGGCACAGGCATTTCCCTCCATGTGCCTGTCACTTGATTGCATGATGGCACTGGATTCTCACCGCCTACCTATGAGGGCGTGCCAGCACACCCCGATTTTATCCTGAGGTAGCTGGGGTTCAGGTGTGGATTAAACCATGACCAAGTGGCCCGGGTCGACTTGCTGCGGGTTTCTGGCCCTTCCGCTCTTCACCTATAAATGGGGAAGCTGGCAGAATCCAAAGACACAGTATTGCTGACAATGTTGATGGGACGTGTAGCATGTGTTGGGTTCAATTCCGAAAGCTTTTTGCTCACTTAATCCTTACAGCAACCCTAGGAAGCAAACTATGACTGTCCCCATTTGACAGATGAAGAAACAAAGGCACAGAAGTCATTTGCCCGAAGGTCAGGCAGGGATGCAGACAGATGTAAATAACCTTGAGAAAGTGCATACAGGGGCCCCGAGTCCTTGTGAGAGGGCAGCTTTATCTCAGGGAACTTGCTCTGTGGTCTGGGAAGGTACACAGACCAGCCTCTTGCTGGGAGAACCCGGGTCTGGGGCAGGCTGGACCCGGGAGCTGAGGCCAGAGAGAGTCACATTGCTCTGGGTAAGAGGAATTTTTTTTTTAAGTTGTATCTGGTGTGGATGAGGAGGAAGGTGTCCTGGAGAGCCCCAGGAGCTTGGAAACATCTTGCAACCACCATGCCCCCACCATCACCTGTGGGAGAAATAAACTATGTTGTGATTCCCGCTGTGTGTTTGGGAGCCTCTTTGTTACAGAACCCTAGCACGGCTGCTCACTGATCGCACAGGGACAGAGCAATGAACCCAGCAGGCGGGATACAAAAGCCTTTTGTTAAGCTCACAGTTTAGCTGGAGAGACAAGCATTAAACTAGAAAACTGTCATAATTACAGAATGTGGTTAAGTGCCGGCCGTAGCAGGCACAAGGCGGGGCAGTGAGCAAGAGTGACAGGGCCCCCTGGTTTAGACAGTGGTTGGGAAGGCTTTTGTGAAGAGGCTTTTGTTTTTCTTTTTGTTTTTAACTATGTGTATCTTATTTTATTTTATTTCTCTTTTAATTCATGTGTGTGTTATTTTAAAGTGTCACGGGGATAACACAATACACTGACATATTGGATGTTGTATCGTTATTATTTCCCCCTTGGAATATAGTTCAACTTAAAATGAATTAAAAGCCCCCAAACCATAACACTTCTTTTGAAAACTACAGGCATACAAAAGGACAACATTAACCGTAGAAATGCACCCAAGATGAGTAATAAATTGCACTGGTGCCATCTTTTAATATTAGTTCATATTAGTTAAATCGACACAGTATTAAAACTATGACTTTTGAGTTCAAGTACACATCTATTTCCATTTTGGTACCAATTGCATACCTTTTTAATAACATTAGTATTTGTTAAACCCATAACGAGTGGCAAGCACTGTGAATGTGTACAATGTGTTTTGCTATTTTTTTTTTTTTTTTTTTTTTTTACTGATGGAGAGATGATTTCTAAACAACCAGAGGAAACTGCCAGTGAAAATGCCCTGAGGCCAGAAGAAGCTTTGCGTTCAAGGATCAGAAAAAGGGAGTTTCAGAAACATTGATACGTAAAGACACATGCAGCCCCATGTTCATTGCAGCATTGTTCACATTGGCCAGGACATGGAAACAACCAAAAAGCCCGTCAGTAGATGACTGGATAAAGAAGATGTGGCACATATACACTATGGAATACTACTCAGCCATAAGAAATGATGACATCGGATCATTTACAGCAAAATGGTGGGATCTTGATAACATGATACGAAGTGAAATAAGTAAATCAGAAAAAAATCAGGAACTGCATTATTCTATACGTAGGTGGGACATAAAAGTGAGACTAAGAGACATTGATAAGAGTGTGGTGGTTACGGGGGGAGGGGGGAGAGGGAGAGGGGAAGGGGGAGGGGGAGGGGCACAAAGAAAACTAGATAGAAGGTGACGGAGGACAATCTGACTTTGGGTGATGGGTATGCAACATAATTGAATGACAAGATAACCTGGACATGTTATCTTTGAATATATGTATCCTGATTTATTGATGTCACCCCATTAAAAATAAAATTATTAAAAGGGGAAAAAAAAAGAAAGAAAAAGGGAGTTTGTATTTTCTCCCCACCACATGGTTCCAGCAGGAGAGAGGACACACTCCCTAGGGCTTACTGAGAAGAGTTAAGTGAAGGGGCAGGTTACCTGAGGTTTATGGGGGGATAAGGGAGTCAACGGGGCACCCTGGCAGCAGTAGGAGCCTTCATCCTCTGAACCCGGAAGGAGCAAGGGAGGAGTGGTTTCCTAGGACCCAGGACAGCTGCAGCCAGTTGGCTCCTGAGCAACAGCCACCGCCCAAACGGGAAGTAGGGGAACACCTCAACTCTCCTCTCCTCCCGTCCTCTGATGCCCGTTGGCGCCTCCCACTGGCTGCAGTCAACCAGGAGCCAACGCCACAGAAGCCCAGGTGAAGGTGTCCTCCGGGGCACTCTGCTAGGGGGAACACTGTGGCCAGTAGATCTGGGGACTGGATGGTAAGTGGAGGGTGACGCTGGTGTTCAAGGTGACCTGGGCTATTTTGACAGCCCCTTTCTGAGCCAACTCTGTGACTGGAGTGGGCTGGGCTTGAAAACAGACCCTGTGCCCTGTACTGCCTGCAGACATCTTTACTGACGCAGAGCTCTCCCAGGAAACCTGGTACTCAGCCGACCAGCCATACCGTACCCCAAGTCAAACAGCTGATCCAACCTGTCACCAGGTGGCGTCCCCCCCCCAAGGAAGAGAAACCCCTGCACCTGTTTGAGCCCTAGCCCTCAGGGCCTCTTGAGACCACCAGGGATACTGGGATGCCCTGGGTGGTATGAAATCGTCACTCCCATCTCTGGGTGCTGAGCAGTCTGCTCCACCAGGTGGACTGGCCCTGAGGAACGCCACAGCTGATGAATGAATTCCTCACGAGCCCACGGCTCTGCCCGGCTTCTGCCACCAGAAAGCGCATGAGACCAACAGCAAACAGCGCCCGCACTCGGGCTGTTCTCAGCTGCGCCCCTGGAGACAGATGCAGACACCCGCAGCCACCGGCACGCCCACCTCGGCACGTCAGACACACGCTCTAATGCACAGACACACAGACAGGTGCAGGCAGGTGACACAGGGGTCACAGACAGACAGTCACGCCCCCGTGGCGCCTCCCGCCACGCCCCAGCCCAGGTCTGGCCACCGTGCCAAGTCTCTGATTCCTCTACTCACTTTCCTGCGTGTCCCAGGTGGAAGGTTGGACGCCCCAAGCACGCTCTTGTAGATCCCCGAACCTCTCCGCAATGCAGTGTCTTTCTCACTCTTGTACCTCTTTCCCAGAACAGGAAGGTCCTGAAGAAGCACAAATACTGAAGGAAGAAAGGAAGAAGGGAAGAGAGGAGGGATGGAGGGAGAGGGAGGAAGGAGACACAGACATGATAGACATGGGACAGTGTGATGTACATATGTCAGGAGCAGGTTGGGCCTGATGTTTATTCAATGGGAGGGGGACTGTCTCTCAGAATCAGAAGACTATAAACCAAATGCAGATTAAAGACAAAACCTTGGAAAGGACCTCTGTGAGTGAGGGCCCTGGAGCTTAACAGGAAGCCTGCTTCTGCACGAAACACACAGAAACAGACGTGTAAGCTCGTGAATGTGTGTGGAAGCCCAGACAGGTGCCCTCGGCCGACTCCCAGACACACACACGCCCGTGTGGCTGCAGGCCCCGCCTGGCACCAGCCCTCAGAGACCCCGCAGCCTCCTCTGAGGAAGCAGGCTTCAGCCTAGCAGCTTCCGCACCCCCAGAGCACCCTCAGGGACAACTCCCATAGGTGCACTTGGCTGTTTCTGAGCAGCAGACCCTGCACCTGTCTCCTCCCCCAGACCCTCAGACCCCACACCCCTCTGCCCAACAGGAGCTGGCCTTACAGCCGACTAGCAGGACCAGGAAGGGTGGAGAAGAGGGGAGAGCTCTTTCTGGAGAAACCCACGGTCAGGCAAACACTCAGGGGAGCATCGGCCTCTGGCTGTTTGCATTATCTACACCCCAGCCCACCCTGCAGTGGAGAAACCAAGGCCCACAGGAGAGGGCGTGGGCTCCGTGTGGTCCTCTTAGAGAACTGCAGCATCTCACACGCTCACACACATGCTCACACACACACAGACACACGCACGCTCACACACACACACACACACACGCTCACACACACAGACACACACACACTCACACACACACGCTCACACACACAGACACGCTCACACACACGCTCACACACACACAGACACGGCCACACACACACACACACACACGCTCACACACACACTCACACACACACACGCTCACACACACAGACACGCACACACACGCTCACACACACACACTCACACGCTCACACACACAGACATGCTCACACACACGCTCACACACACACAGACACGGCCACACACACACACGCTCACACACACACACACGCTCACACACACACTCACACACACACGCTCACACACACAGACACGCACACACACGCTCACACACACACACTCACACGCTCACACACACAGACATGCTCACACACACAGACACGGCCACACACACACACACACGCTCACACACACAGACACGCTCACACACACGCTCACACACACACAGACACGGCCACACACACACGCTCACACACACACACACGCTCACACACACACAGACACGGCCACACACACAGACACGCACACACACGCTCACACACACACTCACACGCTCACACACACAGACATGCTCACACACACACAGACACGGCCACACACACACACACACGCTCACACACACAGACACACTCACACACACACACGCTCACACACATGCTCACACACACACACGCTCACACACACACTCACACACACACACGCTCACACACACACAGACACGCACACACACGCTCACACACACACACTCACACGCTCACACACACAGACATGCTCACACACACAGACACGGCCACACACACACACACACGCTCACACACACGCTCACACACACACACGCTCACACACACACTCACACACACACGCTCACACACACAGACACGCACACACACGCTCACACACACACACACTCACACGCTCACACACACACAGATATGCTCACACACACGCTCACACAAACACACACACACGCTCACACACACACAGACACGCTCACACACACACACGCTCACACAAACACACACACGCTCACACACACACACAGGGAATCATCACATTTTTCTAGAATAGAGGAGATGCTGAAAGGTTTTCTTTCTCAGTATAGGAAAGCACAGGAAAAGGAAAGTGGTGTTGACCACGGTCCCCACAGCTGATGGGGGGGGGGCATTTTACAAAGAACACTAATGTGAGCACCGGTTTAGAAAATTCAAACAGTGCCAAAAGATTATAAAATAAACACTAAAGTTTCCTTTCCTCGTCAGTCCCTCTGACTGAGCAGGGCCACTCGCTGCGCTTGTTTTCCGTAACACTCGGGTATGCCCACATCCTGCTGATAAAAACGGAGTCACCCTCTGCCCACCACGTTGCACTTTGCAGATGTCCCCGCGTAAAACAGGGCTCTACAATTCTCTCCACATCAACACAGTCTCTCCTCCCGCCTTCTTTTTCACCACGGTGCTTTTATTCCACTGCACGTTTGCATTCTCTGTTGATGTGCATTTGTGTCCACTTTCTTTGTTCTGATCATGCCCCCAACAAGCAACTTGGTGTACCTGGCTGTACCACGAGCATTTCCATAGACCAGTGATTTCCAACCTGTGCACTGCCAGAATTTTAGCTATTTATTTAAAAAAAATTTTTTTTTAATTGAAGGAAGAGGCAGGGAGAGAGGAAGACAGGAACATCAATCTGTTTCTGTATGTCCCCCAACCAAGGATCGAACCAGCCACGTCTGCATTTCAAGACGATGCTCCAACCTACCGAGCCACCCAGCCAGGGCAAGAATTTTATTTATTTCTTTTCAAAATATTTTTAGTGAGAAGCAGAGAGACAGAGAGACAGACTCCCACATGCACCCCAACCGGGATCCACCCGCCAAGCCCACTGTGGGGTGATGCTCTGCCCATCTGGGGTCGTTGATCCATTGCTCATAATGGACCTATTTCAGTGCCTAGGGCGGAGGCTATGGAGACATCCTCAGCTCTCAAGGCTAACACACTCTAATCGAGCCATGGCTGCAGGAGGAGAAGAGAGAGAAAGATAAGGGCGAGGGGTGGAGAAGCAGATGGTCTCTTCTCTTCTGTGCCCTGACCAGGAATCGAACCCTGGATATCCACACGCTGGGCCAACCCTCTACCACTGAGCCAACCAGCCAGGATCCCCAAGAATTTTTAAAAAGTGCAATATCTGACTATTTATTTGGGGGCACTGACCTCTTGTCCCTTAGATTGTCAAGTAAAAAAAAAAATGACAACAGCCAGCAAAACAAGAGCTGTTTGATGTAAATGAATCAAAATTATACCTATTTATATATCAGCTATATATATATATCAGCTATATATATATATATATGTATATATATATATTTGGTGTGCTGCATAATTTAAGTATTAGTTTATGTGTGACATGAGATTAAAAAAAAAAGTTTGAAAATTTCTCACATAGACTCAGAAATGGAAGCACAGGTCAAAAGGTATGTGCTTTTTAATTCTGGTAGAGATTGCCAAAATGCTCTTCAAAGGAGGGTGACACTAATTTACACTTTTATCAACAATATGTGAGAGAGAGAGAGAGACTGTCTCCCTACACTCATTAATTTTGCCAACCTGAGGAGTGAAAAGTCATAGCTCTGTGGTTTTTAATAGCTTTATTGAGATATAACTCACATGCTATAAAATTGTTCATTTAAAGTACGCAAGTCAATCGTTTTTAATATATTTATATTTAGAGTTGTGCAACCATAGCCACAATTTTATTTATTTATTTATTATGACTTTTAAAGATTTTATTAATTGATTTTACAGAGAGGGAGAGTGAGAAGTACCAACTCATAGTTGCTTCACTTTAGTTGTTCGTTGCTTGTTTGTTATATGTGCCTTGACCGGGCAAGCCCAGGGTTTTGAACCGGCGACCACAGTATTTAGATCAGTGCTCTATCCACTGAGCCACCACAGGCCAGACCATCACCACAATTTGGGAATTTTCAACACCCACCCCAAAGAAACCTCTTAACAGTTTCTGTCCCACTTGCTCTCTCCCACCATCCCCTGGAAACCCTACTGTGTTTATTTCTGCTCTGATCTTTATTACTTCCTCCTTCTACTCACTAAGGGACGTTTTTGTTGTTCGTTTTATAGTTCATGGAGGTGTAATTTGAGATTGTTTATTTGAGGGTTTTTTTCCTTGAGGTATTCCTGTATTGCTATGAATTTCCTTCTTAGAACTGCTTTGGCTGTGTCCCACAGTATTTAGGTCATGTTTTCTGTTTATATATTTTTTTTGTCTCAGGGTATCTTGATTTCTCCCTTGATCCTGTTTTTAACACATTCCTTATTTAGTAGCATGTTATTTAGCCTCCACATTTGTGCATTTTTTTTCTTTTCTACTTATAGTTGATTTCTAGTTTACTACCATTGTATTGGGAGAAGATACTTGATATGATTTCAATCCACTTAAATTTACTGAGACTTATTTTATGGTCTACGAGTCATCTATCCTGGAAAATGTTCCATGTGCACTTAAAAAGAATGTAT
Organism: Saccopteryx leptura; assembly: GCF_036850995.1. NCBI lineage: Eukaryota > Metazoa > Chordata > Mammalia > Chiroptera > Emballonuridae > Saccopteryx > Saccopteryx leptura. The sequence continues at coordinate 878,541 of NC_089510.1, read as the reverse complement.
CATCTGCCACCTTTGTGTGAAATGTCCTAAAAGTATTACTTAAACCAATTTGGTCTAATGTGTCATTTAAGGGCACGATTTCCTTGTTGATCTTCTGATTGGAGGATCAATCCATTGTTGCCAATGGAGTATTAAAGTCCCCTACTATAGCCCTGGCCGGTTGGCTCAGCGGTAGAGCGTCGGCCTAGCGTGCGGAGGACCCGGGTTCGATTCCCGGCCAGGGCACACAGGAGAAGCGCCCATTTGCTTCTCCACGCCTCCGCCGCACTTTCCTCTCTGTCTCTCTCTTCCCCTCCCGCAGCCAAGGCTCCATTGGAGCAAAGATGGCCCGGGCGCTGGGGATGGCTCTGTGGCCTCTGCCCCAGGCGCTAGAGTGGCTCTGGTCGCAATATGGCGACGCCCAGGATGGGCAGAGCATCGCCCCCTGGTGGGCAGAGCGTCGCCCCGTGGTGGGCGTGCCGGGTGGATCCCGGTCGGGCGCATGCGGGAGTCTGTCTGACTGTCTCTCCCCGTTTCCAGCTTCAGAAAAATGAAAAAAAAAAAAAAAAAAAAAAAAAAAAAAAGTCCCCTACTATATATTATTGCAGGACTGTGGATTTCTCTTCTTATGTCTGTCAATATTTGCTTTTATAGGTCCTTCTACCCCGGGTGAATAGATGTTTGCAAACATGACATCCTCCTACTGGATTGATCCATGTGTCTCACAAAATATCCTCTCCTTGTTTGTCTCTTTTGCTAGCCCTGGATTTAAAGTTCAGTTTGTCAAATATAGGCATGGCTCTCCCACTTCTTCTCGTTTTTCCATCTCTTTACTTTTGGTCTGTGTGCGTCTTTTGATCTGAGGTGGGTCTCTCATAGGTTGCGTATGTACAAGTTGTGAGATATTTATCCATTGAGCCATTCTCTGGTTGTTGTGTTTTTTTGGAGCATTTCATTTGTTTACAGTTAAAGTCATTATTGCTAAGTATGTAGCTATTGCCATTTTATTGTTTCCCAGTTGTTTTTGTAGTTCTTCTCTACTCTTTCCTTGTTTTCTTCCTTTCTCCTCTTGTATATTTATGAGTTTCTAGTGTGGTATTTGAATTCCTTTCTCTTTAGTTCTTGTATATCTGTCATACATTTTTGATTTGTGGTTACCATGTGCTTGATACATACTAACCCATGTTTACAGTGGTCTACTTCAAGTTGCTGGTTACTTAAGTCCACACACATTCTAAAATCACTACAGTGTTTACTTACCCTTCCACGTGTTTTTGTCACTGGTTTTTACTTCTTTCATGTGCATTCTTTTATTGTTGTGATTACACATGACCTTCCTACTTTTGTCCTTGAACCTTTTTTTTTCTTTTTGTATTTTTCTGAAGCTGGAAACGGGGATAGACAGTCAGACAGACTCCCGCATGCGCCCCACCGGGATCCACCCGGCACGCCCACCATGGGCGACGCTCTGCCCACCAGGGGGCGATGCTCTGCCCCTCCAAGGTGTCGCTCTGCTGTGACCAGAGCCACTCTAGCGCCTGGGGCAGAGGCCAAGGAGCCATCCCCAGCGCCTGGGCCATCTTTGCTCCAATGGAGCCTCGGCTGCGGGAGGGGAAGAGAGAGACAGAGAGGAAGTGGGGGGAGGTGGAGAAGCAAATGGGCGCCTCTCCTATGTGCCCTGGCCGGGAATCGACCCCGGGTCCCCCGCACGCCAGGCCAATGCTCTACCGCTGAGCCAACCGGCCAGGGCCGTCCTTGAACCTTTTATAGTAGCTTTACAGTTGGTCAACCTACTGCTGTTACTAAGTGCTTGTGTTAGTGGGCTTCTTTTCATGTCTACATTTTTTTTGATTCACGTTTTTTATCTATTCTACTTTTAAAAAGTGTCTTTAATGTGTCTCGTGATACTGGTTTAGTGGGGATACGCTGCTTTTGGTGTTTCTAGTCCAGGGAGCTATTATTGCTGCTTCAATTTTCAATGATAGCCTTGCGGGGTGGAATCATGTTGGACTGGGGATGGGAAGAGTTGGGGAAAGTTCTGAATTACTACTCTAGAGAAACGGGATCTGGAAAAATAATACATTAGGTTGGGGTATGAAACATCAAGAAAGATATCATGGCCCTGGCCAGTTGGCTCAGTGGTAGAGTGCCGGCCTGGCGTGCAGAAGTCCTGGGTTCGATTCCCGGCCAGGGCACACAGGAGAAGCGCCCATCTGCTTCTCCACCCCTCCCCCTCTCCTTCCTCTCTGTCTCTCTCTTCCCCTCCTGCAGCTGAGGCTCCATTGGAGTAAAGTTGACCCGGGCACTGAGGATGGCTCCTTGGCCTCTGCCCCAGGCGCTAGAATGGCTCTGGTTGCAACAGAGCGACGCCCCGGATGGGCAGAGCATCGCCCCCTGGTGGGCAGAGCGTCGCCCCTGGTGGGCGTGCCGGGTAGATCCCGGTCGGGCGCATGCGGGTGTCTGTCTGACTGCCTCCCTGTTTCCAGCTTCAGAAAAATACAAAAAATAAGAAGAAAGACGAAAGAAAGAAAGAAAGAAAGAAAGAAAGAAAGAAAGAAAGAAAGAAAGAAAGAAAGAAAGAGAGAAAGAGAGAAAGAAAGAAAGAGAAAGATACCATGCTTGCACAGCTGAGTGTCTAGACTGGAATTCGAGTCCACCACAGAGGAGAGAATAACCGGTCGTGAATGAAATGGAAAACAGGACAACACAGCATCAGATCACTGCGGGGTGGGGGATGTTCAATGGTGAGGGGAAAGACTCCTCCCACTCCCTCGGAAAAGCCCGTGTGTGGTCCAGCAAGGTCTTTAAATCCCCACTAGCACAACCCTCTCATTTTGTAGCCTAGAACAGTGGTCCCCAACCCCCGGGCTGCAGACTGGTACCGGTCCGTGAGCCATTTGGTACCAGTCCGCAGAGAAAGAATAAATAACTTACATTATTTCAGTTTTATTTATATTTAAGTCTGAACGATGTTTTATTTTTAAAAAATGACCAGATTTGGCCCTGGCCGGTTGGCTCAGTGGTAGAGCGTCGGCCTGGCGTGCAGAAGTCCCAGGTTCGATTCCCGGCCAGGGCACACAGGAGAAGCGCCCATCTGCTTCTCCACCCCTCCCCCTCTCCTTCCTCTCTGTCTCTCTCTTCCCCTCCCGCAGCCGAGGCTCCATTGGAGCAAAGATGGCCCGGGCGCTGGGGATGGCTCCTTGGCCTCTGCCCCAGGCGCTAGAGTGGCTCTGGTCGTGACAGAGCGACGCCCTGGAGGGGCAGAGCATCGCCCCCTGGTGGGCAGAGCATCGCCCCCTGGTGGGCGTGCCGGGCGGATCCCGGTGGGGCGCATGCAGGAGTGTGTCTGACTGTCTATCCTCGTTTCCAGCTTCAGAAAAATACAAAAAAAAAAAAAAAAAAAAGAAAAAAAAGACCAGATTCCCTCTGTTACATCCGTCTAAGACTCACTCTTGATGCTTGTCTCATAAGTTCGGCAATTATATTTTAAAATACCACAGTTTTTACGCCGGTCGCATAATTTTATTTTGTGCATTTATCCGTCCCACCCTAAAGGCCGGTCCGTAAAAGATATTTTCTAACATTAAACCGGTCCGTGGCCCAAAAAAGGTTGGGGACCACTGGCCTAGAAAACTGGAGCCAGGGGGTAAGGTCAATGCCTAGCTTGGGGACGCCCAGGGAGCAGGTGCAGGAGGCACGGACCCGCCCACGCCTGTGCTTCTTTAAGCTGTATCGGTGCGCTCAGCGGCCACTGGGGTTTGTTGCAAACACTCAAATTGCTTCTTGATTGGAGTTCCCTGCTTAATTGGCAGCTTCCGGAGCAGCCCCGTGCTCCCTGCCTGCAAACCTCAATTAACACCATCTTCTCTAAACCGGTGTGCCCTCCCTCGCCCTCCTCAGCGCCTCTGCGCGGAGAGGCGCCTCATGGCTTTGCTCAGGGGGACAGCTCGGGATGGGGGTGGGGGCACGCAGGCCGCCTTGGGAAAGAGAGAGCTCGCTGTCGTCGCCACCCCCCACCCGTCCCCTGCTGCGTCACAGCCACTGCGTCAGATTCAACCCTGGGTTTGCCGTTGACTCCCCGTGACATCTTTGGCAAATCTCTGCGTGATCTTGGAGGAGACCCTGAAAGTCTCCCCCAAAATCGGGGTGACCAGGGTTAGCGGATAAAAATACAAGACGTTTGTTTACATTTGAATTTCAGTAAATAACAGAATCCTTCCATAAACTGAAATTCCCTTGGGAATTTGAATTTGGACGGCTTGAACTGAAAAGGAACGAGGTGCTCTGGGAGGGGGGGGGATCATCTGTGCAACCAATCCTGGGAGAGTCGTGGCTGATTTATTGGGAGAAGGCGGGCTCTCAGATTCCCATTTGGGAGAGGACCGTGACTAATCTAAGACCATCAGATTCATCAGTTTGGGTAAAACCTTTCCTATCTCGCCTCTGGTCCCTGGATACACCTCTGCCGTCAAGGAGGAGCAGGTGTCGTTGGGAGTCCCACCTTCCGGAAGCCCGGAGCGATGGGCTGAATGAACCCCAGTGCGGTGGCCTGCCCATCACCCTCTCTGGTACCAGGACCGATCTCATCTACTCAGAAAATGGGAGGAAATATTTGCAAGTCCTGTAGTGATCAAGGAGTCATACCCAGAATATGGAGAGAGCTCCAACAACTCAAGAACCACGAATCAACCCAATTCAAAAATGGGCCAAGGGCCCTGGCCGGTTGGCTCAGCGGTAGAGCGTCAGCCTGGCGTGCAGGAGTCCTGGGTTCGATTCCCAGCCAGGGCACACAGGAGAAGCACCCATTTGCTTCTCCAACCCCCCCCCCCCTCCTTCCTCTCTGTCTCTCTCTTCCCCTCCTGCAGCCAAGGCTCCATTGGAGCGGAGATGGCCCAGCCGCTGGGGATGGCTCCTTGGCCTCTGCCCCAGGCGCTGGAGTGGCTCTGGTCGCGGCAGAGCGACACCCGGAGGGGCAGAGCGTCGCCCCCTGGTGGGCAGAGCTTCGCCCCTGGTGGGCATGCCGGGTGGATCCCGGTCAGGCGCATGCAGGAGTCTGACTGTCTCTCCCCGTTTCCAGCTTCAGAAAAATACAAAAAAAAAAAAAAAAATGGGCCAAGGACGGTGAGAGATTATTTCTCCAAAGAAGATGCGCAGGTGGTCAATAAGCACAGGAAAAGATGTCCAATGTCATTCATCGTTAGGGAAATGCAAATCAAAACCGCAACATCTGTTAGGGTGGGTATAATAAAAGAAAGAGAGAAAGGGAGAGAGAGAGAAGGAAAACCGAGTATGACAAGCAATGGTGGGGGGTGTGGAGGAATTGGGACACGTGTGTACAGCCGGTGGGAATGGAAAATGATACACCCACTGTGGAAAAAACACTGTGGACGTTTCTCAAAAAATTAAACATGGACTTATCATTTGATCCAGCAGTGTAACTTCTGCCGAGATACCCAAAAGGATTAAAATCGGGGTCTCGAAGAGATATGTGCACCTCCCATGTTCCTGGCAGCATGGGCCACACTAGCCAAGAGGTGGGAGTCCCTTGTGTCCTTCAATCAATGGTTAAACCAGAGTGTGGTCCATCCACACAACAGAACAGTGCCCAGGGTGGAGGGCTCCCAGGGCAGACCCTCCCGTGTCCTGTGACGGGGGGTTGTTTCCTGCAGTCAGTGCTCCTCTCCTGGGGCAGACCCTCCCGTGTCCTGTGAGGGGGGGGGGTTGTTTCCTGCAGTCAGTGCTCCTCTCCCAGGGCAGACCCGTCCAGCGTCCTGTGATGGGGGTTGTTTCCTGCAGTCAGTGCTCCTCTCCCAGGGCAGACCCGTCCAGCGTCCTGTGATGGGGGTTGTTTCCTGCAGTCAGTGCTCCTCTCCCAGGGCAGACCCGTCCCGTGTCCTGTGAGGGGGGGTTGTTTCCTGCAGTCAGTGCTCCTCTCCTGGGGCAGACCCTCCAGCGTCCTGTGATGGGGGGTTGTTTCCTGCAGTCAGTGCTCCTCTCCCGGGGCAGACCCGTCCCGTGTCCTGTGATGGGGGGTTGTTTCCTGCAGTCAGTGCTCCTCTCCTGGGGCAGACCCGTCCCGTGTCCTGTGACGGGGGGTTGTTTCCTGCAGTCAGTGCTCCTCTCCTGGGACAGACCCGTCCTGTGTCCTGTGAGGGGGGGTTGTTTCCTGCAGTCAGTGCTCCTCTCCCGGGGCAGACCCATCCCGTGTCCTGTGATGGGGGTTGTTTCCTGCAGTCAGTGCTCCTCTCCCGGGGCAGACCCGTCCCGTGTCCTGTGATGGGGGTTGTTTCCTGCAGTCAGTGCTCCTCTCCCGGGGCAGACCCATCCCGTGTCCTGTGAGGGGGGGTTGTTTCCTGCAGTCAGTGCTCCTCTCCCAGGGCAGACCCGTCCCGTGTCCCGTGTCCTGTGAGGGGGGGGGTTGTTTCCTGCAGTCAGTGCTCCTCTCCCAGGGCAGACCCGTCCCGTGTCCCGTGTCCTGTGAGGGGGGGGGTTGTTTCCTGCAGTCAGTGCTCCTCTCCCGGGGCAGACCCGTCCCGTGTCCTGTGACGGGGGTTGTTTCCTGCAGTCAGTGCTCCTCTCCCAGGGCAGACCCGTCCCGTGTCCTGTGATGGGGGTTGTTTCCTGCAGTCAGTGCTCCTCTCCCAGGGCAGACCCGTCCCGTGTCCTGTGATGGGGGTTGTTTCCTGCAGTCAGTGCTCCTCTCCAGGGGCAGACCCGTCCCGTGTCCTGTGACGGGGGTTGTTTCCTGCAGTCAGTGCTCCTCTCCCAGGGCAGACCCGTCCCGTGTCCTGTGATGGGGGTTGTTTCCTGCAGTCAGTGCTCCTCTCCCGGGGCAGACCCGTCCCGTGTCCTGTGATGGGGGTTGTTTCCTGCAGTCAGTGCTCCTCTCCCGGGGCAGACCCGTCCCGTGTCCCGTGATGGGGGTTGTTTCCTGCAGTCAGTGCTCCTCTCCCGGGGCAGACCCGTCCCGTGTCCTGTGACGGGGGGTTGTTTCCTGCAGTCAGTGCTCCTCTCCCAGGGCAGACCCGTCCCGTGTCCTGTGACGGGGGGTTGTTTCCTGCAGTCAGTACTCCTCTCCAGGGGTGGCCCCATCCAGCGTCCCGTGATGGGGGGGGGTTACAAAGGCCGCTGTCCTGGTTCCAGAGCACCCCCCCACCTGCTCCCCACCCCTGGCATCTCTTGTGTGGGCGTTGAATTTCTCCCAGGGCTCTCCCCTGCTCTCTTAGTGCTCAGGGCCCTCCGGGGCATTGCTCCCTGGGGGCACTCCTGAGTAACCCTCTGGCACCAACTCCTCCTCAGAGACTGTCTCCTTGGAAACGCTACCTGCAGTGGGAAACGTGGGGCTTTGTCCTCCTGGGCGGGCAGCCACTGGGGATCTACCCCACCGAGGTGGCTGAACGCCACGACCTCCCCCAGGACTCTCCCCCAGAGAGGGGACGTGACCTGGCAGGTATAGCAGCACAGGCTGGCAAAGGAGGGCACCTCACTGTTGGGCGCTCAGCCTGCTCCTGCGTGGCTCCGGGGCACCCTGTTCAGATGCACCTGCACGCGGGGACTGACTTATTGGTGATGCACCCCTGCCAACAGAGGACCAAGGCCACATTGTCCCACCACGGAAGCTACGAAATGTGGCATTGAGCGGTCTGCCTCCAGTCACCTGCTGTGTCATTCTAGGATGTTACTTGGCCTCTCCGGGACTCAGTTTTTCTTTTTCTTTTTCTTTTGAAAGAGAGATGGGGAGAGAGATAGGAACATTGAGGTGCTCCTGTATGTGCCCTGACTAGGTCATCGGACTGGCAACCTCCATGCTCTGGGATGATGCTTCAACCAACTGAGCTATAAGGGGGTGGGGGGAGAGCTTAAGTGTTTTTTTTTTTGTCTTTTTTTTAAGAGACAAAGAGAGAAAAGGAGAAAGAGGGAGGGGGAAGGGAAGCATTCATTTGTTGTTCCAGTCAGTTGTGCATTCAGTGGTTGCTTCCCATGTGTGCCCTGACCCGGGATCGAACCCACAACCTTGTCATTTCGGGATGACTCTCTTCACCGACTGAGCTAATCGACCAGGGCCAGTTTCTTCATCTTTTAAAGGAAGATGTGTGTCTCTATCACCAGATTTCAAGGATTAAATTCCTTCCTTTCCCAAACACTCCGTGAGCACAGTCTAGGTACAGGGGGTACAGTGGACAGCTTCCTGCCGTCGGGGAAGTTACGTCCTAGTGGGGGCAGACACACAATAGACACGAAGCAGCTATGTAAACCTGCTGTTACTGTTGCGGAAAAGTGAAACTGGACTGTGATGAGGTCCGAGTGGGGGCAGGGGGCTCTTCTCCCAGAGGGTCGGGGAAGGAGGGGCTGTCTGAGCAGGGACCCAAGTGGTAAAAAGCAGACAGGCAGGAGGAGGGCTAGGGAAGAGAATTCTTGTAATGAGGGGCGCCAACTTCCTTTGCAAACTGCCCACAGTTGTCCTCCTGGGGCCACTGCAGGACCCCCTGACAGAGAGGAAGGCCAAGGCCACAGTCTTCCTTTCTGGGCGAGGACCTTACCAACTCGCGTTCTCCTCTGTGACATGGAAACAATGGTCACGGAGTGACGTTCACCCTCCATTCAAAGATGAGGTAGCGACTGGTGCTCAGAGAGGCTGGGGAACCCCTGGGAACTCGCACAGCCTAGAGCCCGAGGGAGGTGGGTTTTTAGCACAAATGGTCCCCATCTTCCACCGGCCTCAATTTCTATCCCTTTCTTTCATTTTTGGTAAAAATGACATAACATGAAGTGTACCATTTTAACTGTTTTTTTTACTGTAAGGTTTAGCGTTGTCAGATGAATCCACGCTGTCGTGTAACCCAGTGGTCCCCAACCTTTCTTGGGCCACGAACCGGTTTAATGTCAGAAAATATTTTCACGGACCGGCCTTTAGGGTGGGACATAAATGTATCACGTGACCGAGACAAGCGTCAAGAGTGGGTCTTAGACGGATGTAACAGAGGGAATCTGGTCATTTTTTAAAAATAAAACATCGTTCAGACTTAAATATAAATAAAACGGAAATAATGTAAGTTATTTATTCTTTCTCTGCGGACCGGTACCAAATGGCCCACGGACCAGTACCGGTCCGTGGCCCGGGGGTTGGGGACCACTGGTGTAACCAATCTGCAAAACTGAAACTACATCCTCAGAACCACTAACGCCGCCTTCCCCATCGCCAGTCCCCCAGGAACCACTATTCTCCTGTCTGTCTCTTCGACCTTGAGGACTCCAGGCACCTCATGCTGTCCTAGCGAAACCCACGACAGTGTACAGACATTCTCCGCGCCAAAGATCAAAATTAAAGGAGTCTTTATTCAAAGCCAACAACCACACGGAGACCTAAGTCATGCAAATCATACGGCCTGGAACACAGTTTGAAGTCAGCTTTTAAAGACAGAATTACACACTGAGTGGGGGGTGGGGAGGAGGGGAAGCCTAGCAGTGAAACCAAGCAGTGAAACAAGCTCTTCACAATGTTTCTCTACAGGATTAACTCAGGGAGAAACATTCTGGGAACACCTGCAACCTTGCGGAACTATCCCAAAGCCACAGCCTGGGAAATCAGCCTCAAGGCCAGGGGTAGGGAGTCTATTTAGAAAACAATGTAAGTTCTGCTGAAAGTCTCATTGTTTTAGAGAAAGTAAGTTCTGCTAAAAGTTACTTATGCTAAGAGCCTTTCTCTTCTACATTTCAATGCGAGGGGAATCACAGTGTTTGTCCTCTCGTGATGGCCTCAGGGTTCATCCACGTTGTAGCCGTGTCAGAATGTCCTTCCCACGCCAGTGCACGGACGGCCCTCATTCTGTCTCGCCGTCATTTGCCGACAAACCTTCGGGCTACTTTCGTCTTTTGACGCGGTGAGTAATGCTCCTGTCACGAGTGCACACGTGTCTCTGCGAGATCCTGCTTTCGATAGTTTCCAACAGTGGAGTCGCTGGGTCACATGACACCCTGAACACCTAACGGTCCCAGGAGCCCCCGTCCGACTGTCCTCGGCAGCTGCACCGTCCACACTGCCTGCTGCTGTGCACAGGGCTCCAGCGTCCCCATGCCCTCACCGTCTGTCACACTCTGCTGCTTCGAGAGTAACCCTGAACATGGGTGTGAAGCAGTGTCTCACTGAGGTCTGGGCATGCGTTTTCCTAGAATTCACGCGTTTTGCCGTGTGACTCGGCAGCCCGTCCCGTCAGGGGGCGGAGTCTATGGGGACGTACTGGGCAGCCCGTCCCGTCAGGAGGCGGAGCCTATGGGGACGGACACGTTGCTTCGGTCGTTAGACCGTGACGGGAACGAGGCCGGGCCTATGCAGGCCCCTCGCACTCCGTCTCTTTCTGGAACTCACAGAGCTGCGGGGTGGACAGGCCCAACCCCATGGGCTGGGCACAGAGGCGGGAGGCCAGCCACCCCCACTGCCCCAGCGAATCTGGCCATCAGACATGTGACCCTAGAGCTGCCAGCCGGGCCAAGCAGCCAGCTGACCCACAGAGCGGTGACAACAATGCATCATTGTGCTTCACACCATGAGGTCTGCGATGGCTGGTTACAAAACAGCTGCTCCTGGTCCAGGGCTTCGTTCCCCCATTCCACGGGCTCTCCGGATGTAGGACGGAGCAGGTGAAACTCTCGCCTCATTCCTGGGAGAGAGCAGACCAACTCTTGGAATCCCAGTCTTGATTACTGCCCTCAGTGGGATGCCTTTGGCTCAAGCCTCCTGTGGGCCAGCCCGCAGACCCTCTGACACCCATCGGTCCCCCGTCTTCACTTTCTCCCCAGGAGGCAGGTGGGCCTCAACCAGATGTGACCGAGGCCCACGCCCCCCTCTGCGTGCCTCTCCCAGAGGGTGACTGTGGGGGAGGAGGGGGGACGCCCAATCGGGCTGAGACTCCTGCTGGTGGTGAGACTGCGCGGAGGGAATCTTCGCTATTCATTCGCTCCGCAGCTGGGCTCCAGGTGCAGCCAGGCCCGGGAACCCGGGCTAGAGGGCCTGGGGGCCTGTGAACAGGCTCAGCGGGTGAGGTCCGTTCTAGTCAGCTCCCCCTGGAGGGGACCCCACCTCAGCCCACCCCTTCTCCAGCTTCCCGGGTGGCGTCGGACCTTGCTCCTGTCCACCTCACGGACCCCTGGTCCACTCTAAGGTCACCCCCCATGCACACACCCTCCCCTCCACCGGCCTGGGGCTCAGGGTGGGGTCTCGGGGGCCAGCCCAGGGCCTAGAACCAGCAGCACGGTGATTGAGGGGACCAAGCCCCATGCGACTTCAGGGTTCCGTGTCCTCCCTCACCTGCCTTTGCACCTGGAAATCCAGCTGTTCTGCATTTGGGTTCCCCCGTCTGTGCAGTGAGGCTCGTGACAGCACCTGCCTCTGCTTCACAAGGTGTGGCCAGGGTTTGCTGATGGCTGCCTACGGGGAATGGTAGATTGGAGCACATTGGGCAGTTAAATGTGTTCAATAAGTTAATTATAAAAATAAAATTTGAAATTTAAAAAAATCGGCCCTGGGCCAGTTGGCTCAATGGACAGAGTATCGGCCCAGCATGTGGATATCCTGGGTTCAAGTGCCGGTCAGGGCATGCAGGAGTAGCAACCATCTCTTTCTCTACCCCTCACCCTCCCCCTTCTCTCTCTCTCTCTACCTCTCCTGCAGCCATGGCTCAGTTGTTTTGAGCAAGTTGGCCCTGGGCGCTGAGGATGACTCCATGGAGCCCCTGTCTCAGGTGCTAAAGATAGCTTGGTTATGAGCACAGCCCCAGATGGGCAGAGCATCAGACCCGGTTGGGAGTTGCTGGGTGGATCCCAGTTGGGGCACATGCAGGAGTCTGTCTCTCTGTCTCCCCTCCTGTCACTTGGATTAAAAAAATAAACTTTAAAAAATCATCATTTAATTCAAGAATAGTACACAGATCTTAAATATATATGCAGGTACTCATTTGCCAAACCAAGATATTGGAACTTTCCATTGCAGAATGCATTCTCCTCTTCCACCTAACTTCTCTCCCCACTAGAGGTCGCCACTCCCCTGGTTTTTAAACATCTAGGTGTCATTGACAGCTTCGGTTCCAGGTGCACCGTGTGATAATTTGGTGTTTGTATCTAGTGCAGGATTATTACCATATTTAATCTAGTTAGCATTCATCACTGCACCTGGCTACACATTTCTTTTCTTGTAATGAGAAGTTTTTAAGAAGGATCGATTCGTTCTGCCTGTTGTTACACTTCAAGTAAATGGAATCAGAGAGGACGCACTTGTTTTATATCCGGCTTCTTATGTTCAACATTATGCTTACAGGGTTGTGTCTGTGTCCATGTGTATCGGCACTGGTGCTTTTTTATTGCTGACTGACATTCCCTTTTATGAACACACCACTAATGATGAATGTACCCTCTTGATAGTTGGAGTTTAGAGCGATTATGGATAAGGCTCCAGTGAACATTTGTAAGATGTGTCTGTGCGTGTGTGTGTGTGTGTGTATGTGTGCGTGTGCGTGTGTGCGCGTGTGTGTCTATGTGTGTGCGTGCGTGTGTGCGCATGTGTGTGCGTGTGCGTGTGTGTATGTGTGTGCGCGTGTGTTTATGTGTGTCTGTGCGTGTGTGTATGTGTGTATGTGTCTGTGCGTGTGTCTGTGCGTGTGTGCGCGTGTGTGTATGTGTGTGTGTCTGTGCGTGTGTGTGTGTCTGTGTGTGTGTATGTGTGTGTGTGTCTGTGCGTGTGTATGTGTGTGCGCACGCATGCACTTCTTGTTTCACTTGGGTAAACACCAGCGATGGAATGGCTGGGTCACAGAGTGCAGCTTTGTAGGAAGCTGTCCGTCAGTTCTCCCGAGCAGCTGTGCCATGGCTTCCTCCCACCAGCTGTGCCTGAGAGTTCCAGGCGTCCCCCAGTCTTGGACGCACTTGGGATTGTCAGTCTTGTGTGGTTTAGCTGTTCTCGTAGGTGGGCGACCGTGTTGCTCTGCGTCTCCCTGGTGACTAATGACTATGGGCACTTTGTCATGTGCTGGCTATTTGTGTATCTGCTTTCATGACATGTCTGTTCATTTTTGCCCACTTTTTTTTTAAATCAGACTGTCTTTTCAGTATTAATTTGTTGAGGTTTTTAATTTTTAATTAATTTATTTTTTTAAGTGATAGAGAGACAGACTCCCGCATGCGCCCCAACCGGGGTCCACAGGGCAACCCTGCTCTGGAACGGATGGATGCTGGAACCAATCGAGCCACTTGGCTGCGGGAGGGGAAGGAAGGGAAGGGGGAGGCGGAGGGGGGAGAAGCAGATGGTCGTTTCTCCTGTGAGCCCTGAGTGGGAATGGGACCCGGGACATCCATATGCCGGGCCGGTGCTCTATCCACTGAGCAAACTGGCCAGGGTCATGTTTTTTAAAAAATATATACATTCTAGAAGCAATTCTACTGTCAGATATAAAGAAGGATTGTGAAAATTTTCTCCCAGTTTATGTCTTGCCTATTTATTTTTTTCACATTTGAAAACTGCTTTGGGATGTCACTGACACACAATAGACTGCACATTTTTAAAGTGTACAATCGCGGATCTTTTTACACGTATGTATATGCACCGTGGAAACTGACGGCACAATGAATATACCAAACTTATCCATCACCCCCAAGAGTCTCGGGGTGCCCCTTTGTGACTCCTCCCTCCTGCGCCCCTGTCTCCTGTGCCCCTCCTCAGCACCCACTGGTCTGCTTCCTGTCTCCACAGATGGCTTTACTCCGTCCAGAAGCTCGTGTGAAAGGAATCGTGTAGTATGACTCTTTTGTGTCTAGCTTTTTTTTTTTTTTTTTTTTTAAGTGAGAGGAGGGGATATAGTGCCACAGACTCCTGCATGCGCCCTGACCAGGATCCACGTAGCAACCTCGTCTGGGGCCAATGGTCAAATCAACCTAGCTATTTTTAGCACCTCAGGCTGATGCACTGACTAACCAAGCCATCTCAGCACCTGTGGCAGACACTCAAACCAATCGAGCCACTGGCTGCAGGAAGAGAAGAGAGAGAGAGAGAAGGAGAAAGGGAGGGGGAGAGAAGCAGATAGTCACTTCTCCTGTGTGCCCTGACTGGGGATCAAACCCAGGATGTCCACATGCTGAGCTGATGCTCTATCCACTGAGCCAACCAGCACTGTTATTTTTAAATTCATCCCTGTTATGGTATTTGTGAATACACATCCATTTCTATGGCTGATGTGTATTCCATTGTACGAATAGAACACACTTTGTTTATCCCCGGGTCAGTTAATGGACATCTGGATTGTCTTTGTTGGTTGGCTGTATCGACCAAAGGGGCTGTGAACATTTGTATACAAGTCTTTGTAGAGCATATGCTTTCATTTCTCTGGGTAAATAAATACCGAAGAGAGAGATTGCTGGATCAGATAGAAGGTCTGTGTTTAACGTAAAAAAATAAAAAGAAAGAAACCTGATTTCCGAAGTGGTCGTATCATTTTCACGTTCCCACCAGCCGTGTGTGAGGATTCCACCCCGTCAGAGTCAGCATTCGGTATGGTCAGTCATCTTCCTCCTACGCATTCACCGGGCATCTCGTTGTGGTCTTAACGTGTTTCACTCGTGACTAACGATGTTGAGCACGTCTTCATGTACGTATTTGCCTCCTGTGTATCTTTAGTGATATGTCTGTTCCAATCTCTTGTGTAATTTTTTTTATTATTGAATTGCTTGTTTTCCTGTTTGACTGTTGAGACTTCTTTCTTTTTTTTAAATTATTTTTTATTTATTCATTTTTTTAGAGAGGAGAGACAGAGAAAGAGGGAGAGAGAGAGAGAGAGAGAGAAGGGAGGAGGAGCAGGAAGCATCAACTCCCATATGTGCCTTGACCAGGCAAGCCCAGGGTTTTGAACCGGCGACCTCGGCGTTCCAGGTTGATGCTTTATCCACTGCGCCACCACAGGTCAGGCGAGAGTTCTTTCTGTTTTCTGAATACAGGTCCTTCTCCAGATATGTGATTTGCAAACACTGTCTTCCAGTCTGTGGCTTGTCCTTTTGCTGTCTTACCAGTGTCTTCAAAGAGCAGAAATTTAAATTTTCGATAAAGGACAGTTTATCCATTTTTTTTTCTTGTATGGTTTTGTTACTTAGAAATCTCTGCCTGCCGCAAAGTCACAAAGATATTCTCTTATTTTTTTTCCCCTCTAGAAGATTTATGGTTCCAGCTAAGATATAATCCCAAATTATTTTTATGTATGGATTTGATTCTCCATTGATTAGAGCACCACTCATTAAAAAGCGTTCATCTTCCAATTGATGACCTTATTCTCTTTGTCAGATATCAATTGATTATATAGGTGTGTCTATTTCTGGACTCTTGTTTCATAGACCTATCTGCCTATTCTTATATCAATGCCAGGAAAGTGTGGTTAGTGTAGCTCTGTATGAAATTCAAAAATATAAGTCCTCTGAATTTTGGTTTTGCAAAATTGCTTTGGGTAGTCTAGACCCTGTGCATTTTCCTTTAAATTTTATGATCAGCTTGTCAATTTCTACTAAATATCCTGATAGATTTTTTTTATTATTATTACTTGTGTTGAAATCATAGATGACTTTGGGGAAAATGGGTATCATAAAAATACTCAGTCCCCTAATCCATAAACATAGTGTATCTGGCCATTTGTTTAAAATTTTAATTCTTTCAGGATTGTTTTGTGGTTTTCAGTGTAGAGATCATGCACTTATTTCATTAAATTTCTCTCTAAATATTTGCTGTTTTGATGCCGTTATAAATGGCATCCTTTTAAATTCTTTTCTAATTGCCTGTTTCTAGTCTCTGTAAACACAAGTTTAATATACTGACCTTGTATCCTGCGACCTGGCTGGATTCACTTACTAGTCTGTGTAGGTGCTTCTTGTCTTTGTTTTGTAAGATTCTTCGGGTTTTCTACACTTGATCTTCGTCGAGAGGCTGGGAAGCGATCGTCGGACTTCCGATCGATAGGGTCACATTGCCTGTGGATAGAAACGGCTTCCTTTCCTTCTTCCTGTGCTCTGCCTGTCACCTAGCTGCCCTACGATGTTGGAGGGAGGGACGTGGTGCGATTAGACACCGTTGCCCTGTGGCCGACAGGGAGGGAGCTGTCCACATTTCACCAACAAGCCCGTCGTGAGCTATGTCCGTCTTTTAGATGCACTTCGGTAGCTTGAAGGTCCCTCTTCTTCCTACTCGGCTGAAAGTTGTTACCACAGATGGGTGTGGAATGTTCCCCAAGGCTTAGACTGTTCCTGTCTTGATGAGATGGCCCTAACGTCTTTCCCTTTTAATCCTGCTACTGTGACGATGGATACCGAGTCTTCCATGTTAAAGCGAGCTTGCGTCCCTGGGACACGCCCCGGGACTCTATTTTGTAAGATACTGTGGCCGGTTTGCTATGTTTTTACTTAAGAGGGATTGTGACCTGAAATTTTCTTTTCCTGTAATGTCTTTGTCAAAGTTTGGTATCAGAAAGAGTAGGGAGGCCCTGGTGGGTTAGCTCAGTTGGTGAAGATCATCGTCCCGAAATGACAAATTTGGGAGTTCAGTCCCCGGTCAGGGCACACACGGAAAGCAACCAGAGAACGCACAATCGAGTGGAAGAACAGATGAATGCTTCCCTCCTCCTCCCCTCTCTCTTCTTTCCTCTCTCTGCCTCTCTAAAAATCAATATAAATTAAGCCCTGACTGCATAGCTCAGTTGGTTGGAGCATCATCCCAAAGCACAGGTTGCTGATTCAATTTTCCAGTCAGGAAAGGAGCTCATACAGGTGCTCATACAGGAGCACCTCGATGTTCCTCTCTCTCTCTCTCTCTCTCTCTCTCTCTCTCTCTCTCTCTCTCGTTCTCTCAAACAAACAAACAACCAAACCAGTAGGGAAGCACTTCCCCTCCTCTAAGTGCTGAGGAGATTGTGTAAGTAACTGTTATTTCCTCCATAGAACTTTGACAGCTTTCCCCAGTGCTTAGAGGAAACTGGTAGCTCTTCCGATGGTTGATCATTAGAGGCAGCCTGACACCAACTGAAGTTCTGGTGTCGTTAATCTGACGTCTGCGAGAGTGTGTGTTTGTGGATGAAATGAACATCTGGATAGAGAGACTGAGATTCCCCTCCCTGATGTGGGTGCAGCAGATGGACACCCCGAGGAGCAGAACGGCCAGGGAGGAGGGACTTCGCTCACCTCACCGCACACGTCCTGGGCTCCCCTGTTTCTCAGACCTTCGGTCACGGACAAGAACTCTGCACTGACTCCCCCTGGTCGCCAGCTTGCTGACCCCGATCTTGGGATTTGCCAGCCTCCATAATGGTGCCAGTCATCTGCTATCATAAATCTCTTACACGCACACACGTACCCACACGCACACACGTACCCACACGCACACACACACCCACACGCAGGTGTATCCTGCTGGCTCTGTTCTGCGGAGAACTTGGACCGAGACAGCTCGACGCCGTTGCACAGGGAACAGAACAAAGGTGCATCATCAACTCTCTCAGGACAGAAGGCCAGTGGAGGTCATGCCTTGGTCAAGGTCCTGCAGTCATGAGTGAGAGCACAGGGACCTGAAGGCAGACGGTCTGGTTCCAGGGTCCGCTGTGACCGGGCGCCTGCCCCCAGATAGAGGACAAGCAGTGCTGGGGGTGGGGCAGAGCTGGGGCGGCCCTGTGTGGTCCTCTGACCTGTGCTGTCCCCTGACCTGTGTGCTCTCCTGACCTGTGTGCTCTCCTGACCTGTGAGGTCTCCTGACCTGTGTGGTCCCCTGACCTGTGAGGTCCCCTGACCTGGACATGACCTGTGCTGGTCCCACTGACCAAAGCCTGACCTGTGTGGTCCTCTGACCTGTGTGGTCTCCTGACCTGTGAGGTCTCCTGACCTGTGTGGTCTCCTGACCTGTGAGGTCCCCTGACCTGTGTGGTCTCCTGACCTGTGTGGTCTCCTGACCTGTGTGGTCCTCTGACCTGTGTGGTCTCCTGACCTGTGAGGTCTCCTGACCTGTGTGATCTCCTGACCTGTGTGGTCCCCTGACCTGTGAGGTCCCCTGACCTGTGAGGTCCCCTGACCTGTGTGGTCTCCTGACCTGTGTGATCTCCTGACCTGTGAGGTCTCCTGACCTGTGTGGTCTCCTGACCTGTGAGGTCTCCTGACCTGTGTGATCTCCTGACCTGTGAGGTCCCCTGACCTGTGAGGTCCCCTGACCTGTGTGATCTCCTGACCTGTGAGGTCTCCTGACCTGTGTGGTCTCCTGACCTGTGTGGTCCCCTGACCTGTGTGATCTCCTGACCTGTGAGGTCTCCTGACCTGTGTGGTCTCCTGACCTGTGTGGTCCCCTGACCTGTGTGGTCCCCTGACCTGTGAGGTCCCCTGACCTGTGTGGTCTCCTGACCTGTGTGATCTCCTGACCTGTGAGGTCCCCTGACCTGTGAGGTCCCCTGACCTGTGTGATCTCCTGACCTGTGTGGTCCCCTGACCTGTGAGGTCCCCTGACCTGTGTGGTCTCCTGACCTGTGTGATCTCCTGACCTGTGTGGTCCCCTGACCTGTGAGGTCCCCTGACCTGTGTGGTCTCCTGACCTGTGTGATCTCCTGACCTGTGAGGTCTCCTGACCTGTGTGGTCTCCTGACCTGTGAGGTCTCCTGACCTGTGTGATCTCCTGACCTGTGAGGTCCCCTGACCTGTGAGGTCCCCTGACCTGTGTGATCTCCTGACCTGTGAGGTCTCCTGACCTGTGTGGTCTCCTGACCTGTGTGGTCCCCTGACCTGTGTGGTCCCCTGACCTGTGAGGTCTCCTGACCTGTGAGGTCCCCTGACCTGTGTGGTCTCCTGACCTGTGTGGTCCCCTGACCTGTGTGGTCCCCTGACCTGTGAGGTCTCCTGACCTGTGAGGTCTCCTGACCTGTGAGGTCCCCTGACCTGTGAGGTCTCCTGACCTGTGTGGTCTCCTGACCTGTGAGGTCTCCTGACCTGTGTGGTCCCCTGACCTGTGAGGTCCCCTGACCTGTGTGGTCCCCTGACCTGTGAGGTCTCCTGACCTGTGAGGTCTCCTGACCTGTGAGGTCCCCTGACCTGTGAGGTCTCCTGACCTGTGTGGTCTCCTGACCTGTGAGGTCTCCTGACCTGTGTGGTCCCCTGACCTGTGAGGTCCCCTGACCTGTGTGGTCCCCTGACCTGTGAGGTCTCCTGACCTGTGTGGTCCCCTGACCTGTGTGGTCCCCTGACCTGTGTGGTCCCCTGACCTGACCTGTGTGGTCTCCTGACCTGTGTGGTCTCCTGACCTGTGAGGTCCCCTGACCTGTGAGGTCCCCTGACCTGTGTGCTCTCCTGACCTGTGAGGTCCCCTGACTTGTGAGGTCCCCTGACCTGTGTGGTCCCCTGACCTGTGTGGTCTCCTGAGGGGTAAATTCAGACCGATGGATGGAAGGCAGAGGTTGGATCGACACGGAGCAGAATGAGAGACGGAACTGGCTTCCGTGGCGATGAATCCTTCGTCCCTGGAGACTCTCCAGACAAGGTCAGGACGATAGCTTGTCAAACCCTATCATTCATGTTCAAACCAGCATGTCATGGTCAATCTTCAAGAAGCTAGTATGTTCTACCTAAGCTAGCATGGGTTTGGTTTGGGGTTTTTTTAATGATTATTTTTCACAAACTATAACTTTCTGGGCATTGATCGGTCTAAAGACTTGAAAGGTATTTTAAACAGGACTATACTCCATTTCCCTGTCTGAAAAATAAAAATAATTAAACCAACAAACAAAACTGTATTCCTCTCAGGAGTAAGGAGAGGGTGTTCCAATTGCACGTCCACACCAGCCCCCAAGTACGGGAAAACACCCATGGGCTGCGAGGTCTCCGTCCAGCTCTGCGGGCCGCGGGCTCGTGGCTGTGCTTCTCTGGGCTGTGGGCTCCTCTGTCCCCGAGGAAGGACAGGAGAGGTACGTGGCTGTGTGTCTCTGGGCTGTGGGCTCCTGTGTCCCCGAGGAAGGACAGGAGAGGTACGTGGCTGTGCTTCTCTGGGCCGTGGGCTCCTCTGTCCCCGAGGAAGGACAGCAGAGGTACGTGGCTGTGTGTCTCTGGGCTGTGGGCTCCTGTGTCCCCGAGGAAGGACAGGAGAGGTACGTGGCTGTGCTTCTCTGGGCTGTGGGTTCCTCTGTCCCCGAGGAAGGACAGGAGAGGTACGTGGCTGTGTGTCTCTGGGCTGTGGGCTCCTGTGTCCCCGAGGAAGGACAGCAGAGGTACGTGGCTGTGTGTCTCTGGGCTCCTGTGTCCCCGAGGAAGGACAGGAGAGGTACGTGGCTGTGCGTCTCTGGGCTGTGGGCTCCTGTGTCCCCGAGGAAGGACAGCAGAGGTACGTGGCTGTGCGTCTCTGGGCTGTGGGCTCCTCTGTCCCCGAGGAAGGACAGGAGAGGTACGTGGCTGTGCGTCTCTGGGCCGTGGGCTCCTCTGTCCCCGAGGAAGGACAGTAGAGGTACGTGGCTGTGCGTCTCTGGGCCGTGGGCTCCTCTGTCCCCGAGAAAGGACAGCAGAGGTACGTGGCTGTGCGTCTCTGGGCCGTGGGCTCCTCTGTCCCCGAGGAAGGACAGGAGAGGTACGTGGCTGTGTGTCTCTGGGCTGTGGGCTCCTCTGTCCCCGAGGAAGGACAGGAGAGGTACGTGGCTGTGCTTCTCTGGGCTGTGGGCTCCTCTGTCCCCGAGGAAGGACAGGAGAGGTACGTGGCTGTGTGTCTCTGGGCTGTGGGCTCCTCTGTCCCTGAGGAAGGACAGGAGAGGTACGTACCTGCTGGGCCTCGTGAAAGCACTCTTCCCGTTGCTACGTCCCGTGGTTTGATTCTTAGCGAGGTGGAAAGATCACAGAATAAAACAGCCTCTGAAAAAGAGCGGAGTGCACACAGAGGGTGTAGCTGTCTCCTGCTGGGAGGAGAGGAGCCTGATGTACCCTCTACGCCTGTCCTGTCCCTGTGGCAGCTCTGTAGCGTCCAACCACAGCCCGCCCCTGCTGACGGGCACCTTCAGCTCTGTGACGGGCAAACGCTTCCTCCCAGCACAGGGTCAGAGATGGCAGTCAGCAACAACAGACTGCTGTGTGGCAGCCCCCGCACACTTTGATTATATTATTATTATTATTATTATTCATGTTTAATAACCTGGGGTCAGAGTATCCCTGAGTTCACTCTAGACAAAAACAAATAAATTAAATAAAACCAACAACAACCAATAAACCCTGAGACTAGTTAGTGTAGAAAGAGATGACGCAGACGGCCCAGCGCCTGTGTCCACGGCTCTCTCACACTCAGAGTGAATAGAAACAAACAAGAATTCTAAGCTTTAAAAACTCTGTCATCGGGCATTTCTGGAGCAACATCCCGGATCTCAACCAAGGGGTCAGGTGACCTTTCAGAAGCCACTGTCCAGATCTGTAAAACGGAGATGGTTTTACTTAGCTACTGAAAAATAATAGAAAATAAGACAAAGTCTGTCTGGGTCTCTGTCCCTAGTTCCTGGCACAGAGCTCCTGAAACTCTTCTTATTTCCAAAGTTCCAAGACTCCTCGGAGCATCTTTTGTCCCAGTATTTGGTCTTTGACCTGGTTCCCCGCAGGGTCCCTGAAGCCCCTTGGGGTCCCCTGAGTGACAGAAGTGTCTTTCATCCTAATGAGGTGACCCCGTGGGCTCCCCGCAGGCTTGGATCAGGGCTGGTGACCAGGAAGGTGAGCGGTCACTTCCGTGTGGGGGCTGGCCCTGCATGTCCATGTCCAGGACCGTGTCCAGGATCTTCCGCATGCCAGAGGGCTTGGCAAGAAATATTCAAAGCGATGGAATGCAGGGACCCACAACCAAGACGACTCTACCCAGCAAGGCTGTCATTTAGAATCAAAGGACAGAAAAAGAGCTTCTCAGACAAGGAAAAGCTAAAGGAGTTAGCTCATCCACACCGAACTAACATTACAAGAAATAGTAAAAGGTCGTCTTTAAAAAGGAAAAGGGGGGAAAAAGAAAAAACTATAAACAATTATATTGCAGGAATCAAAGGAGGACAAAAACGCCCAGACAACTCGATGAAGGAAGTAGGATGGATTCAGCCGTCAGAGCAGCGTGACCCCCAAGGCAACCAAACACGTGCTCCCCAAAGTCAGCTTTCTCACATCTTATAGTCCCTGCACACCAGGGGTCCCCAACCTTTTTTGGGCCACGGACCGGTTTAATGTCAGAAAATATTTTCATGGACCAGCCTTTAGGGTGGGGCGGCTAAATGCATCATGTAACCGAGACAAGCGTCAAGAGTGAGTCTTAGACGGATGTAACAGAGGGAATCTGGTCATTTTTTAAAAATAAAACATTGTGGCCCTGGCTGGTTGGCTCAGCGGTAGAGCGTCGGCCTGGCGTGCGGGGGACCCGGGTTCGATTCCCGGCCAGGGCACACAGGAGAAGCGCCCATTTGCTTTTCCACCCCCACCCCCTCCTTCCTCTCTGTCTCTCTCTTCCCCTCCCGCAGCCAAGGCTCCATTGGAGCAAAGATGGCCCAGGCGCTGGGGATGGCTCCTTGGCCTCTGCCCCAGGTGCTAGAGTGGCTCTGGTCGCGGCAGAGCGATGCCCCGGAGGGGCAGAGCATCGCCCCCTGGTGGGCAGAGCGTAGCACCTGGTGGGCGTGCCGGGTGGATCCCGGTCGGGCACATGCGGGAGTCTGTCTGACTGTCTCTCCCCGTTTCCAGCTTCGGAAAAATGCAAAAAATAAAAATAAAAAAAATAAAAAATAAAATATCGTACAGACTTAAATATAAATAAAACGGAAATAATGTAAGTTATTTATTCTTTCTCTGAGGACCGGTACCAAATGGCCCATGGACCTGTAGCGATCCGCGGCCCGGGGGTAGGGGACCACTGCTTTACAGAACACAGGTTTTCATGCAAGGGGCTCACAATCCCTTTGTATAGAGCAGGGGTCCCCAAACTACGGCCCGCGGGCCGCATGTGGCCCCCTGAGGCCAATTATCTGCCCCCCCCCCCGCCGCACTTCCGGAAGGGGCACCTCTTTCATTGGTGGTCAGTGAGAGGACCATAGTTCCCATTGAAATACTATACTGGTCAGTTTGTTGATTTAAATTTACTTGCTCTTTATTTTAAATATTGTATTTGTTCCCATTTTGTTTTTTTACTTTAAAATAAGATATGTGCAGTGTGCATAGGGATTTGTTCATAGTTTTTTTATAGTCCGGCCCTCCAACAGTCTGAGAGACACTGGCCCCCTGGGTAAAAAGTTTGGGGACCCCTGGTCTAAAGGTATATACATCACTCCCATGACTCCAGGAGGGGAGGGTGAGTTGAGGTGAGGTCAGAATTAATAAGCCTTGGAATTTGTAAATTAAGGTCTTAAAAACTTTTAAGAAAAAGAAGAGGAAGGGGTTTTCAGGTAAGTTCTATCTTCCTTTCTCTGTGTAGCAAGTTGCCTCATGCACCTTTTCAGAGAACTGTGGGGAGCAGTGACCCCTGCTGGCCCCCTTTCCCCTGCATTCTTCCCACTTCTTCCTCCTCGGTGGAGGAGGGGGAGGGGCCTCTGGCTTCTCCTTCCATAGCAAAATGGCAATAGATGCCTATCTATCAATAATTGAATCTAAACAACGAAATAAATGGACAAGCAGAACAGAAACAGACTCATGGAGACAGAGGACATTTTGACAGCTGCCAGGTGGGAGGGTCAGTGGGGGAGGGGAAGGTGAAGGGATTACAAAGTACAGATTGGTGGTTACAGAACAGTCACAGGGAAGACGGTCCATGATACTGTAACAACTACGTGTGGTGTCATGTGGGCATGAGACTTAGTAGGACAATCACTTAGCAAGTTATGAAATGTTCCATCACTGAGTTGCACACCCAAAACAAATATAATAATGTACGTCGATTGTAATTGAAAAATAAAAAATGGCCCTGGCCGGTTGGCTCAGTGGTAGAGCGTCAGTCTGGCATGTGGAAGTCCCGGGTTCGATTCCCGGCCAGGGCACACAGGAGAAGCACCCATCTGCTTCTCCACCCCTCCCCCTCTCCTTTCTCTCTGTCTCTCTCTTCTCCTCACGCAGCCAAGGCTCCATTGGAGCAAAGTTGACCCGGGCGCTGAGGATGGCTCTGTGGCCTCTGCCTCAGGCACTAGAATGGCTCTGGTCGCAACAGAGCGACGCCCCAGATGGGCAGAGCATCGCCCCCTGGTGGGCATGCTGGGTGGATCCTGGTCGGGCACATGCAGGAGTCTGTCTGACTGCCTCCCCGTTTCCAGCTTCAGAAAAATACAGCAACAAAAAATCTTTTTTTCAGCCATTATTCTATTGCCTTTAGTGTGTATCACTGAAGCAATTTTGTCTTGTAAAGGAGGAGTGTGAGAAAATGACCCTCACTAGGTGGTCAGACACACCAGGTGTGTCACTGGAGGTGTGACGTATGCAGGTGTGTCCAGGGCGTGCAGGCGGCAGAAGTAACAGACGACGCTGTGCGGTGAGCCGGGACACCTGGAAGGCCCGAGGACCACACTGAGGAGTCTGGAATCTCGGCCAGAGGCATCTGGGAGGTTCGGAAGGGCCAGCCAGCGAGGGGTAGGTACACTATGACTTGTGTTGACCGCTCTGGCACCGGTGTGGAGCTGTCTGGTACGCTGGAGCCGTCCTGAGAAATCAGGAATAAGACCAGCCCTCGTCCAGATCTGGTGGCCTGGTGATGTCTGAAGACTCCCTTGTGTGTCCAGTCAGGGTTGTGCCAGTGCCAGGCTTAGCCAGCTGGGCTAACGGGCTAACACGCCCACGCCTGAGCTTTCAAGTGGGCCTCACCGTGTGGGGCTGCACCCAGTTTACCCCACGGCCATTGTCCCCTGGCAACTGGGGTGAGGACAGAGGGCGTGGCGGCCCACGGGAAGCCGAGACGAGCCATCACTGGCCCTGGCAGACGGCGAGCACGGGAGGAGTGAGAAAACTGACCCGAGGGGAAGGGCACGGACAGAAACTGGGTCCTGCAGGCGGGCAGCCTGTCTGAGCACGGACAAAAACCAGCAATTTCTGTCACTAAACGGCACCGTTATCGTACACGTGATAACGTTTTAGAAAATATCTTGCCAGGACCGAAGCCATTCCAAGGCCCCTGGTGATTTTCACTTTTATTTTTCCAAACATGGGCCTTTCCAGCTCAGAGATGGTGTCCAGGTTCCTGGTGGGCCCCTCTTTCCAAGGTGTCCAGGGTCCACGACCTCGGGTAACAGGGAGTTCTCTGCTGCTGTGGCCGTGCCCGCAAGTGGGTGGCACGAAGGAAACGGGACTCAGCACAGGTGTGCCCTAAAACGGAACATCTCATCAGAAGGTAAAGGACCACACAGAAATCGCAAGGCGGGAGAGAGGCGGAGGGGGGCTTCGAGGTGAAAAGCTCATTCCAACCAATTGCCACGTGCGATTTTTACTTAGATCTTAATTCTTAGGACACAAACTGTGGGGGGGGAAATGAGTTTATGGGGCAGTTGGAAATTTGAACTTTGGCTCCTTTACGGCTGAGGAATCATTATCAGTTTTTTGTGTTTTTTTTTGGTATTTATTCATTTTCGAGAGAAGAGAGAGTGAGTGAGAGAGAGGGAGGGAGAGAGAGAAAGGGGGAGGAATAGGAAGCATCAACTCCCATATGTGCCTTGACCAGGCAGACCCAGGGTTTTGAACCAGCGACCTCAGTGTTTCAGGTCGATGTTTTATCCACTGCGCCACCACAGGCCAGGCATCATTATCAGTTTTTTAGATGTGATATTAGTATTGTGGTGAGAGTATCCTTATCTATTAGAGATGTGTATCACAGAAACAGAGATGAGAGGAAGTCTGGAATTGGTTCTGAAATGACGCCCACTGGGGTTGGATGCGGAGGCAGCAGGACTGGCCGTGGACTGTGGCCTCAGGTCTGGGTGGCTGAATTATTGATATTTCCAATGGAAACCATCATAGAAATCGCAATGAAGTGAATTATGAAAAAACCCAAGTCATACTGCTTATTAGTTCATCTAGTCAGACAGTAACCACACGGGAGAAATCTAGTTTAATTAATTAATCTAAAAAAGAATTGAATTCGCCTGACCGGTGGCGGCTCAGTGGAAGGTGTCAACCTGGAATGCTGAGGTCCCGGGTTCAAAACCCTGGGCTTGCCCGGTCAAGGCACATATGGAAGTTGATGCTTCCTGCTTCTCCCTCCTTCTCTCTCTCTCTCTTTCACTCTCTCTCCTCTCTAAAATGAATAAATACTTAAAAAAATACTAAAAAAAAAAAAAAAGAATTGAGTTCTAGAAACTCGTGACAAGTCACTAATGTCTAGCCGTTTCCTCATCTTTAAACTGAGTAGGTGTGTCGGTTGCTCTCGGCTTCAGTATGATATAAATCTATGATCTGCCATTATTTAATAAATAACAACAAGTATATTGATGCGATAGTGGAAATATGAAACTTTAACTATGTTGGAAAAACCCAGTGTTATTTATAGGGTAAAAAAAGCCATTATAGACCTGTGGTGGTGCAGTGGGTGGAGTGTTGACCTGGGACACTGAGGTCACCGGTTCGAAACCCTGGGCTTGCCTGGTCAAGGCACAGACAAGGCACACACGGGCCTTCCTCATGCTCATCTACCATTGCACGTGATTCAGAGTCCCCGCTGTAACGTTAAATATGTACGTTTATATTCGTTACAAAGGCACGGAGGGTAGGCTCTAATGTGACAATCCCACTAAGAAAAACCTCTTTGCCTTTTAAATACTCTCTGAACCTCCCCTCAAATGTCCAAGCAGAAAGGCCCAGGTTGGGGCGGCCACGTCTTGACCTTGTCGAGGGCCTGGTCACCCCCTGGATCAGGGGTCCCCAAACTTTTTACACAGGGGGCCAGTTCACTGTCCCTCAGACCATTGCAGGGCCGGACTATAAAAAAAACTATGAACAAATCCCTATGCACACTGCACATATCTTATTTTAAAGTAAAAAAAAAACAAAAAACAAAAAAACGGGAACAAATACAATATTTAAAATAAAGAACAAGTAAATTTAAATCAACAAACTGACCGGTATTTCAATGGGAACTATGCTCCTCTCACTGACCACCAATGAAAGAGGTGCCCCTTCCTGAAGTGCGGCGGGGGCCGGATAAATGGCCTCAGGGGGCCGCATGAGGGCCCACGGGCTGTAGTTTGGGGACCCCTGCCCTGGATGAATGGTGAGCGCAGGCCTGGGGCTCTGAGATGTGGGAGATGGTATCTACTCCCAACTTGACGTGGGCCCTTTGTTTCGTGGTGTTTATATTATGGTGACGTCTACATTGGCAACTCACACTGTTTTTCGAGGGACAGAAGCGACCAAGTCCTCTTCTGAAATGCGTGGATGTAAACATCCTGGACTGAAAGGGCAGAGCAGCCAGTACCGTGAGGTGTTTGGGGGGCGGCTAGGAAATGGCAAACATGTGGGGGCCACTGATACAAGTCGCAGGAAACGTCTCCCCATCTCGTTTTTTTTTTTGTTTTGTTTTTTTTTTGTATTTTTCTGAAGCTGGAAACGGGGAGAGACAGTCAGACAGACTCCCGCATGCGCCCGACCGGGATCCACCCGGCACGCCCACCAGGGGGCGATGCTCTGCCCACCAGGGGGCGATGCTCTGCCCCTCCGGGGCGTCTCTCTGCCGAGACCAGAGCCACTCTAGCGCCTGGGGCAGAGGCCAAGGAGCCATCCCCAGCGCCCGGGCCATCTTTGCTCCAATGGAGCCTCGGCTGCGGGAGGGGAAGAGAGAGACAGAGAGGAAGGAGAGGGGGGGGTGGAGAAGCAAATGGACGCTTCTCCTATGTGCCCTGGCCGGGAATCGAACCCGGGTCCCCCACACGCCCGGCCGACGCTCTACCGCTGAGCCAACCGGCCAGGGCCTTCCCATCTCGTTTTATCTGTCAGGTAGACCGCCATCTCGCACAAATCCGGGCTCCCTCCCGTCCCGGAGGGCCTCTCTCCCTGAGGCAGATGGTCTGCTCAGACCACTGCCCACTGCCTCCCTGAGTCTCAGCTAAAGCATCTGACACTCAGAGAAGAAGGTCCATGTCCCGGGCTGGACACAGACCCCGTAGAAAAGGCGGGGTAACCCCTGGCTCTGCCCCAGACAATCATCCCTGATCAGTTCATAGGCAAGCGGAACGAGGGGTCCAGGGGACGTATTTCAGGGCAGCATCAAGGGGGAACTCTCAAATGGGGGAACATGTCTGTCCATCACCTGGCTGTTTCCCGTCGGTCATTGTTTGGCCGAGGAGCTTTCCCCCGACAGCCTTGAATTAAGCACACAGGTGGTCGGCAGGCTGTGTCCAACCCGGATCCTTTCGTGAGGCCTGTTTGTGTGTCCGCTTCCTGTCTGTGCGATCACACTTCAGTTTCTGAGATAGCTGTAGATTCAGAGGCAGTGGTAAGAGATCATACAGACTGCTCACAAAAATGAGGGGATATTTCACAATGAATATGAAGAGATAAAAAAAAAAAGGAAGCATTTGTTTTCTTTATTAAACAAGAACATCAGAAAAGCAAACGACAAGTCAGAGAAAGTGGTTCGATTATGCAAGTGAGATGCAAAACCAGCTTGTATTTCATTGGTGCAAATGCACTCTGCAAAAGGCTGGAAGTCCTAGAGTATCTGCACATCCCCTGATCCCCTCACTTTTTGTGAGCAAAGAAGGCCCCCCCCCCCCAGGCACCTTTTACCCAGGTCGCCCAGCGGTGACACCTTGCAAAAACCACAGGGCAGCATCGTGACCAGGGCACTGCCATCAATATGGCTGAGGTACCGGGCATTCCACCACCACCGGGCTTCTCATGCCCTCCCCCTGCCAGTCTCTCATCTGCTCTACATTGTGGCCATTCTGCCACTTCAAGAACGTTATATGGATGGAATTACACCGGATGTCACATCCTGGGGTGGCTTTTCACTCGGCCCCACAGATCCTCCCGAGCTGTGAACATCACCACAGCTCCTTCCTTTCTCGCTGAGTCGTATTCCATGGTGGGGCCGGACCCCAGTCCCAACGACCACTCATGGAAAGACGTCGGTGCTGTTTCCAGCTCTGGGTTATGAGGGCTAACGTTGCTATGAACATTGTACCCAGGTTTTTGTGTGAACGTGAGTTTCCATTGCTTTGGAATGAGTGTCCAGAAGTGTGTATGTTCATTTTCAATGAATTAATGTCGTTCCTTACGATCCCATTCCTGATTTTTCCTCAATAATCAGAAGATCTGGAAAGAGATGGTCGGTCACAGGGTCTCCAGACCCAGTGGGTCAGAGGGCATCAGTCCTCTAATGTCCTGCCTGGTCCCATTTATTTACTTTCTGTTTTTATTATTCGGTGAGAGGAGAGGAGGCAGAGAGACAGACTCCAGCATGAAACCAGACCAGGATCCACCCATCAAGCCCACTAGGGGTGTGTAAAGCCAGTAGGTACGGCCACCATCACAGCCGCCTGGCCCATGTAGGTTCGCATTAGATTCAGACAGACAGTAATGAAACAATGGAGCCAAGAACTGGTGGGCCATCAGCTTTAATCCTAGCTTGCACCCGGCGGGCAAGTAAAAACACACACTGGGCTCCAAAACCCACTCACATTCAGTGCTCACAAAGCTACTGACTTATCCGAGTTTCCAGAATCAAAGGTTTCTAGCTCACCAGCCTTATTCTCCTCAGTTCCCCATCTCCTTCCTTATCCCAGATACAAACTCTACACAAACTGGCATCTCACTCAGCACTTCACCATCTTGGCTGCTTCTCCTGGCCTCCTCCACGTGGCCTCTTTCTGCTCTGCTCTCTGCTCTCTCATGCTAATCTCAGGAACCAAAAGCGCAAGCTCTTGTTCTGCCCCCATTTTATAGTGTAGCTTCACAACCTTTAATCCAATATACAAAATAGGGTAGTCTCTAATACAAAGTCACTTCTCTGAGGCATGATTGGATTGTACCGCCCCACATGCAAAAGGGTGGGAAAGGCTTAATCCCAAAACCAAGCCTCAGGCTATAAGGATTCTCAACACACATTAATATCACCTGGGCAAAGGCCTCCACGTGGGCAGTGTCATCTTTAACAAAGTGAGCATAATACATTTTATCTGCCCAACACCTAGAATCAAAGGTTTCTAGCTCACCAGACTTATTCACCTCTGTTCCCCATCTCCTTCCTTCTCTCTTCACAAACCCTGCACAAACTGGCTTCTCCTTCAGCACTCCGCCATCTTGGCTGCTTCTCCTCTCCACATGGCCCTACTCTGCTCTCCTCAAGCATGGGCTCCTCCTAGAACGTAATCACTCTTCTCCCGGAATGTGATCTCTCTTCCTTTTAAAACCTTTTGGCATGAAAGCCCTCCCCCAACACACATTAATACAATCACGCCCATCCCAAGCAATCACCTGGGCAACGGGCTTCCACGTGGGCAGTGCCATCTTTAACAAAGTGAGCATAATATATTTTATCTGCCCAACAGGGTGATGCTCTGCCCATTTGGGATGTTGCTCTGTGTAAAGCCAGCAGCCGCGGCCAGGGCCACCATCAGAGCAGCCCGGCCCTTGCAGGTTCGCATTAGATTCGGACAGTCGGTAAAGAAACAGCGGAGCCAAAAACTGGTGGGCCATAACCTTTAATCCTACCTTGCACCCGGCGGGCAAGTAAAAATACACACTGGGCTCCAAAACCCAGTCACACTCAGTGCTCACAAAGCCACTGACTTATCCGAGTTTCCTAGAATCAAAGGTTTCTAGCTCACCAACCTTATTCTCCTCAGTTCCCCATTTCCTTCCTTATCCCAGATACAAACTCTACACAAACTGGCATCTCACTCAGCACTCCGCCATCTTGGCTGCTTCTCCTGGCCTCCTCCACGTGGCCTCCTTTAGCTGCTGGCTCTACTCTCTCCGCTCTCTCATGCTAACCTCAGGAACCAAGAGCCAAACTCTCGTTCCGTCCCCATTTTATAGTGTAGAAATCCAAACCCTTAATCCAATATACATAACAGGGAAGTCTCTTAATACAAAGTCACTTCTCTGAGGCATGATAGGATTGTACCACCTTACACCAAAAAGGGTGGGAAAGGCTTAATCCCAAAACCAAGCCCCAGGCTACAAGGATTCTGCCTGCCTTTAGCCCACCCCAACACACATTAATATCACCTGGGCAACGGCCTCTTTAACAAAGTGAGCATAATACATTTTATCTGCCCAACACTCTGTTGCTCAGCAATCGAGTTCTTCTTAGCACCTGAGGCAGAGGCCATGGAGTCATCCTCAGCACCCAAGGCCAACTAGCTCCAATGGAGCCATGGCTGCAGGAGAGGAAGAGAGAGAGAGAGAGAAGTGAGAGGGGGAGGGGTGGAGAAGCAGATGGGCGCTTCTCCTGTGTGTCCTGTGTGCCCTGACTGAGAATCGAACCCAGGACATCCACATGCCCAGCCGACACTGACTTCCGGACGAACCGGCCAGGGCCTCCTTTATTTACACGTCCCTGCCTGGCGAGGCTTCTGGTTTGCTGGTTCAGGTGGCGGAACTGGCACACAAGTTGTGTCTTGATTTCTAAGTGTCCACGTGTGTGTGTGTGCACATACATGTTCTCTGGAAGCTCACTCAAGCAGAAAACTCACACTGCTCGCCAAGAGGTCCTGGGTGATGGGACAGCCAGCAGGATTCACCTCCACTGTGAGCCCTTGTTGGCCTTTTTAAGGTAAACCATCCGACTGTGCAATGAATCAGCACACGTGGGCAAACCGGAACTAGAGACGTCCTCACAGACGCCCCTCTGTGGTAGGCTGTGTTGCCTTTGGCTTTAAGGGTGACCCCAAGCCATTCCTGATCACCACCCAAAACCCCAGTGACTCCTGAGGGGCAGGCTCAGACCCATCTGGGCCTTTCTGAAGCCCAGTGAGGTGTCTACACCCAGCCGCCCTCCTCCTAGAAGCCTTATGCAGCAGGACCAGAAACCTAGCTTCTCCTTCCTGGGCAGGCCTCAGGCCGCAGAGTGGGTGCCTCCCTGCTTACAGTTCAGCACACACTTCCTGCTCACCCTGCGCCCTTCCTGACCTCCCCACCGCGGTGCTCCTGCTGCCTGCTGAGCCCACCTTCAAGCAATTCATGACAAAAAAAAACAACAAACCACAGAGCACAAAACCTGCTAGGGACGTCTGCATGCAGATGAGTTCAGTGATGAACTTCCTCTCTCGGGGTGGGTGAGGGTGAGACCGTGCTCTGGGGGTGGGTGAGGGTGAGACCGTGCTCTGGGGGTGCTGATGCCCTTATCTGCCCTTTGTAAGACCCCCCTCCACCCCCAGGGCTTCTGGAAGACAGTAAGTGCAACGCCTAAAACAAGGGCTTTGGGATCAGAGAGCCCAGCGCTGTCCCGGTTGGCTGAGTGATCTCTGGGCCACTCAACCCTTTCCTCCTGGGAAACAGGGACCCTAACGACTTCCTGGCGCCCACTGGGCCCTCAGTGCCCCGGCAGGTCTCCTTCCCCTGGCAGACGACCCAGGGTCTCTCTCCTGGGAGGCAGGGTCTTGGGTGAGGCCCACATTGGCACTTCCTCATTCCAGACTGCCTGGGTGCTGTCCCTCTGCATGTGGACTGAGCTCCAGGCTGGAGTGGGCATGGGGTTAAGTCCTGTGTGCCCCGTCCACGCCCAGGAGAGCTGAGCAGAGCCTGGACACCACTCGGGGGTGGCTGGAGGCTCCATGTTGACACGTGGAGCCTCCACAGAGTTTGTTTTCTATTTTTTTTTGGTATTTTTCTGAAGCTGGAAACAGGGAGGCAGTCAGACAGACTCCCGCATGCGCCCGACCAGGATCCACCCGGCATGCTCACCATGGGGCGATGCTCTGCCCATCTGGGGCGTTGCTCTGTTGCAACCAGAGCCATTCTAGCGCCTGAGGCAGAGGCCATGGAGCCTTCCTCAGAGCCCGGGCCAACTTTGCTCCAATGGAGCCTTGGCTGCGGGAGGGGAAGAGAGAGACAGAGAGGAAGGAGAGGGGGAGGGGTGGAGAAGCAGATGGGCGCTTCTCCTGTGTGCCCTGGCCGGGAATAGAACCCGGGACTCCTGCACGCCAGGTCAATGCTCTACCACTGGCCAACGAACCAACCGACCAGGGTCCTCCGCATAGTTTGAAACCAGCGGGTGTGAGCGTGGAAGCCAGAGAGCCTCTCAGGGCTGCCCGAGTCGTGCAGGGTGTCCCGCAGGCGCGCGCGCCGCGTCCAGGTTCTTCCTCACGCGGGCGCGCGCCCCATCGCTCCCACCCGCTGCGGCGGCTCGGGCACGCGCCACTCGCCGTGGCCCAGGGCGCGCTCATCTCACCCCACGACTGCGTGTTCCGGGGGTCCGCCCCGCAGCCCCCACCCCGCCCCGCGTGGCTGCGAGCGAGCGCGGCGCCGGGAGCTGGGCTCCCCCCCCCCCCCCGGTTCCCGCGCTGCGTCCCCGATGCCCGCGCTGCGCGCCCTGCAGAGGCCCAGGAAGCGGCCTCGCCCCGCCCCTCTGGCTCCCGCGCTTGTCACCTGCTGGCCGGCCGGCGCCGCGGGGCGGGGCGGGGACGCGCGGAGGTGGGGGCGGGCGGCGGGGGGAGCGCGGCGGCGAAGGTGGCGAGGATGGCGGCGCGGGCCCGCGGGCTGGCGCGAGCGCTGCTCGCGCTCTCGGCGCTGCTGCTGCTGGGCCCCACGGCCGCGGCGGCCAAGCTCAACATCCCCAAAGTGCTGCTGCCTTTCACGCGCACCACGCGCGTTAACTTCACGCTGGAGGCCTCGGAGGGCTGCTACCGCTGGTGAGGCGCGGCCGCGGCCCGGGGCGGGAGTTGCCGGGCGCCGCAGGTGCACCGCGCGCGGGGGAGGCGATGCGCGCCGTGGGGCGGGGACAGGGACAGGGACAGGGACAGGCGGGGCGCCCCCAGCAGACCCGCGGGGCAGGTGCGGCGGGCAGCCCGGCCCAGCCTCCCTCCGGCCCAGCGTGACCCAGCGGCGTGCGCGCCGGTGGCCGCCACTGCGCATGGCGCTGCCCCGCGGGCACGGAGCCCGCCGCTGCACGGCCGGCGTGACCTGCGCGTGTGCGGGTTGTCCAGGAGGAGGAGGAGGAGGGCCCGCCCCGTGGGCCTGGGCCGGGACGGCGCTCTCAGGACCTCTCCGGCAGGGACAGGGACTGTCCGGAGTTGCCGGCCCGGCACCGGCCTCTGTAGCCTTCTTGTTCTGGACTGCAGGGAGCAGGTGGACAAGGCGAGCGAGGGGGACTCGCCCCGGGCGCCGCACGGACGTGGGAACTGGGTCAGTGCAGACATCTGGGAGGCCTGTGTGGGAGTCGGAGCAAGTCCCGCAGCACCTTTGGGAGGATCATAAACCTGCGGTGAAAGGTCTTTGGAGGAAACCCTAGGGCTCCGTTTGAAATGAGCCGAGTGAGTGGTCGGTGATTCACTCCCAGGTGTCCCAGGGTGGACCTGGCCAGGATGTCCCAAACTCAGTCCTTTTGTGACCCCTGCCCTCCTGGCTTCCCAGCGGAACTCCGGAGCTCTGCACTCCTTGTAGGGGATGCCAGCTGAGAAAGCACAGATTCTAGTGAAACTAGAGGGCTCTGTTTGTCCTCCTCCTGTCCGGGAGACCTGGCTAGGGTCCTGGCTGGGTAGGGGGATGTGGGCCAGCCCTTTCATCCTGCAGGTGGAGAAGAATGAGGCTTCTCCTTCTAGCAGGGTGTAGAGCAGGGGTCCCCAAACTTTTTACACAGGGGGCCAGTTCACTATCCCTCAGACCATTGGAGGGCCGGACTATAACAAAAACTATGAACAAATCCCTATGCACACTGCACATATCTTATTTTAAAGTAAAAAAAAAAAAATGGGAACAAATACAATCTTTAAAATAAAGAACAAGTAAATTTAAATAAACTAACTGATCAGTATTTCAATGGGAACTATGGGCCTGCTTTTGGCTAATGATGGTCAATGTGCTCCTCTCACTGACCACCAATGAAAGAGGTGCCCCTTCCGGAAGTGCTGCGGGGGCCGGATAAATGGCCTCAGGGGACCGCATGCGGCCCGCGGGCTGTAGTTTGGGGACCCCTGGTGTAGAGGGCCCTTGGCGTGATGGAGACGCCCTGCTCACTTCAGAAGGGGACTTTGCTAGAGATGACAGGGAGGGGGAAGCCCCCTGCATGGACACCCCCGAGGAGACACCTTTGTTCCTCCCTTCTCTCCCAGCATCAAAGCTGGGTCAGGGTTGAGGCTTAACAAGGCGGGATCACATTACAGAGTGTGTGCGTGGGTGTGCGCCGGCATGTTGTGTGTTTGTTTGACTGTTACTCAGTGCAAGTGGGGGGCCCAGGGCAGCGTGCTTCCTTCCCTGCATCTTTTTATTTCCCGAAAGCAGCCCCCGAAACAAGGACGTGCTCCGTCGGCCAGTGACACATTGGGCCTGTGTCCCCTGTGCCCGCAGGGGTCCTGTTTCAGGCCGGCTAGTGGAAGCTGATCTTCCCTTGGACGTTTTCTACCTTCCTCCGGGTCTGGGGCCGTGTCTCGTGTGGGGAGAGGGGCTGTTTCGTCCACGCTTTGCGGGAGACCCACGCTCGCTCTCTGGTTGAAGCTAGCTGTCCGTGCTCTTGGTATGTTGGCAAGAAAGAGGAGGCTGGCTATGAAAACAGACGAGTCCCTCTTAGATGTGTGTGTGTGTGCTCCTTACTTCCTCTGAGATTCTGTGGGGGCACCTTTTCCCCCCTGAAGTTAACAATCTTTTTTGTTTTTCCTTCTAACTGCGTTTTCTTCTGAAAGGAGCTGATGGACCAGGGTAACTTTGATTTACCTGTATTGCTTCTTAGGAGGAGTTCTGAGTCCCTGGTGCATCAGGGAAGCATTAAGTGCGTGATGACTGGTTTTGGCTCTGAGTCGTGGTTTTTATTGCAAGTGTGTGACTGCTCATCTTACGGGTCTCCTCAGAGGAGCTGTGGGGGGTGTGAGCCCCCCTCTAAGTTCACAGGGAAACCTTCCATCCCTCAAGCACTGAAAATGTTTCCTTTACGTCTAGTAGTGCGCTTCCTGGTTTTATTGTTGATCGTGTAGAAGTTCAACGGTTTTCAGCTTTCTTCTGTCTTGTGGCATGCGTCAAGTAATCACTAAAACTCTGTGGCACACCAAGAAGTCTATCATTTGCCAATCGGACAAAAAAAAAAAAGGTATAATTTTGCTTCATTCACACTGGACAGTTATTGGTGGTTTGGCTGCTGTTGTTTTATTTGCCAGTTTAGGGGGAGAGAGATCAGCACCCCTGACTAAATAGTCAGGTGCTGCATGTCTCAACAATTCTTGCAGCACCGGGTTTGGAGGGCGTGCAGACACGCTGAGGGTCTGCAGTAGCCGACACCGGTGAGGGGGACACCTTCCTCACCCAGGGAGTTCCTTGTCAAGTCTCTGCGATGACACACAAAGCGCGTGTAAACTCTCCTGAACCCGCCCAGGTATTCTGGCTCATCCTTTGAATCCGTGGCCCAGCTCCAAGCTGACTGACATCACCACACGCCTGAGCCAAGAACCAGTTCGCTTTCCTGTTTTCTTGATGCTGTAGCATCAACTACGTGGGCGTCTTGGGGGCCGAGGAACCACAGAGAAGTCACACATGCCCACATCTCGGTGTAAGCCTTGGTGAGGGACTTGGGGCACCCGATGTCCTGTGAGGGTGCTGGTCTGCCCCACCCCGTGCAGGAACTGACAGCCCTGGGCTGATTCGCCCGGCTGGTTGTTCCCTCCCGTCGCACCCAGTGTTGCTGGTTATGTGACACGTTTTTGATGCTTTTCTGATATTTTGTGTTGAGAGTACTCCGTAAAATGTATTCTGTGAAGCTCTTGTTTTTTCTTTTTTTCTCAAGTGAGAGGAGGGGAGATAGACAGACTCCCACATGCACCCTGACCGGGATCAACCGGGCATGTCCCATCTGGGTCCAATGCTCTGCCCAGCTGGGGTCATGCTTGCAACCGAACTATTTTTAGCACCTGAGGTGGAGGCTCCGTGGAGCCATCCTCAGCGCCCAGGGCTAATGTGCTCGAACCGATCCTGCCATGGCCGTGGGAGGGGAAGAGAGATAGAGAGAGAAGGGGAAGAGGTGGAGGGTGGAGAAGCAGATGGAAGCTTCTCCTGTGTGCCCTGACTGGGAGTCGAACCCGGGACTTCCACACGCCAAGCTGACGCTCTACCACTGAGCCAACTGTCCAGAGCCAAGTCCTTTTTAAGGGATGCTTTATATAAAAAAGTGACAGAAAATTGGAGCAATAGAGAAAAAGAGAAACAGACTGTAAGTCTTCAACTGCAACACAGCCAATCAGTCACGGTTTGGGTTTCCGTATAATCACTTGTTTTTTTTCCCCTCAAAGCTCAAACCTGGTTTGTGGGCCCCTTGGCAACCCCTTCTCTCCCACCCGCCAGCAGCAATGAAAGCCCCCGTGTTTTTCTCTGTCGTTTCAAAGCCTTCCTAAGCGTTGGGCGTCCGGGCACCCTTCTGCCTGGGTGGATGTGGTGTTGTTATCTGCTCGGTCTCTCCTGGCGGTTGAAGTCCCAGGGTCTCTGGGTCCTGTGGGCTGCCCCCGTCTTGGCGAAAGCGAGAGTCTTAGGGTGGCTTCCCAGAAGCAGAGCTTGAGACGAGGGCTTAGCATGTGTGTTTTATTGAGAGGGTGGTCTGCAGTGGGGTGGGGTGGGGGGTGAGGATGCGGTCCCAGGGAAAGTCTCGCCTTGGGCTGGGGCCACAGGACCCTCTGGAGTTAACTCTGTAGGTTGAACTCCTCCCTCGAGGCAAAGGGGAGCCCGGGCTGTGGAAGGGGTTGTGGACAGACAGCCTCCCAGGCCTCTGGGTGCAGCACGCCTACGGCTGAGGATGCTTGACTGCACGAGGTTGCAGGTGTAAACTGCGAGGGGAGGGGAGGGGAGGGGAGGGGACGGGAGGGGAGGGGAGGGGAGGGATGAGGTTGCAGGTGTAAACTGCGAGGGGAGGGGCGAGCCTGCCCGGTGAGGAGCGTCCAGCAGGGAATGCGCCATGTGCACAAGACCAGCTGTGGGGGACTTTCCTCCCCCTTCCCTGTGCCGGAAACTCTCCCCAGGACCACGTGGGGCTGCCCGGCGTGCTTGCCAGGCTTGGTCCTGAATCACGGTGCACCCTCACTTCTCAGCCACGAGCGCAAGGATTTCAGGGGAGGCACGTGGCAGCCCTTTCTGCTGCGCGGACCCTGCATTGGTGGAGCTTGTCCTTGGTGTGTGCTGTGCCCCGGCCAGCTCAGGTGACCCTCGGGGAATCCGTGGGCATGAATGACCCCACAGAGCCTTCGTTCTTGCTGACCCACGACTGTGGCAGCTAGCGTTGCCTCCCGGGGATGTGCACTCTCCAGGGTCCCTCTGTGCGCCCCCACGGGAGGAAGCAGCAGCAGGTGACCTGGCAGCCCCTGGCAGGCTGAAATTGGGGGCTAGCAGGTGAGGTGACGGTTCCCTCGGGCTCCTTCCGAAGGCCCTCCGCGTCCTGAGCCGTGCTGGAACACCGTCCAGTCCCCGGCCTCCCGCTGGGTTCACGGACTCAGCCTGCGGGACGGAGGCCGTGCACGTGCTGGACACTCCATCGCTGAGGCCAAAGGACCCGAGGGACACGGGATGGTCGGGGTCTGACATTAAAGCAAAAAAAAAAAAAAGTACAGTGTGGAAGCTTAAAACCACATAGTGGGTTCCGTTTGACGGGTGGCCCACCCGTTTGCGACTTCCGAGCCGTTCACTGGTCCCCTAACTACACTTCTGCGCCCCCAGTCTGGGGTGTTGTCCCCTGGCGCCCCATTCGTGGGCGCTGTTCATCCTTTTTTTTTTTTTTTTTAATATTTTATTTATTGATTTTTTAGAGAGAGAGGAGTGAGAGAGAGAGAGAGAGAGAGAGAGAGAGAAGGGGGAGGAGCAGGAAGCTTCGACTCCCATATGTGCCTTGACCTGGCAAGCCCAAGGTTTTGAACCGGCGACCTCAGTGTTCCAGGTCGACGCTTTTATCCTACTGCGCCACCACAGGTCAGGCCATGTTCATCCTTACAGACCTAGGACAGCCTCTGTCCTCCTTGCTCCTGCAGGGGCTTGGAGTGGCACGTGTGGCTCTGTGTGCTCACCGCAGTGCCCAGGACAGAGGTCACCTGCCCAGCTGCCCCAGGGACCAGCACCGATGACCCGGTGCTTCACAGAGCAGGGCTGGGGAGACGGTAATGTCATTCCAGGGCCTGGGGCGGTGAACCAGCCGGTGTGACCCTACCCTCCTGGAGCCTGTGTGTGGTGGATTGTGGGGTCAGATAATAGACTAGGAGGCAGCACGTGGCTCTGTTCCTCACAGCGGCGAGGGGCCTGTGAGGGCGTGGGCGGAGGTGAGTGAGCTGAACCGGGACTGGGCGGGGACCCGCTGGGGGCGAGGGGTGGAGCAGCCAG
This sequence comes from Saccopteryx leptura, assembly GCF_036850995.1. Classification (NCBI taxonomy): domain Eukaryota; kingdom Metazoa; phylum Chordata; class Mammalia; order Chiroptera; family Emballonuridae; genus Saccopteryx; species Saccopteryx leptura. The sequence goes on along the minus strand of NC_089510.1, from coordinate 839,118 downwards.
CGCAGAGGCCCCCTGGGAGGAACTGAGCTTGTGGGAAGAGCACAGAGCAGGCGCTTGGTGAGGGGAGGGTTGTAGGAGGCGAGGTTAGAGAGGTCGCAGGGGCGGGCCTTGTGGGACCTTGTGGTTAGGAGGCAGGAAGGGAGTTGCCAGGGTCAGGAGTGGGTGGCATTGCTTCTCCTCTACGGGCCTCGCTGTCCCCTGTGTGCCCAGCGGGCTGCCTGCAGCTCTGGCTTCCGCAGGCAGGTCCGCCCCGCCCCCCCACCAGAGACCCGTGTGAGACCCGCATGGGGCGGGGCCTGGGCGCGTGCTGCCTCAGGTGACCTGGTGCCGGGGTTGTCTACTTCCTGCGGCCCCGTCTTCAGGCCTGTAGGCCCCAGCTCTGCGGGGGAGGGGGACCCTGCAGGTGGAGGGGGGACTGTCACGCCCACTGGGCCACCCTCTCCCGTGCTTTTCATGGCTCCCCCTTCTCCTGTGGCTGCTGATGTCTGCCCGAGCCTCGCGTGGCTGGTTCCCCCGCCCCGGGCTCAGCTCCTGCCCCTGTGCTGCGGGGGGGGGGGGGGGGGGGGGGGGGCACCTCCCTCAGACGCAGTGACTCCCGGGTGCCCAACACCTTCTGTGTGTCCCCAAGCCTCGTGTGACGCTGAGGCAGGGAAAGCGTGGCCCTTTCAAAATTCAGTGTCGCCCTTAGGGTTCCCCAGAATAAAAGCAACAGGGCTCACAGAAATGAGGGGACCAGGGGACGTGCAGACACTCCAGTCCCTCCAGCCGGAGTGCAGTGCGTCTCCGCCCCTGAGACCCAAGTGGGTTTCATCTCATTTGCGTCATCGAACCACTGTCTCCGACTTGCTTGCTTTTCTACTGTTCTCGCTTCATTAAAAGAAAAGTCAAATGTTTCTTTTTTATCGCTTCATAACTCATTTTGAAATAGCCCCTAATTTGGGGGAGCAGTAGACTTCTGGTTCCAGTATTATTGAGCAGGGGAGAGGTGTGGGCGAGCTGAGTGTGTGTCCGCTGGAGTGGCACGTGTCCTTTCTGGGGCACCGTGGTTCAACTGTGGGGCGGCCCACGGCTCTTCAGCAGGAAAGCCGTGTGAACCAGGACCGTTTCTTCTTTTTAATTTTTTTGAGTGAGAGGAGGGTAGGTAGACTCCCGAACGCACCTCGACTGGGGACCCACCCAGCCACCCCTGTCTGGGGCCGATGCTGTGCCCATCAGGAGCCGTGCTGGCAACTTAGGTGTTTTTAGTGCCTGAGGCAGAGGTTCCATGGAGCCAACCTCAGTGCCAGGGGCCGATGCGCTTGTTGGGCAGATAAAATGTATTATGCTCACTTTGTTAAAGATGGCGCTGCCCACGTGGAGGCTGTTGCCCAGGTGGTATTAATCTTTGTCTCTGTGGGCTGTGGGCAGGCAGGATCCTTGTAGCCTGGGGCTTGGTTTTAGGATTAAGCCTTTCCCACCCATTTTGATGTGGGGTGGTACAATCCCATCATGCCCCAGATAAGTGACTTTGTATTAGAAACTTCCCTATTTTGTATATTGGATTAAAGGTTTGGATTTCTACACTACAAAGTGGGGGCAGAACAGGAGCTTTCTCTCTTAGTTCCTGAGATTAACATTAGAGGAGAGAGCAGAGAGGAGAGCAGAGAGAGGCCACGTGGAGGAGGCCAGAAGAAGCAGCCAAGATGGCAGAGTGTTGAGTGAGATGCCAGTTTGTGCAGAGTTTGTGCAGGGAGAAGGAAGGAGATGGGGAACGGAGGTGAATAAGTCTGGTGAGCTAGGAAACTCGGATAAGTCAGTAGCTTTGTGAGCACTGAATGTGAGTGGGTTTTGGAGACCAGTGTGTGTTTTTTACTTGCCCGCCGGGTGCAAGCTAGGATTAAAGATGATGGCCCACCAGTTTTTGGCTCTGTTGTTTCTTTACCGACTGTCTGAATCCAATGCGAACCTGCATGGGCCAGGCGGCTACTGTGATAGTGGCCGTGGATACTGGCTTTACAGCGCTCAAACCAGTCGAGCCACTGGCAGAGAGAGGGGGGAGGGGGAGGGGGTGAGAAGCATATGGTTGCTTCTCCTGTGTGCCCTGACCAGAAATTGAACCTGGGACGTCCATATGACAGGCTGACAGTCTATCCACTGAGCCAGCTGCCCAAGGCCAGGACCTGCTTCTTCCACAGAGCCTGACGCTGTGTCCCAGTGGCTGGGGCTGTTGGAGCAGGGACCAGGCTTCTGTGGGAGCAGGTGAAGGTGGGTCCATGGGGACCTCATTGTGAAGGGACAGCAAGGCCCAGGAACACGTCGTCCTGGGTTCTGTGTTCTTTGTGTCTCTTAAAAGTACAGCCAAAGTGGCCCTGGCCAGCGTGTGGAAGTCCCGGGTTTGATTTCTGGCCAGGGCACACAGAAGTGCCCATCTGCTTCTCCACCCTTCCCCCTCTCCTTCCTCTCTGACTCTCTCTTCCCCTCCTGCAGCCAAGGCTCCATTGGAGCAAAGTTGGCCCGGGTGCTGAGGATGGCTCCATGGCCTCTGCCTCAGGCGCTAGAATTGCTCTGGTTGCAGCAGAGCAACACCCCAGATGGGCAGAGCATCCCTCTAGTGGGCATGCCGGGTGGATCCCAGTCAGGCGCATATGGAAGTCTGTCTCTCTGTCTCCCCTCCTCACTTAAAAAAAAAAAAAAAAGGTACAGCCAAAGCAGATGTCTGTAGAATGCCCCAGAAGGAGTCAGATAACTGAGAACCTTCAGTTGATAACAGGAACAACGCCCTGGGCTGTCACAACCCTCTGTGGGCGGGTGGGGTGAGCCCTTCCCGTTCCAGATAGAGCATTCTGGAGCTCAGAGAAAATTCCTGAGTGAGGGTGGGGGCGGGGGTGTGGCCACCCCCCCTTTGGTGGTTTGCCTGCTGTTGGGCAGATAAAATATATTATGCACACTTTGGCCTGACCAGGCGGTGGCACAGTGGATAGAGCGTTGAACTGGGATGCAGAGGACCCAGGTTCGAGACCCTGAGGTCGCCAGCTTGAGGGCAGGCTCATCTGGTTTGAGGAAAAGCCCACTAGCTTGAACCCAAGGTCGCTGGCTCCAGCAAGGGGTTACTCGGTCTGCTGAAGGCCCGCGGTCAAGGCACATATGAGAAAGCAATCAATGAACAACTAAGGTGTTGCAACGCACAATGAAAAACTAATGATTGATGATTCTCATCTCTCTCCATTCCTGTCGGTCTGTCCCTGTCTATCCTTATCTCTGACTCACTCTCTGTCTCTGTAAAAAATAAATTTAAAAAAATTGTTAAAAAAAAAAATATATATATTTTGCTCAGTTTGTTAAAGATGGCGCTGACCACATGGAGGCCCATTGCCCAAGTGATATTAATGTGTGTTGGGGGCGGGCTGTGGGCAGGCAGGATCCTTGTAGCCTGGGGCTTGGTTTTAGGACTATGCCTTTCCCACCCTTTTTGATGTGGGGTGGTGCAATCCCATCATGCCTCAGATAAGTGACTTTGTATTAAAGACTTCCCTATTTTGTATATTGGATTAAAGGTTTTGATTTCTAAACTATAAAATGGGGGCAGAACGCCTGACCTATGGTGGTGCAGTGGATAAAGCATCGACCTGGAAATGCTGAGGTCGCCGGTTTGAAACCCTGGGCTTGCCTGGTCAAGGCACATATGGGAGTTGATGCTTCCTGCTCCTCCCCCCTTCTCTCTCTCTTTCTCTCTCTCTCTCTCTCTCTCTCCCTCTCTCCTTTCTAAAATGAATAAATAAAATAAAAATTTTTAAAAATGGGGGCAGAATGGGAGCTTGCTCTCTCGGTTCCTGAGATTAGCATTAGAGGAGAGAGCAGAGCAGAGAGCAGAAGGAGGCCACGTGGAGGAGGCCAGGAGAAGCAGCCAAGATGGCGGAGTGCTGAGTGAGATGCCAGTTTGTATAGAGTTTGTATCTGGGATAAGGAAGGAGATGGGGAACTGAGGAGAATAAGGCTGGTGAGCTAGAAACCTTTGATTCTAGGAAACTCGGATAAGTCAGTAGCTTTGTGAGCACTGAATGTGACTGGGTTTTGGAGCCCAGTGTGTGTTTTTTACTTGCCCGCCGGGTGCAAGCTAGAATTAAATATTATGGCCCACCAGTTTTTGGCTCCATTGTTTCTTTACCGACTGTCCGAATCCAATGCAAACCTGCGTGAGCCGGGCTGCTGTGATAGTGATCCTGGCCATGGCTTCTGGCTTTACAAGTGAGAAGCCAGTTAGTGCAGAGTGTGTGCAGGGAGAAGGAAGGAGATGGGGAACAGAGGTGAATAAGTCTGGTGAGCTAGAAACCTTTGATTCTAGGAAATTTGGATAAGTCAGTAGCTTTGTGAGCACTGAATGTGAGTGGGTTTTGGAGCCCAGTGTGTGTTTTTTGCTTGCCCGCTGGGTGCAAGCTAGGATTAAAGACTTTGGCCCATCAGTTTTTGGCTCCATTGTTTCATTACCGTCTGTCTGAATCCAATGCGAACCTGCATGTGAATGGCCACGATGGTGGCTCCTGGCCTCACAGTGGTGTCTCCGGAGCGCCCCCATCCCAGAGCACACTCAGTTGAGGGGGCCACACAGGCGTCTCCCCAGGGGCTTGGGCCTCTTTCCCAGCCGTGGGTGAGGGTTATTGCCCGAGCATTTCAGGAGTGGTGCTGACCCGTCCCAGCACCCTGCCCGCAGCTCAGCGTGTCTGGGACATCTGTGGGCCAGCACCATTGGTGTGTCCTTGTCACTGCCGTCCCTGCTTGGCTGGGGGGGGGGGCGGACACGTGGCACCAAGCTGGAGGGCTTGGGGTGTCTCTCTGGGCGTGTTTCACATCGTTATTTAAAGTTCTTTATTTTTATTTCTCTTTTAACTGTTGTGTAGTGGGCCCATCACCCAAAGTCAAGTCATTGTCCGTCGCTGTACATTTGTCCCCTTTACTCCCCTCCCCCACCCTGACCAGGGGTCGAACTTGCAACCTCGGAGCAGCAGGACGATGCTCTGTCCACTGGGCCACCAGCTGGGCCACATCGTTGCTTTCCAACCCCAGGCAGTGTTTACCCGTTTCCCTCTGAATATCCCCCAGAACACGGACGTTTCCGTAGGTTTGAGCCAAGGGCAGGGATGGAGGCATAGATGTGACGTGCCCGCTCTGTTGGGCTCCGCGGAGTGCCTGCCTCCCTGGGAACGGGATCCGGGAGCTCTGCGCGGAGTGCCTGCCGCCCTGGGAACGGGATCCGGGAGCTCTGCGCGGAGTGCCCGCCGCCCTGGGAACGGGGCCCGGGTGCTCTGTGAGGAGTGCCCGCCGCCCTGGGAACGGGCCCGGGTGCTCTGCGCGGTGGGCGCCCCGCCCTGGGAACGGGATCCGGGAGCTCTGCGCGGTGGGCGCCCCGCCCTGGGAACGGGATCCGGGAGCTCTGCGCGGTGGGCGCCCCGCCCTGGGAACGGGATCCGGGAGCTCTGCGCGGTGGGCGCCCCGCTCTGGGAACGGGCCCGGGTGCTCTGCGCGGAGTGCCCGCCGCCCTGGGAACTGGGGTCCGGGTGCTCTGCGCGGTGGGCGCCCCGCCCTGGGAACGGGATCCGGGAGCTCTGCGCGGTGGGCGCCCCGCTCTGGGAACGGGGCCCGGGTGCTCTGCGCGGAGTGCCCGCCGCCCTGGGAACTGGGGTCCGGGTGCTCTGCGCGGTGGGTGCCCCGCCCTGGGAACTGGGGTCCGGGTGCTCTGCGCGGTGGGTGCCCCGCCCTGGGAACGGGGGGCCCGGGTGCTCTGCGCGGTGGGCGCCCCGCCCTGGGAACGGAGCCCGGGAGCTCTGCGCGGTGGGCGCTCCGCCGCCCTGGGAACGGGGCCGGGTGCTCAGCCACGCTCAGGGCGGCCCCCTCTCCGCTGCTCTGCGCCTGTGCGCCGGATTGCAGCGTTCTCTCGGCACAGGGTCCCGAGTGTGAGGCTGGCTCGCGTGCACTTGGCCTGACTGGTGCGTGAGCACAGGGCAGCGCCACGTGTGCACAGTCTGTGTATGGCTTTGGGTGCGTGCCCTCAGGGCCAGTGGCGGATGGCGGATTGCCTGCCCGCCACCGTGAGGGGTTGTTTTTGCTGTTTGTTTGCCTGAGAAGCGGTTTCCCCTACCCGTGTGCTCATCTGCCGTTGGGAGACTGTTAAAACAGGAATGGCCCAGAGCTTCCAGGCGCTGCAGTTTCTCTACTGTCTGCCCGAGTCCAGTGTGGACCTGCCTGGCTTCGCAGGACGGAAGCTGACCTGGGTGCCTGTGTGGTGGCCCGAGCTCAGCAGAGACACACCGTGTCTCCTCCTGGGGTGGCATGATTTCCTGTCCCACAGAACGGTCTTGTCAGGACACCACCTAGTGGACATTGGCCTGGCTGCCAAGTCGTGGGTCTCCTGTTTGGTTATTTCACTGAGGGACTGTGAGCAGGGGTCCCACATTCTCATGACGACGTCGTCGTCCTATCAGAGGCCCTTTTTCCCTCTGGGTTGGAAGCTGGTGGAGACACCCCACCCCTGCTCCGTGTCTGAGTCTGGGACAGAGCCCCGGGTGGGGGAAGGGGCACGACTTGGGCTTCTGGTCTGGTCTGGGCTGTTCCTCCGGCCACGGCTCCAGAGAGTAACTTCTCGTCTTCTCACCGCAGGTCGTCGACCCGGCCGGAGGTGGCCAGCATAGAGCCGCTGGGCCCGGACGAAGGGCAGTGCTCGCAGAAGGCCGTGGTGCAGGCCCGCCTGTCCCAGCCCGCCCGGCTGACAAGCATCATCTTTGCAGAGGACATCAGTAAGGGCTCCGTGTGCACCGGGTGGTCCCTGGGGAGGGGCGACGATGTGGACAAGACCCCAGGGAGACCCCCAGCCGTCGATGCCGCCAGACCCCAGGGCACTGCTCGCTCTCTCTCTCTCTCTCTCTCTCTCTCTCGCTGTCGGGGTCCAAGGACCCCAGGCAGGACGGGACGGGACGCTGAGCGCGCAGCACCCACCCTGGTCGCCCCCCTCCCCTGTCCTGTCGTCCCGATTTTATTTCCACATTGTTATTTACTCTGTGAGTCTCTCTCCACGGGCGTCATACCAGCACGAGGACGGTGGCCGCCACCTCTCACTTCCCGCGTGGTGCTTGTCAGGGGCGCAGGAGACAGACTGTCGTTTCCCATCTCGTTTTCCTTCCACCCTGATGTGAGGCGAGACGGGTTCCCGCTCACCAAGGAACGATTTAAGAGTCCCCGACGTTCGCGTCGGCATCGTGTGGAAAGAAACATTTCTCACTCGACACACGTGGGTTTTTTCAGGCCATTTCCCGGTGTGCTGGCTCCCGCAGCGCGGAGTCTTTCCGGGTTATGGACGCGTGGGCCATGTCGGTTTCGGACAGAGTCTCCCTGACGGCGGCGTGGAGTTCTCTGTGGCGTCTGGGGAGGGGTCAGGGTGGCCCAGTGTCCAGTGCTGTTTCTTTTGCCCCAGGGAGCCCCAGGTGACCCTGACATCCTACCTGGGGAACAAGTGAAAAATCCACGTGTTTGCAAACACACCCCTTTTCTCCGGGGGGTGGGTGGCAGTCCTGTGTGAGAACACCCCAGTGTGGGTACACAGGCTCCAGGGCGGCATCCCCGCCCCCGGGCAGGGACAGAAAAGCGCTCTCGCGTTGTGTCCTGTAGCCCTCGTCCTGTAACTGGACGACCGCACCCCGGGGCTCACGGGTGAGAAGGCCTGTGCCTCTCGAGAGCTTACTTCCCGAAAACCCCGGCCGCCCCCGGAAGGGCGTGTTGGCTGCACCCCGTGCCCCCAGCCCCGCTCTGCGGAGCTCGTTCTGTTGGCTGTTCCAGTCGCTGCTGCCACCGTTCCAGGCCGCCCGGCCTGCGAGGCCCGGGGCAGGGGGGAGTGGCCGTCTCCGTCTGACCCCGCGGTCCCTGTCCCCTCAGCCACGGGCCAGGTCCTGCGCTGCGACGCCATCGTGGACCTCATCCACGGCATTCAGATCGTCTCCACCACCCGCGAGCTGTACCTGGAGGACTCGCCGCTGGAGCTGAAGATCCAGGCCCTGGACTCGGAAGGTGAGGACTCGCGGCTGGCGGGCCGGCTCCGGCCCCCTTTCTGCTGTACCCGTTCCCCGCCCCCCAGGGGAGGTCCGAGCCCCCTCGCGGGTGGACCTCAGCCCCTGGGTGTCCCGGAGGCCGTGGCCGCTGCTGGTGTTTGCCGACCTCTGGAGCAGGGCCGGGAGTGGACAACCTTCCCGGCCCCTGAGGCCGACTCCATGCCTGTGCGCAGAAGGGGTGGTGGGGGGAACGGCGCCCCCTGGGGAAGCCCGTCTGGGCAGCGGGCAGCGGGCGGCGGGCAGAGGCTCCGTGGTCGCCGTGCCGTGAGCAGTGGAGGTGGTGTTCTCCGTGCGTGGCAGAGTGGCGCTGCTGGCCTCCTGCTCCAGACTGCGGCGTGTGGGAGAGAGGGTGTGTTAGCATCTGTGTGTCTGAGTGTGAGTGTGTGACACGCGGCCCCACCCTCCGTCCTCGCCACGCCGGAGTCGGACATGACCTGCTCTGGGTGGAGTTCTCCTCTCTAGCCCCGGCTTGACCTCGCTGTGCGGGAAGGAAGGGGATGTTTGTGGGTTCAGATTCTTTCTGTTTTCTTTCTGAATTCAATGAACTTGTTTTGGAAAAGTATTTCCCAGCCAGAGTTGACGTGTAGTATCGTATCAGTTTCAGTTGGGGAGGGGGAGCTGGGGGCTGGGTGACAAGGTGAGGGGATTAAGAACTACACGTCGGCGGCCACCAGACAGTCACGGGATGCCGAGTCCACCACAGGGAGCACCGTCGGTACCGTCGTCACAGCGGCCTGTGGGGCCAGGCGGGCACTGGGAACATCAGGGTGACCCCTCCGTAAGGCGCAGGACTGTCTCCCCACGGGGCTGCTCACCTGGATCTCACACAGGATACTGTCGGCTCCAGGTGTAACTGGAGAGGTATTCGTCTCAGGTGTGCAGCGTGGTGACTGGACATGCACGTACCTTACAAAGCGCTGGTGATGAATCTGGTGTGGAGGTGAGGATATTCCTGTTGAAGGAGACCGGTCAGGCAGAGATGCCCGTCAGGGGAAAGCTCCTGTGTGTATAACCCAGCCTCAGGGACACGGATGAAAGCGGAGCCGTTACGGGGGAGGGAGGGGAGGGGAGGGGAGGGACGAGGGACAGACACACGGTGACGGGAAATGATTTGACTCTGGGTGACGGGCACACAGCGCCATCCAAACCAAGCCTCCCTTTGTGTGTTAGACCTTCCCGCGTCTCTCTAAGCACCTTCCCCCAGCCCCCTGCTTTAAAGGAATATTCTAGAGTGGGGTTTCTCAGCCTAGGTCGTGCTGACGTTCACGGGGAGATCGTCCTTTGTGGCGAGAGGCTGCCCGGGGCCCCGGGGCGTCGCAGGACGCGTAGCAGCTCCTGGGCCGCTAGATGGACGTGAGGTCGGTGTCAGAGTAGGACCTCTGGGTTCACTTGCCGGAGTGCAAACCCTGGGTTGTTCGTCTGTCACCGGGACCACGGCCCACCTTTGCCGGGAGCGGGCGGCTCACCCCATCCTCGCCTGGTGCTGGGCGGTGCCTCTCTTCCCAGGTGGTCGGTCACCCTTGCCCGGAAGCCCCTGGGTTCGAGCCTCGGTCATCTCGTCTTTCTTTTCCTCTGAGCCCGTGTCCTCCTCACTGGGCGCAGTGTCCTTTGTGAAGATGAACTCGACCCTTGTGACCTCTGAGGACCCAGCAGTCTCAGAAGGGACACATTTTATCCAGAGGTGGATTAAGGTCGACGGAGGCCCCGGGCGCAGAAGAAAAATATTGGTCCCCTTAAAAAAAAGAGACAGGGGAAAATAAAAATACATGTTAACCGTATTTTTAAATAACTGAAAAGCCTTGTGTACTGTTCGTGTTGAAATGGCACATAGGAAACCAGGCTTGGAGTCATTAGAAAAGTGTCAAGTTCGGGGTTTTGCGGGGGGCCCTTCAGAAGTCGGGGCCCAGGGCGCCCGCCCGGTGTGCCCGCCGTTAAATCCGCCTCTGATCTTATCCCCACTGGTGGGTGTCGTCAGAAAAGACCCTGCTTGTGGCTCCAGACGCAGTTGGGTGCCCTGGGTGCGCCCTGGGCAGGGGCGTCACTCGCCCCCAGTGGATAATGCCCGTCGTGTGGGCACGGAGCGCAGGCGCGGAGAGCTTCGGTGACCTGCCCACGGCCACAGCTCCCAGGGGCAGAGCGGGGCCGGGCACTCCGGGTCCCCAACTCTGCTGCTGGGGCTCTCGTCCCCCCGGGCACCCTGCGGCATTCTCCTGGGCACGGGGGCGCACGGGTCTGTGGGGTGCTGGCCTCGCGCTCTCCCCACGCACAGCCAGGCTCGTGGGGTCACAGACGCCCCCACCTGGCCCTTCCCCTTCTCCTTCCGCTGCCCGTTCTGCTCAGACACGTCCACGTCCACGGTCCCTTCCTGCTTCCCCTCTCGGAACCCTGGCCCCGGGCGCTCCCTGTCAGTCCCTCTCCTCCAGGGAGCTGCCCCGACCCCCACGGGGAACCCTGTCCCTGCTTCTGACGGACACGGGGTGGGGGACGTGAGCTGCTCTGCGTGGCCGGAGGGCAGGACGGGCTGACGTCCTTCTCCTGGTGGTCAGAGGGCAGGACGGGCTGACGTCCTTCTCCTGGTGGTCAGAGGGCAGGACGGGCTGACGTCCTTCTCCTGGTGGTCGGAGGGCAGGACGGGCTGACGTCCTTCTCCTGGTGGTCAGAGGGCAGGACGGGCTGACGTCCTTCTCCTGGTGGTCAGAGGGCAGGACGGGCTGACGTCCTTCTCCTGGTGGTCGGAGGGCAGGACGGGCTGACGTCCTTCTCCTGGTGGCCGGGTGTGGTCAGAGGGCAGGACGGGGCTGACGTCCTCCTCCTGGTGGCCGGGTGTGGCCCTCGGAGGGCAGGACGGCTGACGTCCTTCTCCTGGTGGCCGAGGACGGGCTGACGTCCTTCTCCTGGTGGCCGGTGTGGCCCTCGGAGGGCAGGACGGCTGACGTCCTTCTCCTGGTGGCCGAGGACGGGCTGACGTCCTTCTCCTGGTGGCCGGTGTGGCCCTCGGAGGGCAGGACGGCTGACGTCCTTCTCCTGGTGGCCGGATGTGGTCGGAGGGCAGGACGGGCTGACGTCCTTCTCCTGGTGGCCGGGTGTGGTCGGAGGGCAGGACGGGCTGACGTCCTTCTCCTGGTGGCCGGAGGGCAGGACGGGGCTGACGTCCTTCTCCTGGTGGCCGGGTGTGGTCGGAGGGCAGGACGGGCTGACGTCCTTCTCCTGGTGGCCGGAGGGCAGGACGGGCTGACGTCCTTCTCCTGGTGGCCGGGTGTGGCGCTCGGAGGGCAGGACAGGCTGACGTCCTTCTCCTGGTGGCCGAGGACGGGCTGACGTCCTTCTCCTGGTGGCCGGGTGTGGCGCTCGGAGGGCAGGACAGGCTGACGTCCTTCTCCTGGTGGCCGGAGGGCAGGACGGGGCTGACGTCCTTCTCCTGGTGGCCGGGTGTGCTCGGAGGGCAGGACGGGCTGACGTCCTTCTCCTGGTGGCCGGAGGGCAGGACGGGGCTGACGTCCTTCTCCTGGTGGCCGGGTGTGGTCGGAGGGCAGGACGGGCTGACGTCCTTCTCCTGGTGGCCGGAGGGCAGGACGGGCTGACGTCCTTCTCCTGGTGGCCGGGTGTGGCGCTCGGAGGGCAGGATGGGCTGACGTCCTCCTCCTGGTGGCCGGGTGTGACGCTCGGAGGGCAGGACGGGCTGACGTCCTTCTCCTGGTGGTCGGAGGGCAGGACGGGCTGACGTCCTTCTCCTGGTGGCCGGGTGTGGTCAGAGGGCAGGACGGGGCTGACGTCCTTCTCCTGGTGGCCGGGTGTGGTCAGAGGGCAGGACGGGGCTGACGTCCTTCTCCTGGTGGCCGGGTGTGGTCAGAGGGCAGGACGGGGCTGACGTCCTTCTCCTGGTGGCCGGAGGGCAGGACAGGCTGACGTCCTTCTCCTGGTGGCCGGGTGTGGCGCTCGGAGGGCAGGACGGGCTGACGTCCTTCTCCTGGTGGCCGGTGTGGTGCTCAGAGGGCAGGACGGGGCTGACGTCCTCCTCCTGGTGGTCGGGTGTGGTGCTCGGAGGGCAGGACAGGGCTGACGTCCTCCTCCTGGTGGCCGGAGGGCAGGACGGGGCTGACGTCCTTTTCCTGGACGCCTCTGCCTTTGACACTGGACTTTGGGCCCAGCAGGCCGTGGGCCGATGTTTGTTGAGTGGAATTGTTTAATGTTTATCTGCTGACCACCCGCCCCGTCCTCCCCTGGATCCTGACCGGGGAGGTCCAGTCTCTGGAGGCCGGACCCCGGCTTCCCTCCTCGTGTTGACACTAGGCCATGTGGCTGCAGGGTCACCACCGCATCGGTGCCACAGAGCAGTGGCTAAATGCTGACTTCTGAATGGGAAAAGCAAAGCTTTACACAGACCCACCCTCCCTTACCCACCCTGTGAGTTCCTGCTGACCGTGTCCGTCTGAGACACCCTCCTCACTTGCCGTCCACTCGGGGAGGTCCTAACGAGCGAGCCTGTGGCTTTGTTTTGTCACCTAGACGTCTGCCCGGCCTTCCTGCCCACAGGGCGGGCGTCACACTGGGCAGGCTTGGTTCACACCTGGCTGCCGGCTTCCTGGGATGTTCCAGACGTTTACCTCTGAACTGTGTCCCCTGACCGGGTCAGAGGGACTGTGGCGTGTGCGTCAGGGACCTGGAGCCTCGGCAAACTCGAGTCCGGCTTCCTGCAACGGGTGTGCCGCCCCCTGCTTTCTGTCCCTCGGGGTCCTGGGTCCTGCCTGCTTCCCCTTCCCTGTGCTTGCCCTGTGACCACTGCCACTGGAGACTGGACCCGGTGGGGGGACTGGGTGGGCCGGGTGTGAGGACTGGGTGCCGTGCCCTAGGACAGTGGTCTCCAACCTTTTTTGGGCCACGGACCGGATTAATTTCAGAAAATATTTTCACGGACCGGCCTTTAGGGTGGGACAGATAAATGTATCACGTGACCGAGACAAGCGTCAAGAGTGAGTCTTAGACGGATGTCACAGTAGGAATCTGGTCATTTTTAAAAATAAAACATCGTTCAGACTTAAATATCAATAAGACAGAAATAATGTAAGTTATTTATTCTTTCTCTGCGGACCAGTACCAAATGGCCCATGGACCGGTAGCGGTCCGTGGCCGGGGGGTTGGGGACCACTGCCCTAGGGTATGCCGGGGGGGGGGGGAGCATGGTGGTGGCCGTCCCCGTGCTGGGCGGGCGGCACCAGGCAGGTCCAGTCCAGGGGCTGCGTCTCGGCCGGAAGAGCCTCTCACTCACCGTGACCCAGATGCCTGGCACACCCCAGTGCCCAGCCTTACAGAGGCTTCTGGGGTTGGGGTCCGCAGACCACTGGAAGGGGCGACGCCTGACTCAGTGTCCCCAGAGCCCGCGCCAGCCGCAGGTGGGAGGGGACCCGCTGGCAGGCCGGTGTGAGCCCAGGTCGCAGGGCAGGGCCTTTGGTGTCTGCGGCTCCACACTCTCCGCCCCACACCCGGGGCGGCTCCCTCCGTCCGCTCTGTGTCCTTCCCACCTCAGACGTGCCTCCCGCCCCTTCTCCTGCCGTCTGGATGCGGGGCCCTGCCTTGTCCTGCGCACGGGGCCCCGTAGGAGTCCTGAGTGTGCGGCCGCCCGGGTTGGTGAGACTTCCGGAAGTCCAGGAACACTTTCTGCTCCTGGGACGACCACACCGGCCTCTGTCCTCTCACATGTGAACACGTGGACGTGCAGGAGAGATGGTGGGGGGGTGGGGGGAGGCAGAATGCTGAGAACGGAGCTCAGGGTGCCCCGCTGGACGGTGTGTGGACACGGTGTGTGGACAGCGCTCCTGCGGCCGTTTTCCGTGTTGGGAGAGCCCAGCAGGCCTTGGCCGGTCTTGTCATCTTGTCCTGAAGGGAGGGGTGTGTGCCCTGCGCTTTGCTAGGTCCTTTCCCCGCCTGGTCTCCCCAGCAGCCTGCGCGGTGGTGTGTTCATCCCCGTGTTACGGAGGAGAGAAGGGGTGCTTGGAGGTGACCTGGGTCGGTGTCCATGACACCTGAGTGATGCTGGTCCGCTGTGGTTCTAGGGAAATCCGCCCTGACCCCAGCAACGTGGACCGCGGCGTCAGCGTGTCTGTCTGCCACCTGGGGGCGGAGGGTGGCCTCTGCTGTCGGCTCGTCAGGACCGGTGCACAGGGGCGTGGGGTCTGGGGTGGGGTGTGCTGGGCAGGGCAGGGTGGGGTCCTGCAGTGGGTGTGGGGTCTGGGGTGGGGCGTGCTGGGCAGGGCAGGGTGGGGTCCTGCAGTGGGTGTGGGGTCTGGGGTGGGGCGTGCTGGGCTGGGCAGGTGGGGTCCTGCAGTGGGTGTGGGGTCTGGGGTGGGGCGTGCTGGGCAGGGCAGGGTGGGGTCCTGCAGTGGGTGTGGGGTCTGGGGTGGGGCGTGCTGGGCTGGGCAGGGTGGGGTCCTGCAGTGGGCGTGGGGTCTGGGGTGGGGCGTGCTGGGCAGGGCAGGGTGGGGTCCTGCCGTGGGTATGGGGTCTGGGGTGGGGCGTGCTGGGCAGGGCAGGGTGGGGTCCTGCAGTGGGCGTGGGGTCTGGGGTGGGGCGTGCTGGGCAGGGCAGGGTGGGGTCCTGCAGTGGGTGTGGGGTCTGGGGTGGGGCGTGCTGGGCAGGGCAGGGTGGGGTCCTGCAGTGGGTGTGGGGTCTGGGGTGGGGCGTGCTGGGCAGGGCAGGGTGGGGTCCTGCAGTGGGTGTGGGGTCTGGGGTGGGGCGTGCTGGGCTGGGCAGGTGGGGTCCTGCAGTGGGTGTGGGGTCTGGGGTGGGGTGTGCTGGGCAGGGTAGGGTGGGGTCCTGCAGTGGGTGTGGGGTCTGGGGTGGGGTGTGCTGGGCTGGGCAGGTGGGGTCCTGCAGTGGGTGTGGGGTCTGGGATGGGGTGTGCTGGGCTGGGCAGGTGGGGTCCTGCAGTGGGTGTGGGGTCTGGGGTGGGGCGTGCTGGGCTGGGCAGGTGGGGTCCTGCAGTGGGTGTGGGGTCTGGGATGGGGTGTGCTGGGCTGTGCAGGGCAGGGTGGGGTCCTGCAGTGGGTGTGGGGTCTGGGGTGGGGTGTGCTGGGCAGGGCAGGGTGGGGTCCTGCAGTGGGTGTGGGGTCTGGGGTGGGGTGTGCTGGGCTGGGCAGGTGGGGTCCTGCAGTGGGTGTGGGGTCTGGGGTGGGGTGTGCTGGGCAGGGCAGGGTGGGGTCCTGCAGTGGGTGTGGGGTCTGGGGTGGGGCGTGCTGGGCTGGGCAGGTGGGGTCCTGCAGTGGGTGTGGGGTCTGGGGTGTGCTGTGCTGGGCAGGGCAGGGTGGGGTCCTGCAGTGGGTGTGGGGTCTGGGGTGGGGCGTGCTGGGCAGGGCAGGGTGGGGTCCTGCAGTGGGTGTGGGGTCTGGGGTGGGGCGTGCTGGGCAGGGCAGGGTGGGGTCCTGCAGTGGGTGTGGGGTCTGGGGTGGGGCGTGCTGGGCAGGGCAGGGTGGGGTCCTGCAGTGGGTGTGGGGTCTGGGGTGGGGCGTGCTGGGCAGGGCAGGGTGGGGTCCTGCAGTGGGTGTGGGGTCTGGGGTGGGGCGTGCTGGGCTGGGCAGGTGGGGTCCTGCAGTGGGTGTGGGGTCTGGGGTGGGGCGTGCTGGGCTGGGCAGGTGGGGTCCTGCAGTGGGTGTGGGGTCTGGGGTGGGGCGTGCTGGGCAGGGCAGGGTGGGGTCCTGCAGTGGGTGTGGGGTCTGGGGTGGGGTGTGCTGGGCAGGGCAGGGTGGGGTCCTGCAGTGGGTGTGGGGTCCGGGGTGGGGACCCTTGCAGCCAGCACGCTTCACTGGTGTGGGACTTACTATTGTGTTTCCCCGAGAATAAGACAGTGTCTTATATTAATTTTACTCCTAAAGACGTGCTAAGTCTTATTTTCAGGGGATGTCTTATTTTTCCATGAACAAGAATTCACATGTATTGTTGAACAAAAAATGAACATTTATTCATTTACTGTAGTCATGTCATCACAAACATCAGCCTAACCAGCCGAACTCTGAATTCCATCGAGAATTTCTGGTAACTATTTCCATGTACAACAATCTACCCTGTTTACCCAAAAATAAGACAGTGTCTTATATTACATTTTGCTCCTAAAGACACACTAAGTCTTATTTTCAGGGGAGACCTTGTATTTCTAAGCTTGAGAAGAATTGCACGAGGTCGCACTTTTGGGGGATGTCTTATTTTCGGGGAAGCAGGGTAGCTACCTTCGTACCTGATGCCCGAGAGTTGAGAAGTCAGGCTGCCTTGGTCAGAATGCTTTGAGGTTTAAGACATCAGACACTTTGTTTGCTCAGAATCACTTATTGAGCCTGACCAGGTGGTGGCGCAGTGGATAGAGCCTCAGACTGGGATGCAGAGGACCCAGGTTCGAGACTCCGAGGTCTCCAGCTTGAGCGCGGGCTCATCTGCTTTGAGCAAAGCTCACCAGCTTGGACCCAAGGTCGCTGGCTGGAGCAAGGGGTTACTCAGTCTGCTGCAGCCCCACGGTCAAGGCACATATGAGAAAGCAATCAATGAACAGCTAAGGTGTCGCAACGAAAAACAGATGATTGATGCTTCTCATCTCTCCGTTCCTGCTATCACTCTCTGTCTCTGTAAAAAAAAAAGAAATAAAGAGGACATTTCAAAATATTTAAAAAAGAATCACTTATCGAGCACCTACTGTGTCAGGCACCTACTGTGTGTGGCCCCATCGCACTGAGATAGGTGGGACACCCCTGTCCTCCCGAGTTCCCGGTGAGTGACAGCGCTGACCGCTGAGCACGCGTGTGCCGTTGGAGGGCCGTGCGCGGGCAGTGAGCACCCCGTCTTGCCCTCCGGGCCGGGGTCCTGTTCTGTGGGGAGGAGGGTGCAGGGTCCCTGCGGCTGCCTTCCTCGGTTTCCACCCCGTCCTGTTCCCTTTGCCCCTGAGTGTTCGTCGTGCACCTGGGAGGGGACTGGGGGGGGCTCCTGCCGCCGTCGGGCATTTGGGACCCCCCTGGAGGCTGAGGGGAAACCTCTCCAAGCTCACAGCCGTGTGCCTGGGGGAATCTTCCCTTCTCCTGGTCAGTTGTCCATGTCCACGGGAGGAAATCTAGGGCACCGTGAGGCATGGTCCCTCCAGATAAGATGCCCTGAGAAGTAACTGCAGGGACACGTGT
This sequence comes from Saccopteryx leptura, assembly GCF_036850995.1. Lineage (NCBI taxonomy): Eukaryota > Metazoa > Chordata > Mammalia > Chiroptera > Emballonuridae > Saccopteryx > Saccopteryx leptura. The sequence continues at coordinate 821,894 of NC_089510.1, read as the reverse complement.
ATGGAGCTTCGGCTGCGCACGGTTGGGCTTGACCTGTGACATCTCACAGGAGGTGGGGGCTGTAGGGTCCCCGTCCTGTCGCACGGCAGACACCCCGTGTGCTATGAGAGCAGCTTGTCGAGGCCCCACATCGGTTTTGGGGGCTGGTCAGGCAGGGAGCATGGGGATGGGGGGGAGGGGGTGTGGGGCGACAGGGTGCGGTGGGGACTGTGGCAGGCCTGAGGCCAGGCCCCTTCTGTGGAGGTGGGCTAGCCAGCCGCTGGTCACAGTGTGGACCGAGCCAGGAGGTCGGGTCTTCGGACGTCTCAAGAGAGCTTGGAAATCGGCCTTGCCCTTGGCGTCCCTCGGTTCAAACAGTGGGCGTGGAGAAGCGGCGTGGCCCGGGCACAGAGCAGACGGGGGGGACCCAGAGCCGGGCAGCTCGGCCTGTGAGCCAGCGGCGTCCTCTCCCACGGGCGCGAGGGTGTCCGCGTGGGGCGCCAGGGTGTCCGCGTGGGGCGCCAGGGTGTCGTGTGGGGCGCCAGGGTGTCCGCGTGGGGCCGGCGTTGGGCTTGACGCGGAGCGTGTCTTTGTGGAGCGTGTGAGCCCTGGGTCTCCAGAGTCCTCACCCGCTGGGCTCTGCTTGTCCCGACAGCCTGACACCAGGGTGTAGTCGCAGGTTCCGACTCAGAGCCGCAGCTGTCCACCTCGGCACCTCGGGGCCCGGGAGTCTCAGGGTCAGGTGGAAAGACAGCAGAGTCCTGGGAGGCCGGGTGGGTGGGGATTTGCCCCCGCCCCCAGCACGGGGAGGAGGCGGGGGCAGGAGTGAGTCGGGACCGGGAGCCGATCGGGACCGGGAGCCGCGGCCGAGCTGGTCACGCGCTGCCCTGAGCCTGCTGGGAGCCAAGGCCGAGGCACAGCCCGAAGCACACGTGTGCATCTGGGGCAAGCCTGGCTCACCGCGCAGCTCACCCGCGCGGCCACGTGACCCTGGTCCTTCGGCTCACCCGCGCGGCCACGTGACCCTGGTCCTTCGGCTCACCCGCGCGGCCACGTGACCCTGGTCCTTCGGCTCACCCGCGCGGCCACGTGACCCCGGTCCTTCGGCTCACCCGTGGCCACGTGACCCCGGTCCTTCAGCTCACCCGCGGCCACGTGACCCTGGCCCTTCGGCTCACCCGCGCAGCCACAGGACCCTGGTCCTACAGCTCACCCGCGCGGCCACGGGACCCCGGTCCTTCATCTCACCCGCGCGGCCACGTGACCCCGGTCCTTCATCTCACCCGCGCGGCCACGGGACCCCGGTCCTTCAGGCCTCGGTGCCCCTTCCCGACGTGGGGACGCCCGCCTCCTTCGCAGGGCGCCGAGGGCGCTCCCTTCCGTGGCCCAGGGAGTTAACTGCGTCCCGCGCCCCCTCTGCTGTTACAGGGAACACCTTCAGCACCCTGGCTGGGCTGGTCTTCGACTGGACTATCCTGAAGGACACGGAGGACAGCCGGTTCTCAGACTCCCACAACGCGCTGAGGTGAGAGATGCCGGACTTGGGAATGGGGGTGTCACTCGGCTCCGAGCGGGCCGGGGGCTTTCGTCCTGACGCTGTCACGGGGGGCGGGGCCCATTCTGCTGGCCAGCGTCCCCCTGGACTGCGGACGGAGCGGCGTCCGGCCTGCCCAGCCGTGTGGGGACGTGCCCGCTGGCGCAGCGCTGCTCTGTGGCGTCCGCTGCAGAAGGGAGCGCGCATCCCAGGAGTGGGGTGCAGGGAGGGTCTGCGGGGCCCAGAGGGCCGCCCTCCTGCTGGGGGACGTGCCCGCTGGCGCAGCGCTGCTCTGTGGCGTCCGCTGCAGAAGGGAGCGCGCATCCCAGGAGTGGGGTGCAGGGAGGGTCTGCGGGGCCCCAGAGGGCCGCCCTCCTGCTGGGGGACGTGCCCGCTGGCGCAGCGCTGCTCTGTGGCGTCCGCTGCAGAAGGGAGCGCGCATCCCAGGAGTGGGGTGCCGGGAGGGTCTGCGGGGCCCCAGAGGGCCGCCCTCCTGCTGGGGGTCGGTGAGCAGGGAGGTCGGCTCCCAGCAGTGCCAGCCTTCCTCGGTGCGAGCGGCTGCGTCTGGGACGGGGAGACAGGTGGGCTCCTTACCTGTGTGACTCAGTCACTCTGCCCGCGCCCGGCAGCCCCGAGGGCTCACACAATGTTGATGCCCTTTTCAGACGAAACGGAGTTTTAAGCCACGTGCTTCAGCTGGTAAATGGTGGGAGCAGGATTTGAACCGAGGCCTGTGTGAGCCTTCACTGTGCAGCGTGGCCGCCACCGCCTCGGCTGTTGGCCTCTGAACTGGGCGGAGTGAGGGGCTCGTTCCCGAGACACTCGCTGTGCGGGCAGCCGCCATGCACTGTGTGGTTGGCGTTACCGCCCGGGGACCAAGCACGCATGGAACATGCCCGTCCCTGCTGAGCGTCTGTGGGCTCAGACCCAGGCCCGGCTCTACCCAGTCACACGCATGGCCTCCTGCTGGTCAAATAAACTTTCATATATATACACACACATATATATATATACACACACATACATATATATATATGTATATCTTGTATTTTTCTGAAGTTGGAAACGGGGAGGCAGTCAGACTCCCGCATGTACCCGACCGGGATCCACCCAGGACACCCACCAGGGGGTGATGCTCTGCCGCAATCAGAGCCACTCTAGCGCCTGAGGCAGAGACCACAGAGCCATCTCCAGTGCCCGGGCCATCTTTGCTCCAATGGAGCCTCACTGCAGGAGGGGAAGAGAGAGACAGAGAGGAAGGAGGGGGGGAGGGGTGGAGAAGCAGATGGGCGCTTCTCCTGTGTGCCCTGGCCGGGAATCGAACCCGGGACTCCTGCACGCTGGGCCGACCTCTACTACTGAGCCAACCGGCCAGGACCCAGATAAGTTTTTAAAGAATACAGTACCCCCCCCCCCCCAAATAAAAGAGTACAGCCCTGTGCAGGGAGGACGCCTTAATTAAAAAAAAAACAAAAAACCTTGCTGCAAGTTCGGCACCAAAGCTGGTTTCCTAGACCGTGGTTTTCGCGGGTGCTCTGCAGGAGATTGTAGAGCATGCCACACCCTACTGTCTAGTCGGGGACACTGGCCTCTCGTCCCTTAGGTTGTCAAATAAGAAAGTGACAACAGCCAGCACAACAACAGTCTGGTGTGAATGATTCAAAGTTATACCTGTTGTGGGTTTTTTTGTGTTTTTTTTTGTCAGATTGGCAAACACGCTGTATTTCTGGGTGTGCCAGGGGACGGGAAGGGTTGAACGCCGCTGGCCTGACCCATTTGCGAGCAGGGTGCCGGCCTGCAGGGGCCCTCGCCCTGGTGACGTCCGTGTGCCCACACTTCCACGGGGGGCGTTTTCCACGGTACAGTCGTGGTTCGGAAATTCACCCACTGCTGCGCCAGGGCCTCGTGCGGTTGGGCCGGTCTCCCCAACCCTCTCCCTCGTGGCAGAGACCCCGCCCGGAGTCCCTGCGTCCGCCTCCCCATCTCTGCTGCCGTGGTCTTTGATGTTTGTGACCTTGACGCTTGTGCAGAGCTCAGTCTGGTTGTTGTGCAGGGTTCGTTCATGTCACCTCCCGGTTAGATGCAGAGCTTGGCACCTTTGGCAGGAGTAACGCAGCTGTGAGATTCCGTGGTGTTCCAGCGGCCCCTGATGACGAGTTTGTGCGTCCATCACCGCGGGTCACTGACCTCACTTGCCCAGGGCGTCTGCAGAGGTCCCATCAGGAAGTCCCTTTCTTACCTCCTTGCAGTGAGCCAGTATTTTGTGGGGAGATGAGAGTAGGTATTTATTTTCACCTTTAAGCATCCAGGTTGGGGCCCTGGGACACGCCCGGGCCTCGTGACAGCATCTCCACGCAGACACCCTCGCCTGGCCTTGCACACCAAGCACCCTCCTGGGTCCCGGCTCCTCGGGGACTGGACCCTCAGTCCCGCTTCCTGGTGGAGCTCTGGACTTGCCGGTGTCCTGTGAACCTGGGGACATCGGCTCCATAGTCATCTGGATGCTTGGCCTGGCCTTGTCACTTCCTCCCGTGGCTGGAGTCAAGGACTGTAACCCAGGGGTCCCCAAACTATGGCCCGCGGGCCGCATGCGGCCCCCTGAGGCCATTTACCCGGCCCCTGCCGCACTTCCGGAAGGGTCACTTCTTTCATTGGTGGTCAGTGAGAGGAACACATTGACCATCTCATTAGCCAAAAGCAGGCCCATAGTTCCCATTGAAATACTGGTCAGTTTGTTGATTTAAATTTACTTGTTCTTTATTTTTAATATTATAGTTGTTCCCGTTTTGTTTTTTTACTTTAAAATAAGATATGTGCAGTGTGCATAGGGATTTGTTCATAGTTTTTTTTTTATAGTCCGGCTCTCCAACGGTCTGAGGGACAGTGAACTGGCCCCCTGTGTAAAAAGTCTGGGGACCCCTGCCGTAACCCACCCACACAGCAGCCTCCTCTCCGTCACATGGAAGTCACTGCTGTGTCTCCTCGGAGGCTGGCCACGTGGTCAGCACACTGGGTATTCAGGAGGGCTCTTTCTGCGCCCTCAGGCCTGTTTCCCCGCCGTGAGCTTCCAGTGGCTCGCATGGGAGCCTGCTGTTAACAACACCCGGGCGCGGAGGCCTGTGGGAGCCAATGTGCTGGATTTCCGTTACCCTCGGTGTGTGACAGACACCTGGTCAGACGGGAGAACAAGAGCGTGTCCCCGGGCGGGAGGGGAGGCTTGTTTGTGAATTACAGGCTGAGTGAGAGACCGTTTCCAGAGGGACCCTCAAGGCGGCGAGCTTTCCAACTCACACCCTGCCCCCCCCACTTCAACTTATGCCCCCACCCCGGGCTTCTCCCCACAGCCTGACCCCAGGAGGGATAAGTTGCTCTGTGATTCCTGGGCCTGATGATTTGGGGTGGGGGTCACTGAGACTCTTTCCCCGGAGGTCAGAGCTGACCCAGGGTGGCCCTGGGGAGTGGGACGGGCATTTCTGACACCCTCCCAGCGGGCTCGGTCTCCATGGGCCTGGGTCTTGCTCATCCGTGAGAGGGAAGCGTTTCTAAACGAAGTGGGTGATGCTCAAGTTAGTGCCTGTCATAACCACCTGTCGACTTAATGATAAAATGTGGATTGCCACGGTCCATGCCAACGAGGGCCTGGACCCGGGGCCGAGAATCTGCACTGTTCACAAGGATGTTGGTTCTTGTCGGAAAATGGCTGAGAGATTAAACTGCTGCCCCGAGACAAGTCTTTGGTGCGGACTCTGGACGCCAAGTCCTGTGGGGGCAGAACGCTGCCCGCAAGCACTGGTGAGATTGTAAAGGAAACAGCTGAGCCCTGTGGCCTTTTCCTGCATACCTGAAAGCTATTAGTTCTGCACCCGAATCCATTCTAGGCTAATGTGACCCAGGCTCTGCTAATTTGCTTGATGAGCAAAGAGACCAATAAGTACGATAAGGCTACAGAGATCTGGGCTCTGTCCTAGAGGCTGGGGGTCCCCTGGACCCATCTTTTCTCGATGTTGTGTCTTGTGTGTGTGTTTTGTTTTGGGGGTTTTTTTTTTGTATTTTTCCGAAGCTGGAAACGGAGGCAGTCGGACTCCTGCATGCGCCCGACCAGGATCCACGCAGCACGCCCACCAGGGGGCGATGCTCTGCCCATCTGGGGCGTCGCTCTGCCACAATCAGAGCCATTCTAGAACCTGGGGCAGAGGCCACAGAGCCATCCTCAGCGCCCGGGCCAACTTTGCTCCAATGGAGCCTTGGCTGCGGGAGGGGAAGAGAGAGACAGAGAGGAAGGAGAGGGGGAGGGGTGGAGAAGCAGATGGGCGCTTCTCCTGTGTGCCCTGGCCGGGAATCGAACCTGGGACTCCTGCACGCCAGGCCGACTCTCTACCACTGAGCCAACCGGCCAGGGCCATGTCTTGTGTGTTTTTAAGTCCTGCAGTGTCTTCCTGTTGTACACGCCTGTTGCCGAGCTGGTCACAGCAGGTTCTGGTAGGAAGTTTGAGGGACACATTTTTATGCGGCACCAACTAGGTCCACCCAACATATTTCAGGCCCTGGTACCAACCAGGAAGTCCCAGTAGACGGCCCGTGTTAGGCTGCGCTGTTCTGCACGTCAGGCCTGATGATGGCGTGCTTTTCTAGAATTCTCCCATTCTTGGAGTCGACGTACATCCCTCCTTCCTACATATCAGAGATGGAGAAGGTGGCCAAGCAGGGGGACACCATCCTGGTGTCTGGGATGAAGACGGGGAGCTCCAGGCTCAAGGCACGCATCCAGGAGGCAGTGTACAAGGTGGGTCCAGGGGTGCAGGAGATGCGGGGCCTCTGAGTGGACCAGGCTGATCTCTCCCCCCCCCCCCGCGACACCCAGTCTCTCTTTGGGGGGCTAGCCAGCAGCTTAGGAGTCCTGGGGCCTTGGGAAGCTTAGGGGTGCGGTGTCCCAGGGCTGACTGCAGCCTCCGCAGTCAGGACTTGGAGACAGTTTGCCCGTTGAGATTCTGGATCCCCTGTGGTGCGCAGAGCTGGGCAGGGCCCGCTCCCCTGCTGGCTGGACAGGCCCGCCCCCTGCTGGCTGGACAGGCCCCGCCCCCTGCTGGCTGGACATGCCCGCCCCCTGCTGGCTGGACAGGCCCCGCCCCCTGCTGGCTGGACAGGCCCGCCCCCCCTGCTGGCTGGACAGGCCCCGCCCCCTGCAGGCTGGACAGGCCCGCCCCCCCTGCTGGCTGGACAGGCCCGCCCCCTGCTGGCTGGACAGGCCCCGCCCCCTGCTGGCTGGACAGGCCCCGCGCCCTGCTGGCTGGACAGGCCCGCCCCCTGCTGGCTGGACAGGCCCCGCCCCCTGCTGGCTGGACAGGCCCGCCCCCCTGCTGGCTGGACAGGCCCCGCCCCCTGCTGGCTGGACAGGCCCGCCCCCTGCTGGCTGGACAGGCCCGCCCCCCTGCTGGCTGAGCAGGCCCCGCCCCCTGCTGGCTGAGCAGGGCCCGCCCCCCTGCTGGCTGGACAGGCCCCGCCCCCTGCAGGCTGGACAGGCCCGCCCCCCCTGCTGGCTGGACAGGCCCCGCCCCCTGCTGGCTGAGCAGGGCCCGCCCCCCTGCTGGCTGGACAGGCCCCGCCCCCTGCTGGCTGGACAGGCCTCCCTCCGGCCTTGCTGGAAGGCGCCCACCACAGGGCCATGGTTTCCTCCAGCTCCTGGTTGCCAGGCAGTTGGCCGGCGACAGAAAGTGCAGGCTCTCCAGGAGCTGGTGGCCAGCGTGCGCTCTCGTCCACAGGGGTCCTTCTCCCACCGCTGAGTCCCTGATGAGGGGTCTCGGTGGGGGTGAGAGGTGGGCGGGGAGGGGCCTGAGGGTTCCCACACGTGCTGGCCACTGGGGCTTTTGTGGGGAGAGCCCGAGCCCCTGGTGACCACAGTGTCCATGCGTCTCTTCCCAGCTCCTTCCTGTCTTCCTGTTTGCTTATTGGTGTCCGTTGAGCTATGACACTCGGAAGTGGCCACTGAAGGCTTGCCGGCCACCTGCGGGGTTCCCCTGGGGCTCTGGGGTCTGAAGGGGCTGCCTCACTTCACCCCCGGCTCCCCTGACCCCCCTGACCCCACGTGAACACACAGACAAGTCCGAGAGGCTCCCCCGTCCTGCCCGCACCCCCGCTCCTGGCCCCGTGGCCTCTCGCCCTCTCACTCTCTCCACGGCTTCTCTGTCCAGAGCGTGCGCCCCGCGGAGGTCCGGCTGCTGATCCTGGAGAACATCCTGCTGAACCCGGCCTACGACGTCCACCTGCTGGTGGGGACCTCCGTCCACTACCGGGTGCAGAAGGTCAGGCAGGGGAGGATCACAGGTGAGCCGCTGGCCCCAGTCACCCGGGGCAGAGGGACGGTCAGGCAGGGGAGGATCACAGGTGAGCCGCTGGCCCCAGTCACCCGGGGCAGAGGGACGGTCAGGCAGGGGAGGATCACAGGTGAGCCGCTGGCCCCAGTCACCCAGGGCAGAGGGACGTAACACTCGCCGTGTTAACCGTTTGTGAGTGTGCAACGAGCAGCATTCGGTGCACACACACTGTGTGTAACCGCCACCACCGTTGAGCTCTAGAATAATCCATCTTCCCAAACCCAAGCCCTGTGCCCACCAAACACCAGCTCCCATCCCCTAGTCCCGGCTACCACCATGCTGCCTTCTGTCCCCATGAGCTGGACTCCTCTGAGTGCCTCGACTAAGTGGAGTCATAGATGGTGCTTCTCATTTTGTGACAGGCTTATCTCATGTAAAATAATGTCTTCCAGGTTCATCCATGTCCTGGCAGCTGCCAGAATGTCTTTTTTTTTTTAACTGAGGCAGGGAGAGAGATGAGAAGTATCAATTCTTCATTGTAGCACCTTAGTTGTTCAATGATTGCTTTCCCATATGTGCCTTGACCAGAGGAGGGCGGATCTACAGCAGACCAAGTGACCCTTGGCTTAAGCCGGCAACCTTGGGCTTCAAGCCAGTGACCATGAGATCATGTCGATGTTCCCGCGCTCAAGCCGGCGACCTTGGGGTATTGAACCTGGGATGTCAGCGTCCCAGGTGGACGCTCTGTCACTGCCCCACCACCGGTCAGGCGGGATTTCCTTACTTTTTAGGGCTGAGTAATGCCCCATGGCATGGGCAGGCTACGTTCCGTCTGTCCGTCCATGGCTGCCTGGGCTGTGTCTGCCTCTGGGCTGTTGTGACGGACGCGGCGTGAACGTGCGTGTGGGTAGCCCATGGTTCTAAGCGTGTCAGATGCCGTGAGCTTCACACTGGACTCGGTCTTACACTTAATTTGCCACTGACTGCCAGGCGGCCTCTGCGAGCCATATCCTCTCTTGGGGCTCAGTGTCTCCGTCAGAGCCCTTGCGGCCTGTCTGTCTGGGCTGTGTGGACAGATGGAATGAACGGGCGGGGATTTGTTCCGGAAATTCTCAGTGCCGTGCACATGTGACGGGTTTCATACGTTGAATGTCTTTCATGCACTGCTAACCCTACTCAGAACTGTCATCAGCCTTCTGCTGAACGTCCACACATGTTTCACGTCAGAGCCCAGACCAGGGGCCCCCAAACTACGGCCTGTGGGCCGCATGCGGCCCCCCGAGGCCATTTATCCAGCCCCCGCCACACTTCCGGAAAGGGCACCTCTTTCATTGGTGGCAGCGTTGCTCACTTACAGTACTACTTCCAGTGACGTGGACGCACGCGTCACAGCTCCAGAAGCGCATCATATCACTTGTTACGGCCAGCAGTGACAAATATGGAACCAGACATTGACCATCTCATTAGCCAAAAGCAGGCCCATAGTTCCCATTGAAATACTGGTCAGTTTATTGATTTAAATTTACCTGTTCTTTATTTTAAATATTGTATTTGTTCCCGTTTTTTTGTTTGTTTGTTTGTTTGTTTTTTTGTATTTTTCTAAAGTTGGAAACGGGGAGGCAGTCAGACAGACCCCCGCATGCACCCGACTGGGATCCACCCGGCACACCCACCAGGGGGCGATGCTCTGCCCGTCTGGGGTGTCGCTCTGTTGAGACCAGAGCCATTCTAGTGCCTGAGGCAGAGGCCATGGAGCCATCCCCAGCGCCCGGGCCATCTTTGCTCCAATGGAGCCTCGGCTGTGGGAGGGGAAGAGAGAGACAGAGAGGAAGGAGAGGGGGAGGGGTGGAGAAGCAGATGGATGCTTCTCCTGTGTGCCCTGGCCGGGAATTGAACCTGGGACTTCCACACGCCAGGCCGACGCTCTACCACTGAGCCAACTGGCCAGGGCCATTTTGTTTTTTTTTACTTTAAGATATATGCAGTGTGCATAGGGATTTGCTCATAGTTTTTTTTTATAGTCCGGCCCTCCAATGGTCTGAGGGACAGTGAACTGGCCCCCTGTGTAAAAAGTTTGGGGGGCCCTGGCCCAGACTGTCCTGGCTCTCTGGAACTGCAGTGTCTCCTCGGGGCCCAACGGTCTGGGCACTGGTCCAGGGAGGTGTCTCCCCTGGGCGGGTTGGAGGGCTGCAGGCCATGACGTGGGGTGCTGTTGGGTTGAGAAAACCCCACCTTAGCTGAGAGGAGCGGTGTGGTCAGTCCCTGCTGACCAGGCGCTTTGGGCCTCGGAGGCCACAGAGACCGAGAAGAGCCTGTCCTGCCTGTGGGCCCAGCTCCCCGCACCGGTGCACTGGTCAGCGGGCAGCAGACTGCTGGCTCCTGGGTGTCTGTGTGTGCCGGGCAGGCAGCGTCCAGCTGCTCTGGGATGCGTCCGTGAGGAGGCCGTGGGGGTGGTCTGAGCCAGGCTGGTCGTCTGGGTGTCCGTGTGTGCCGGGCAGGCAGCGTCCAGCTGCTCTGCGATGCGTCTGTGAGGAGACAGTGGGGGTGGTCTGGGCCGGGGCCCAGGATTCACCCCGACTTCAGGGAGGCCGACGCAGAAAGCGCAGGGGCGGCCCTGGCGGCTCTCAGACTCTGACAGGGAGGCGCGTCCACGGTGGTCTTGGGTCCCGCGCCCTGCGTGGGAGTGCAGTGGGCACCCACAGGGCCCCTCGGCGGTGGGCTCTAACCTTGTACCCAAGCGGCAACAGAAGGTGGCTCCTCGGCCCCAGACACCCTTGCCCGTGGCTGCTCGGACCCAGCACACTGGTCCGCATGGGTGGGGCTGGAATCAGAGGCCAGACCTGCGCTCCTGGCTGTCCTGGGCCCAGGCCCACTGACCCAGGAGCTGCGCAGTCATCGCTGGTGCAGGGCGGGGGCCCAGGGGACTCTGACAATTAGAAGCCCATCTGGAGAGTCAGCCAGGGTCAGGAGTGTCAGAGCCCATGTCTCCCAGAAGAACGTGACGGGGACCTTGGGGGTGGCCTTCCCCCTGTGCTGATGGCCAGTCTGGGGCCCCAAGAGCAGCCTCCCTTGTGTGTGGATGTCTGCAAAGCCTCCCACGTTCAGTGCCTTTGACAAGTAGTGAGTTCTGCATTACTAGAGGTATCCCAGGAGTCCATCCCTGTCTTCCTCGTGTCAGGGTTTTGTATGTAGGTACGGTTGCATCTGAGGTGCGGGGACCCTCCAGAGTCCCTCTTATTCACCTGGAGAACTTTAAACGGGGGAAGCTGCTGCTTCGTAAAGTAGGGCTGCTTCCTTGAGCGGTTAGGACGTGCATCCTCAACACCTGCTGCCGGGTCCTGAACTGTGGGCACGAACACCGAGGATCACAGCCGCCGGCTGGACCTCCCCCAGCCAGGGACGAGGGGATGAGCTGTGTGTCTCTTTAAGGGGTGCTCAGCCCTGGCGTGCATCGGGACCACCTGGAGGGCCTGCTCAGACGGAGCGCGGCCCACCTGGTTCGCTCCTGCGGTCTGGAGCGCGGCCAGTCGGGGTGGGGCTGGTCGTGTGCCCTGGGCAGGTGAGGCCGCCAGCACTGGACCACACACGGAGAACCGTCTGCCCTGGGGCACGTTCTCAGGGGCTCGTTAGAACACGCAGAAGGCGCCCCAGGACAGGGAATGGGCGAGTGGCCTCCCTCGGAGAGTTCCCGCCAGACTTCCCGGGCGTTCTGAGGGCCGTGCCCAGGCAAGCAGGGAGGCCCTCCCCGGTTCTCTGCGTCCTCTTTCTTCTCTCTCGCTGGAGGGCTGGACCGTGGTCACGCCCCTGGGCTCGGGGGGAGTAGGTTTACTTGACGGGAAACTCTTGGCCAACCTGGCTGGTCCCCCAGTGGGGACAACTTGCCCGCCTCTTCCCTTCACGGCACACGGTTCTCCTCCTGTCTCCCGGATGCGGGCACCAGGAGGGGCTGTGTTCAGCTTTGCTGGAGGACAGGACGGGGTGGTGGGCCACTGGAGCAGGGCACGGTCCGGCCACATCTGGGGTTCCTGGTCAGCAGCCACCCACGTGTATCACAAGTGCTGTGACCTCTGCCCGGGGTGTGGGGGACGGCCGGGCGGAGGGGGCGGGGCTGTCAGCCTGTTGCTTCCCCGGGAGACTGTTCTCCGTCCTGGCCCCGGCCGAGGGACCTCTGCCCAGGGTGCGGGGGACGGCCGGACGGAGGGGGCGGGGCTGTCAGCCTGTTGCTTCCCCGGGAGACTGTTCTCCATCCTGGCCCCGGCCGAGGGACCTCTGCCCAGGGTGCGGGGGACGGCCGGGCGGAGGGGGCGGGGCTGTCAGCCTGTCGCTTCCCCGGGAGACTGTTCTCCATCCCGGCCCCCGGCCGAGGGACCTCTCTTCCGCAGCGTGACCCAGAGCAGGGAAGCTTGAACGGACAGACGGACGGCCACGATATTCTAGATAGACTCAGTTCCCAAACCCATGTGGGATGACACCGCTGGGCGGAACCTCTTTGGGAAACCCCAGAGCGTGGCCGAGGCCAGGGAGCCCCGCCCTGGACCCCTCGATGCAGGACCTGGGTTCACTTCTGCGATGGACACACAAGCGTCTGACGTTGACCTTCCACAAGCAGGCGGCAGTCTGAGTCAGAGGCTGTCCTTAGTTTTTGTTTTTGTTGTTGTTTTTTTGTTTTTTTTTTACTTTTTTTTTTTTTTTTTTTTAATTTTTCTGAAGCTGGAAACAGGGAGAGACAGTCAGACAGACTCCCGCATGCGCCCGACCGGGATCCACCCGGCACGCCCACCAGGGGGCGACGCTCTGCCCACCAGGGGGCGATGCTCTGCCCATCCTGGGCGTCGCCATGTTGCGACCAGAGCCACTCCTAGCGCCTGGGGCAGAGGCCACAGAGCCATCCCCAGCGCCCGGGCCATCTTTGCTCCAATGGAGCCTTGGCTGCGGGAGGGGAAGAGAGAGACAGAGAGGAAAGCGCGGCGGAGGGGTGGAGAAGCAAATGGGCGCTTCTCCTGTGTGCCCTGGCCGGGAATCGAACCCGGGTCCTCCGCACGCTAGGCCGACGCTCTACCGCTGAGCCAACCGGCCAGGGCGAGGCTGTCCTTAGTTTTAGAAGGCCGCGTACTGCAGGCACACGCAAAACCTACTGCCTCTGGGAATTCACAGCGGGTGTCAGTTTTATCCACAGGCACAGACGATAATGCGTATTGAAAAAAAAGTGAGAAAGAGATCGTGGGGCTGCTTGGTCAGTAGAGACGGGGTTGCGGCCGACATGCGGGCTCCTCACGCTTCCTGTTGTGTGTGTGTGTGTCTGTCTGTCTGTCTCTCTCGTCCCTCCCTCCCTCCCTCCGGGCTTGTCGTGGCCAGAACTCGCAATGCCTTCGGACCAGTACGAGCTGCAGCTCCAGAATGACATCCGGGACCCCGCGGGAGACCCGGGCCGGCCGGTGGCCGTCCTGGCCGAGGACACGTCGACCGTCACCGCCGTGCAGCTGGGACAGAGCAGCCTGGTCCTCGGCCACAAGAATATCCTTTCCTTGGGCCAGCCTGCCCACCCGGGGCACGGCCAGCACGGGGAAGACCTGCTGTTGGGCAGCCCTGTTGATTTTCTCCCTGAGGGCTGGGCTCGGTTAGAACAGCCCCGTCTTCCCTCGGGGCCTGGAATCAGACAGGTTGGTGCCTCTGCACCCCTGCAGGGGACTCCGTGGAGGGGGACCGGGCGGGAGGGGCAGTGCTGTGGAGCCCCACTCTGCCCCCAGCCTCTGGTGTGTGTACAGAGGCCACTTGTGTGGGGTTCCTGGCCTCAGACTTGGTGGCGGGCCCTGTGGGCCTCCAGTGTCCTTTCCACAGCCCCCCACCCCCCGCTGGAGTAGGAAGCACAGGGTGCCCCCCCACTCTGGAAGCAGCAGGAAGCACAGGGTGTCCCCCACTCTGGAAGCAGCTCTGCTCCACCAGCACCGGGCAGGGGCGTCCTGCCTGCTCTGTCCACGTGAGGCCCTGACGGCCAGCCTTCGCGGCTAGCCGGAGCCCGCCGGCTGGCTCGTCTGCCGTCTGGTGTGCGTTCCTTAGCGAGGAGCTCAGGCATCCGCATGCAGGGCGCCTCCAGGCTGCCCAACAGCACCGTCCACGTGGTGGAGCCCGGATACCTGGGTGAGTGGGGCTCTCCGGCCCGATGCCGCTCTCTGTTGATGACACGATTTAGAAAAGTGAAACGCAAGTGACAGCTCCCCAGACCAGGGTCCCCTCTGGCCAGCTAACCAGCCAGGAGGCCCCGGCCAGCGGCACCCACTGTCCTCCTGCTGGGCCCAGAAACGGTCAGATGCGGGCTGGGCCAGGCCGGTGGCCAGCTGGTCAGGGAGAGAACCAGGGTGGGGCAGAGCAGGGGCCTTTGTCTCCTGCTGGGTTTATGCCAGGGCTCAGTCTGCACCTGACCCTGGCTGGGGACATGTGGAGGGCGGGGCCTGCTCCGTCAGAGGGGCCGTAGGTAGCGTCACTGGGGGGGAAAGGGAGGCATCTGAGACGGGAGGGGGAGCCCACAGCCATGAGGGCCTGGGCGCTGCCCTAGCAGATGACCCCTTGAGCGATGTCTGGGACACACTGGGGTCACTGACACACTGCTGCTTGTGGTCGGAGCTTACCGCCAAGTGCGTCTCCACGGTTCAGGGGAGAGAGCGCGTGGTGCGCAGCAGGCCTGGGTCCTGGGGGGGGGGCACGTCACGGTGCAGCGTGGTGCAGACCCAGGTGGACGGGGAAGTGACACCCGTGTGTCCCAGGGGCTCCGTGTGCTCAGAAGTGCTTCCGGGGCCCCTCCCACCGGGAAGGCCTGTGGGCCCCGGAGTTCAGGGAAGGGGAAGACGGGGTCCCCGATTTGTGGGGCGAGGAGAGACCAGCGCAGCAGGCAGTGAATAGCCGTGTGAGCAGAGAGGGGCTTCGAGGAGGGGATGGCGAGGTGGGCCCTTCTCAGGAGTCCGGTGGGTCGTCGTGGCCCCGGGAGCAGCTGGGTGATGGGGTGAGGGGAGAGGACACACGGCCTTCCGCGGTCAGCGAGGAGCTCGGGGGGACAGGACGGGAGGCCCGGGAGCAGGCTGGCCTCACGGTAAACCTGCTGCCCATTCGGAGTGGAGACGCAGTGGGGGTGCAGGGCGCAGACCCCCTGTGGCTCGGAGCCCGGAGCCAGCTGGACGGAAGCCCAGCCCTGTGGCTCAGACCCCCTGTGGCCTCAGAGCCTGGACCCAGCTGGACCAAAGCCCAGCCCTGAGGCTCAGCGCAGGCTCCCGGGACTCAGAGCGGGCCTACTGTGCGTTCGGAGCACATTCCAGCGAGGGCTTGAGCCTGGACGGACGGTGGGCAGGACCGAGTTTGGATGGGTCTTGAGCCACCGGTGCGGGATTGCTCACGTTGGTCTTAGGGACTCCTAGTGGTCAGCTCCGGTTCCGGGCCCAGCACTGATGGCTGGCGTAGGGCAGCATTAGCCGCAGGTCCTCCTCTGTGGAGGAGTGCAGGTGGGCAGCTGAGGGCCGTGTTGTGACCGACTGTGGGGCCTTCCCGGTGTGGAGGTTATAGATCTGTCCTGCTGAGCAGGATGAGCCCTTCCAGGTGAGGGTCATGGGTTTCTTTAAGGTGAGGAGCGGGGGTGTCTTTTCAGGCATGTGGTCCGGGCCCTTCCGGGGGGGGCTGCTGGGTGACCAGTGAGGGCTCCAGCGGGAGGTGCTCGGTCCCACCCTGTGCCCCCCCACCGCTGTGTCTCCCCCCACCGCTGTGTCTCCCCCCACCGCTGTGCCCCCCCTCACCAGTGTGTCCCCCTCACCGCTGTGTCCCCCTCACCGCTGTGCCCCCCCACCGCTGTGCCCCCCCTCACCGCTGTGCCCCCCCTCACCGCTGTGCCCCCCCCTCACCGCTGTGCCCCCCCTCACCGCTGTGTCCCCCTCACCGCTGTGCCTCCCCCTCACCGCTGTGCCCCCCCTCACCGCTGTGCCCCCCCTCACCGCTGTGTCCCCCTCACCGCTGTGTCCCCCTCACCGCTGTGTCTCCCCCTCACCGCTGTGTCCCCCCCACCGCTGTGCCCCCCCCACCGCTGTGCCCCCCTCACCGCTGTGCCCCCCCTTCACCACTGTGCCCCCCCCTCACCGCTGTATCCCCCTCACCACTGTGTCCCCCCTCACCACTGTGTCCCCCTCACCACTGTGTCCCCCCCTCACCGCTGTGCCTCCCCCACCGCTGTGCCCCCCCTCACCGCTGTGCCCCCCCCACCGCTGTGCCCCCCCCTCACTGCTGTGCCCCCCCCCCACCGCTGTGCCCCCCCCACCACTGTGCCCCTTGCCCGTTCTACAGGGTTCACAGTCCACCCCGGTGACAGGTGGGTGCTTGAGGTTGGACGCCTGTACGAGATCACCATCGAAGTGCTTGACAAGTCCGGCAACAGGGTCTACCCCTCCAACGTGAGTCTGCCCAGGGGCTGCTGCTGGGGGGGGGTGTTGGTTCCTGGAACAGGGTCCTGTGCATGTGGACTGAGTTGGGGATGCCCTAGGGACGCTGCTGGGTCGCAGGAGGCACAGAAGTGGGGTCCCTGGGGCAAGGCCTGTGCATCTGCACCCACAGACCCGCTGGCACAGGGCTGGGGCAGGGAGGCACTGGGCTGCCGCAGGTGCCGTTTGCCCCGTGATTAGCTGGAAGGCATTCCGATGTCCTTGATCGTATTGGGTGGTTTCCTTGTTGGGACCTCAGGGCCTAAGGAAGCCCACTGTGGGCTCTGAGCTCTGTGAGCCCCCACGGCATCGACTACAGGAACGCCAGGTCACGCAGGGAAGGGAGGTCAGGAGGGGAGGGGTCAGAGTGGTCATGCCTGCTGGCTTTCGGGGCCTGTGAGCCTCCGAGCGCCCCTTGCCCTGGCCTGACCTGACCTGACGGCCGCTTGCGGTCCACACTGCCCCGTCCTGCACGCGGACCCTCCCAGCTGTCTGAGACGCCTCGCGCTGTCCCGTCTCCCTTCAGAACATCCGCATTGAGCCCGTGCTCCCCTCAGAGTTCTTCGAGGTGCTGTCTTCCTCCCAGAATGGGTCGTCCCATCACGTCCGGGCGATAAAGAGAGGCCAGACGGCGATCGAGGGGACCCTCACGTCTGTGGTGGACCAGGCAAGTGGGCGCCGCCCTGGCCCACCCCGAGGCCCCCACAGGCAGGAGCGGCAGCCGGGACTGGGTTGAGCTCAGGAGGCAGGGCCCCACGCTGGCCTGTGTGCTGCTCTCCCGGGGCCGTGAGGGCCCCTCCCTGGCTGATGGGGGCGTCTGGGAGCAGGGCTTCAGGCTCTTGTCACCTGTCCCCACACCAGGCCAGAGCCCCTTGTCTTCTCCCTTTTTTATAAGAACCCCCACAACAGTGAGCCGCGCCTTCTAGAGTGAGGGTGGCAACTCCCGTAGAGGCCGGTGTTGGGCCCCTGCGCCCAGCTGGGCACCCACCAGGGGCCACCCACCTGGGCACCCACCAGGGGCCACCCACCAGGGGCCACCATCGCCCCGTCGGCTGTTTCGGCTGTGGGTCCTTCAAGGCCTTCCCACACTTCCCTGCCCTTCATCAGCCGGTTTGGTGAGGTGGGGGCGGTTCTTACTGATGGGAGCACAGGCTGGTGTCATCGGCCGGCCCTGAGCAGACCTGTGGGGGTGACAGGAAGAACGGCCTGGGCCCCCCCACCCCCGCGGTGCCCGCCAGGTCTACGCTGCAGCTCCCGGGGCTCAGGGTGAGCCTCTTAGCATCCCACATGCCAGCTCCCCATCGTAGAGTGGGGGTGCCACACCCCGCCGTCAGGGGCCCCCAGGAAGGAGGTTGAGCAGCACTTGTCCTAGCGAGTGGCTGTCCCAGAGCCAGGGAAAGCCGTCTCCATGGAGATGAGAGGCCACAGGTGACCCAGCGCCCTCTCCCCCAATCACAAACTCTACCTCTGTGACGGACGCCCCGGGAGGACCAGGGGGGTCTGCTTGGCGGGGAAAAGTGCTGACCGCCTGGTTGCCATGGTGATGTGGGGTGCCCTCACCCCTTTGTAGGACGGAGGGGTCCACGTGTTACAGACGCCCGTGTGGAACCAGCAGGAGGTGGAGATTCATGTCCCCATCACCCTCCACCCCAGCATCTTGACGTTCCCGTGGCAACCAAAGACCGGCGCCTATCAGTACCAGATCAAGGTAACGGGGGCCCCCACATGTGGCGGCATGCCTTGGGGTGTCTCCATGGGTCTGGGACTTTGTAGCCTCCTGTTCTCCAGGATGACCTCCTAGGGCCTGGGGAGGATTTAAGGTCGGACGGAGGGCCTTAACGCTTTCTGTGTTTCCTGAGGAGGCTTCTGCCCCGGTCTTGTGTTCTCAGCGTCAGAAAAACAGAAAATAAAACAAAGGAAAGGGAACTTGGAAATCAGATGTAATTCCCACGTGCATCTGTTTCTGTAAAGCATCGTTTTCCCGAAGCGGTGCAGGCTCTTTAGAGAACGGGGAAGATGTCACCAGCCCCGTCAGGCACTGGTGTCTGGTCGCGGATGCCCTCAGCCCGCCTGGTGTGTGCCAGCATGAGCTGACTCCTCGGGGCTCGAGCCCCATGGCCAGCCCCGTCCCTGGCAGTCCTGGTGTCCCTGGTGGTGGTGGCAGGTGTCCTGTCTGTGCACGGACTCCACTGCCAGCTGTGTCCCCGTCTGGGCCCCTCCTGGGTTCTGCAGTGGTGGCCCCTGCCCTCCGAAGCACTGGATGGTTGTTTACGTCACAGCACGTGACCAGGAGCGGGCGAGGGGTGGGAGGCAGCAGCATGTCTGGTCAGGGAAGCAGCGTCCTGCACCAGGCTCCGTGCCTCGGTCTTTCCACTCCGACCTGAGCTTGGGGAGGTGCTCCTGGGTTCCAGGGTCACTACCGGGGACGTGTGTGTCCGTGTCCACCGGCCGCAGGGCCCCCAGGATGGGAGGACCAGAAACAAGGCAGGTGGAGAAAGAGAGAGAGGAGGGGAGGCCACCTCTAGTCGGGCGCTGGCTCGATGCCGTACTGTCTGTGCAGTGGGGGGATGCAGGCCTGTGTGGGTGTCACAGAGGAGCAGGTGTGAGTGAGGGTGAACGTGAGCAGGTGTGAGTGAGGGTGAACGTGAGCGGGTGTGAGAGGGAAGCCAGGCCTGTCGGATGCTGAGACAGTGTCCTCCCCAGGCCCACGGCGGGAGCGGGAACTTCACTTGGTCTTCGTCAAGCTCCATGGTGGCCACGGTCACTGTCAAGGGTGTGATGACCACGGGCAGTGACACGGGACTCAGCATGGTCCAGGCCCATGACGTTCGGAACCCCCTGCATTTCGGGGAGATGAAGGTGAGACCGGGGCCCGGGACCGCCCGGGGTGGTGTCTACCTGCCCCTCCTAACCGGACCTCAGGCTTCATCCAGAACCGCCCATCGGCCATTGGTCTTGCACTCGGTGCTGAAGTGGGCGAGGTGGTGTGGCTCAGGCCCCAGCCCTGCCCCCTGAGGTCACGGCCACCTCAGGGAAGTGGGAATGATGTCCCACATGGGGCAGGGGCTGGGGCCAGAAGGGCCAGGGGATTGTGAATTCTCAGGGAGAGGAGTGCCCAGGACTCCGCGAGCCCCACTCCTCTGCCCTCCGTTGACTCGTGCCCGGACACAGGCAGGAGCTCCCTGCCCAGGGCTCAGCGCTGGGCTTTGGACCCCAAGTGACGTGGGGTCAGCTGACATAGCAAAGGCCCTTCTTTTCCCGTGGAGCCCACTGACCTGCGGCCACGCTGTCTCCCAGGTGTACGTGATCGAGCCCAGGGGCATGGAGTTCGCCCCATGCCGGGTAGAGGCACAGGTGGGCCAGACCCTGGAGCTGCCCCTGAGGATCAACGGCCTCATGCCCGGCGGGGCCGAGGCGGTCACCCTGAGTGACTGCTCCCACTTCGACTTGGTGGTCGAGGTGGAGAACCAGGGCGTGTTCCAGCCGTTGCCAGGTAAAGCGGCACTCGTGAGTGGGCCCTGGCGGGTGGCGGCGGGATGGGTGGAGACAGACTGCCCGGCGTTCATCGTGGTCCGCCCCCCCCACTCTGGAAGAGAGCGCGAGACAGCGGCGTCGCAGCACGAGAAGCGGGTACTCGTCCCCTTGTGGTCCCTCCGCAGTGGTCGGCCTTGGAGCTTACCTGAGCCTCAGGCTCCCCGTCTCTGAAGTGGGTGCCCCCCCAACCCCTACGTAGCGCCCATCGCAGGGCTGGGGGCGCGGCAGGCGCTCGGGATACAGGGTTGGTAGGGGACGTGGTTAGCGGCGGAATCGCAACACCGTGGGACACACAGGGTCCACCCCTCCAGCCCTCAGAGCCGAGCACGTGGGTCTTCCTCTCTGGCGCCCCCTGCGGATTCGGGAGGTGACAGCAGTGGTGCAAGGTAGTTTGTTTATGGCGTGTCCACCCTGCCACCCATCAGGCTTCACAGCCGTGATGGGAAGAGCGCTGTGGGCCACGTGCCGGATGTGGAAGCCCTTCAAGGTCACACAAGGGCACGGGCGGGATGGGGTGCAGATGCGGGTACGTCTGGGATGCTCACCTGGAGCCTCCGTCCTCCAAGAGGTGAGGCCTCCGAGGGACGTCGGCTCGGCTCAGGGCAGGAGAGGGGTCCTCTGGTCTGCGGTTGAAGAAGAGGCGAGGGCCAGTCAGACCGCTGAAGTAAGGATCAAGTTTGGACAGATAACCAGGAGACTGGAGAATGGCATTCTGAGGGCGGGGCTCCTGAGCCGGGGCGCTGAGGGGGCGTGTCCAGGGACAGGGGGAGCTCAGTGGGCGGGGCTCCTGAGCCAGGGCGCTGAGGGGGCGTGTCCGGGGACAGGGGGAGCTCAGTGGGCGGGGCTCCCGAGCCAGGGCGCTGAGGGGGCGTGTCCGGGGACAGGGGGAGCTCAGTGGGCGGGGCTCCCGAGCCAGGGCGCCGAGGGGGCGTTTCCGGGGAGGGGGAGCTCAGTGGGCGGGGCTCCTGAGCCAGGGCGCTGAGGGGGCGTGTCTGGGGACTGGGGGAGCTCAGTGGGCGGGGCTCCTGAGCCAGGGCGCTGAGGGGGGGCGTGTCCGGGGAGAGTGGGGCTCAGTGGGCGGGGCTCCCGAGCCAGGGCGCTGAGGGGGCGTGTCCGGGGATGGGGAGCTCAGTGGACCGGGACTGGCGGAGCCGTCAAATCCTGGGTCGTGGAGGGCGTCGGAGGGCCTGGACCTCCGTGTGCAGGCAGTGGGCAGCCATGGATGGTTCGTGAGTAGATGAGTGCGACGTAACCCTGGCAGGGTTTGGGGGACAGCAGGGGGTGCCAGGCAGCTTTTCCGCCGCCGTCCTCATGGTGACTGTGGAACCATTTGAACGTGAAGCTGCCCAGAGGAAGGAAGCGGTGTCTCTGGGCAAACGTCTCCGTGTCCTTCCCTGGACAGGAGAGTCTGGTGGCGGCAGGAGGGGAGCCTGCTTCTCCGGCACTGCCCAGGCCCTGGGTCAGCCCTCAGGAGGTCCCAGGAATCAAGAACAGGGCCGTGGCCACTGGCAAACCGGGGTGTGTTGACATGTGTCCCGAGAGAGCTGAGGGGCTTGTTCCCGAACGTCCACGGCAGCGCTTTTACTGACTGCCCTACACTGGAAGCAGCCCGGGCGCCCGTCCGCTGGTGGGTGGATGAGCGGGGTGCGGTGAGCCCCGGCAGCAAAACCCTGCCCAGAGAGCCGCAGGGAGCGGCCACGGGTCACGTGGCAGCATGGCTCCGTTTCTAGGATACGCCGTGTGAGGCCAGCCGGACAGCCTGGGCAGTGCGCACTTCTGTGCCGAGACTGACGTGGAGCGGTGGCCGCCAGGGGCCGGGCTGGGGGTTGGGGGACAGAGACGGACTGCTCGTGGGTGGGGGTGTCTTTCCGGGGGATGAGGCGCGTTCTAAACTTAGTGGCCCTGGTTGCACAACTCCTTGACTGTTGAAACCACCGACTGGCACGTGCACTTTAAACGGGTGACTCTGCCGTGTGGGGTTTTTATTTCGGTAAAACGAGTATTTAAAAAAATAACTAAACGATGTTGGGAAAGACCAGAATGGTGTCGTGATGGCCTGCAGGGGCGGGTGGCTGGCGTTACCCGAAACAGGTTGGGGGGGTGTTCTGCACCGTGGTGGTTGGCGTTTCACGGATGGCCGGGACTTGTGACAATTCACTGGATGTAAATTTAACCTTAAGAAAAAGGAAAAGAAAACCCATAAAGGAAGATTGAGCTGTGGATAACCACATGTTTCTGCTCAAGTATTTAGTGTGAGGCATACGGACACCTCCAGCTTACTGTTAAATGCCTCAGGAAAGGGGACTGATTGATAGAGGGTGGGGGATGGGTAGATCATGCAGGAAGCAAATCCGAGTAGAAAGGTAGCGATAGACCCCAGGGGGCAGGCACAGTGACGTTGTTTTCCCTAAATGTCTGGAAAGAAAACAGTAAAATTCTGCTACCCTCACTAGAGTGGCTTTTTTTTTTTTTTTTTGTATTTTTCTGAAGCTGGAAACGGGGAGAGACAGACAGACTCCCGCATGCGCCCGACCGGGATCCACCCGGCATGCCCACCAGGGGGCGATGCTCTGCCCCTCCGGGGCGTTGCTCTGCCGCGACCAGAGCCACTCTAGCGCCTGGGGCAGAGGCCAAGGAGCCATCCCCAGCGCCTGGGCCATCTTTGCTCCAATGGAGCCTCGGCTGCGGGAGGGGAAGAGAGAGACAGAGAGGAAGGAGGGGGGGGGGGTGGAGAAGCAAATGGGCGCTTCTCCTATGTGCCCTGGCCGGGATCGAACCCGGGTCCCCCGCACGCCAGGCCGACGCTCTACCGCTGAGCCAACTGGCCAGGGCCTAGAGTGGCTTTTTTAAAAAATGGGTTGGAAATTCCACCTATCAGCCCAGTCAGCCATTAGAAATCGTGTGACCTGGCAGCCGATTCGGGAAAGCTGTCTGGCAGCCACGATGAAAGCGGAGGCCTGGGGACCGGGGTCGCGCCTGCGGCACGGTCGGGGGGCATGCGCAGCAGCGAGGCGGGATGTGCCCGGGAGAACCGTTCTCCGCCCAGCAGCAGCAGCAGCAGCAGCGTGCGGCACCGCCCAGCACCGGGAGCCACCCAGGTCTCCCCTGCGGCCTGGGGAAACTGAATGCAGACGCCTCACACGGCTGAATCGCCGTGCAGATCCGATGAGAGGTCGACAGCCTGCCTGTTTAGCATAAAAGCAACCCCAGCACACCCAGTGCCCAGAACGGAGGTCAAACACAACTGGCCTAAACAGGCTGTGTGTCGAGCCCAGGATGAGAGGATTGTCAGCCTGCTGTGTCTTTCGGACAGAGGCAAGTTCACGCTGACCGTCGGCTGTCCTCT
The DNA here is from genome assembly GCF_036850995.1 of Saccopteryx leptura. Classification (NCBI taxonomy): domain Eukaryota; kingdom Metazoa; phylum Chordata; class Mammalia; order Chiroptera; family Emballonuridae; genus Saccopteryx; species Saccopteryx leptura. The sequence goes on along the minus strand of NC_089510.1, from coordinate 798,737 downwards.
TCCTGCAGGGAGGCTGCCTCCGGCGTCTGAGCACTGCAGTGGTGTCAGGGCCAAGGCCGAGGCCCAGGGGTACACGGCGCTGCTCGTGAGCTACAAGCACGGTTCCCTCCACCTGAGTGCTCGCATCACCATCGCTGCCTACCTGCCCCTCAAGGTGAGCCCAGGCCCCCGCCCTCACGCCGCCTCCCTGGTCACTCAGAGACTGGCCGCCTCTCTCTGGTCTGCGAGCTGAAATGCGGAGGATGTGGGAGGAGCCCTGTGGGGTCTTTTAAAGGGGGGACATGGCCTGTGTTCCAGGGAGGGACCGCTTCCTGGCAGCACTGGAGGGCAGTGACTGACAGGACGGCCGTGCACGGGCGAGGGCCTGGTGGTGACCTCTGGGGGACCCGCTGAGGGGCCCCGGCAGGGGGTCAGGGAGCAGGGCTGCAGGCCCTGGGGGGGGGGACACTTCTTCCTCACACCCCAGGTGTCCTTGTGTGGTGCAAGCCACATCTCTCTGCAGGTGCATCCCTGCCCTGTGTGGGACGGGGGTGACAGCCCTTTCCTCAGACCCCGACACTGCCACCGTCCATACAAGGACCTGGGGACCCTCGGGACAACCGTCACCCTAGGCCTGGAGGGCAGATGAGAGCTTTTTGTAAAAAGTTATTTTAACTCACCCTTCGTTGATCGAGCCCCTGCTCTGTGTGGGGCACGGTCCGGTTCGGTTCGGTTCTTGGGGCTGGGAATGCAGCAGGGAGGCAGGCTTGTTCCCCAGAGCTTAGAGCCGTTGTGGAGAGTGGGGGACTGAAAACCGGGGAACAGGCCGCCGGTCACGATGCCGTCAGGACACGCAGCAGGTGTCCCTGCTCGTCGGCTGTGTGTCTCCTTAGGGCGTTTTGTGCTTTTGGAAACTGCGCATGTGATGAGGCTGTTTAGTCAGTTCTCTGTGCCCGGCTCTCTGGACATGGTGCCCAGGGGCCCGCATAGGCCCCGTCACGGAGGTGCCACGGGTCCTGCGGGCTCTGGGGCTTGTCAACTGTGGCAGGGACTTGCTGTTGTAAAGGCCAGTGTGCTGTCCGTCTCTGTGTGTGACCGTTTCTCTTCCTCCTGGTCTGCCCTCAGCTAAGATGCTTAGAGTCCCAACGGCTTACAAGAGAAGCACGTCGGCTGTGCCCCCACCCCCCAGGCAGCATCTGGAAGAGGGCAGGGTTCTCCCCAGAGCACCTCAGCCCCAGTACCGGGGACGTGGTCCCATGAGCAGCGGCCCCTGAGACCTCTGCGGGCAGCAGGGCCAGGCCTCCGGACACACCTGCCCGAGGAAGGAAGGCGTCACTGCCCCCTCTTGCTCCTGCAGGCCGTGTCACTGCCCCCTCTTGCTCCTGCCCGAGGAAGGAAGGCGCTCACTGCCCCCTCTTGCTCCTGCCTGAGGAAGGAAGGCGCTCACTGTCCCCTCTTGCTCCTGCCCGAGGAAGGCGCTCACTGCCCCCTCTTGCCCCTGTGACCTCTGCGGGCGGCAGGGCCAGGCCTCCAGACACGCCTGCCCGAGGAAGGCGCTCACTGTCCCCTTTTGCTCCTGTGACCTCTGCGGGTGGCAGGGCCAGGCCTCCGGATACGCCTGCCCGAGGAAGGAAGGCGCTCACTGTCCCCTCTTGCTCCTGTGACCTCTGCGGGCAGCAGGGCCAGGCCTCCGGACACACCTGCCCGAGGAAGGCGCTCACTGCCCCCTCTTGCTCCTACAGGCCGTGGACCCCTCCTCTGTCGCCTTGGTGACCCTCGGCTCCTCCCAGGAGCTGCTGTTTGAAGGAGGCCCCAGACCCTGGGTCCTCGAGCCGTCCAAGTTCTTCCGGAACGTCACCTCCGAGGACGCGCACAGCGTCAGTCTGGCTGTCCTCGGGCCCCCTGCCTCCCGAAATTATCAGCAGCACTGGATCCTTGCGACCTGCCAGGCCTTGGGCGAACAGGTGAGAGGGCAGCCGCCCCAGGACCACCCGGCCCGGAGCGACGGGGGCCCTCGTGTCCCCGAGTACCTGCTGAGCTCACAGTCACCTCACTTGTGTCTTCACGGCGACCCGGGAGATGGCAGCTGCGGCCCCTCCCCCTGTCACAAACGGGGGGTCCTTGAGGGTGAATGTTGGGTGGACACCAGCAGGTCAAGCAGGGGTGGCCGTGGGGACCCCACCATACTTGCTGGCTTTGACGGAGCTGGTTAGTCCTGGCTCCCTTCCAACACCCGAGGACCTCTCTTCTCTCCACGCACCTCTCCCTCCAGCAGTCAGGGGCGAGCTGGGGTCAGGCTCCCAGGGTCAGGCACATCTTAGTGCTCTTTCAGGACAAGCTGGGAATTCCAGTCTTTTTCTGTGAGATCTCTTTATCTTAATTTTTTTTTTTTAATGCCGAAAACCAAGAAATTAGGAGACTGGGCAGAGTCTGAACTAAAGGTGTCTGTGACTGGAACCCCCTCTGGGCTGGAGCCACCTGGTGGAGGGCAGCGTGCACGTGAGCCCTGCCTCGGGGTCGGGCTGGGCCCTGTGTTCTCAGGGGCAGAGCGGTCCAGGAAGGAGAGAGCCGTTCCTCTGGGGAAGTGAGCCTGTCTTTGCACATTTAATATTATAGAGACCATGTTTCTTTGTTTTTGTTTTTTTAAGTAAGAGGAGGGGAGATAGTGAGACTGCCATGTGCGCCTCGACCGGGATCTACCCGGCAACTCCCATCTGGTCTGGGGCTGATGCTTGAATCAGTTGAGCTATTTTTAGTGCCTGAGGCTAATGCTCAAACCGATTGAGTCACTGGCTGAGAGAGGGGAACAGAAAGAGAAGGGGGAGAGGGAGGGGTGGATAAGCAGATGGTCACTTCTCCTGTGTGCCCTGACCGGGAATCAAACCCAGGACGTCCATACACCAGGCCAATGCTCTATCCACTGAGCCGCTGGCCAGGGCTGGGACTATGAGCCCTGTTAAAACACACACACACACACACGCGCACACACACACACACACACACACACACGTGTGCACCCTGTGAAGTCGCCACACCGAGGCTGCTGGGGTGTGAGCAGTCAGCATGCACGGTGGAAGGTCTGCTTCCCACTGGCTTTGTTTAAAGAAGAACAGAACAATAAATACCACGAAGAACAAACATAGTCAGGAATTACGTTAGGGAAGTTCTTAACCCCGCCTTGGCTTGGTCAGCTGCCCCCCGCCCCCACCTGGCTGTCGGAGTTGGACCCTCCAGCACCCCTCCCACTGCACTTCTCGGGGTGTCACCTCCTTGGGTGTCAGGCTGGGGGCGAACCCCTCAGGCCAGCATGGAAACTCTGTTGTCCTGCCTCAAGGTCAGGAAGGGTGAGGGGCTCCTGGACCAGACCTCTCCTCCCTCAGAAAGTGTGTGACATTGGGGGGGGGGCGCTCCTGTTTCTGGTCCACCCCCAGGTCTCAGGCAGTGTGAACTCTTCATTTAAACCCCACAAATAGGAATCTGCTCACATGACCATGAGGTGTTGTCAGGGAGCTGGGGGGCCGCATGGTACTGCTGACCAACCCCTTGCCTAGGTCAAGGACCGGGCACTGGCCCTGGCTGATGACCGCAGAGGGCACCAGGGGCTCCGTCTGCCTGTGGGGTAGATGTCATCATCATGCCATTATACAGAAAGCAGACTCGGTCCCCCGAGGCGGGGTCCCCCGTGCCACAGAACAGGGCCTCGAACATGGGGGTGTCTGACGGCCCCTTCTGCCCCGCCAGGTCATTGCCCTCTCGGTGGGGAACAAGCCCAGCCTCACCAACCCCTTCCCTGCGCTGGAGCCCACCGTGGTGAAGTTCGTGTGCGCCCCTCCCTCCAGGATCACCCTGGTGCCCGTCTACGCCAGCCCCCAGCTGGGCCTGTCGTGCCCGCTGCTGCAGCAGAACAAGCAGGTGGTGAGTGGGCACTGCTCGGTGACCGTGGCACTCTGCCCCTCGCTCTCTGCGCTGGCCAGCCTGGCACAGCGTGGGGGCGTGTGTCTGTCTGAGGTCCCAGTCCTGGAGGGGACCCAGAGGTCCCAGCTGCCAGGTGAACGTTGACCCTCCGCCCGGACTCAGCTGCCCCTCTGTGCACAGCACTCGACAGTTTGTAAAAATCCTTTTCCTGCGACTTGAGGATGTTAGGGTTGGGGGTCGTTGCCGGTGGGCAGCGTGTGTGTGGTCAGAGAGGGGCCGCAAGGACCGGTGCGCAGCTGCCGTGTCCTCCAGGGGGGACGCTGGGACTGTGTGAAACAGGACTGTGGGGAGAGGAAACGGGTCCCGTGGGGGTGACTGGTGGGCGTAAGGGGAAGCCACAGGGCTGGTCCCCCTGGGGCCGCAGCCAGCCCACCCACCAGCCCTGTACCTGTGAGACACTCAGAGCCTGGACGACCGGACATGGAGTCCTGGGAGGCGGGTTTGCCCACTTCACGGACATTGAAACTGAGGCTCCAGAGGTCGGCCGCCTGCCTGGGTGGAAAGGGCAGAACTGGGGCTCAAGTCCAGAGGTCTCGGTGCTCAGGGTCCCGGCTTCGCGGCTCACCACACCTACCCCGTGCCACGGGGCCAGGGAGGGAGGGGACAAGGCCAGCAGCTCAGGGGACAGAGGGGCTACCTCCACTGGTTCTCAGGGGCAGGGCGGGCGCAGGGGCCGGTGCAGGGTTGGCACTGAGCCCGGCGGGTGTGCTGCTCAGCCACCCGGTCACCTTCAGCTGTCCCCTCCCTGCCTGGACAGCCTCCTCTGCATTGGGATGTGGGTGACGGCTCCCACGTCCCTGGGCTGTTTCAGGAGCAAAGAGCTTTGCAGCCCAAGTGGCTTGGGGACCTGTCTGGGGTTGGAATTGGCGTTCCTGTGACCAGCGGGTCTGGATGGCCATGTGTTCAGCAGCGGCTGTGCCCACGGGGTCCTCAGGGTTCTCTGTGAACACGGTGCTCAGCGTGGACGGACACGGCCGCAGCACTGACCTCGGCTTCTGGCAGGTCCCGGTCTCCAGCCACCGCAACCCCCTCCTGGACCTGGTCGCCTACGACCAGCAGGGCCGCAGATTCAACAACTTCAGCTCCCTGAGCGTCCAGTGGGAGTCCACCAGGCCGTCGCTGGCCAGCATCGAGCCTGACCTGCCCATGCAGCTGGTGTCCCGGGAGGACGAGAGCGGCCAGAAGAAGTTGCACGGTGAGCTGGGTGGTGAGCCCGCAGCCCAGGACAGGAGGGCGACGAGGGGTGTCCCGGCGAGTGTGGGCGGCTGCTGGGAGCTGCTGTCCGGCCCCCCTTTGTCTAGGACGGAAGTGCAGGGGGTCTCTTGAGCTCACTGCTCCCCGTGAACCCTGGGATGTTCTGTTTCAGAAGTGGGGAGATGGGTTCGGGGCGCAGCGTGGGTGACCTCCCAGCCCTGGGGCTGTGGTGCTCTGAACCGAGCCCTCGAACCCCCGCAGCCCAAGCTGAGCCGTCGTGTCCAGCCTGTCCGAGCTGCTTCCTGAGCCGTGCTCGGGGCCTGCTGACCCCGGCTGCACGTCGAGCTCAGCCAGCTGGGCTGTGTGCGCTCAGGACCACGGGAGACTTCAGCCTGCAGATCAGGAGGGAGGGGCTGTCTCCCGGGCGGCGATGGGCAGAGTAGTGACGCGGGTCCCTCTTCCTGGCCGCAGGTCTGCAGGCTGTTTCCGTTCACGAGGCCTCGGGAACCGCCGCCGTCTCCGCCACCGTGACCGGCTACCAGCAGCCCCACCTCCGCACAGCCCGCGTGAAGCTGCCGGTATGTCCCAGGGCGTGCTGGTGGCTGGTGGGGAGGGGGTCGTCCCACTCTGCCCGCACTGCCCCGGTGCCCCAGTGTCCTGAGCCCCTCCCTGGGACCTGTCCCTGATGGCTTCTGTCCTCAGCCTGCCCGCCCGCACCGGGGACCAGCCCTGGTACCTGTCCCTCACACCTGACGCCTCGGCTGGCCGTTGGCTGGGTGGCCCTGCTCTCCAGGGGCTCTGAGGGGTGCGGAGCCTGGCAGGTTAGGAAATGCCTCCAGGGGACGTGGCCTCTCAGAGGGGTCCCTCCACGGGTTCATCCGGGTCTGTGTCCCAGGCACAGTGGGTGCCCTGCAGATGCACCAGGTCCCGGGGCCTCTGGGTGCTCCTGCTCCTCTGGGGTCAGGGGTGGCATGGGGCTGGCCTGTTCCCTCCTGGACCTGACGGCACTGGCCTTGCCCTTCCAGCATGAGCCCCTGGTGCCCGTGTCGGCCTCCATAGAGCTCATCCTGGTGGAGGACGTGACGGTGAGCCCAGCAGAGGTGACCATCTACAACCACCCCGGAGTGCAGGTGCGGCCTCCCCGCCCCCTTGCCGCCCGGGTGCGCCCGCTGGGTTGGCAGTTCTAGCCTCCCAGCCCGACCCTCCTTGCAGGCAGAGCTGCACATCAGAGAAGGTTCCGGCTACTTCTTCCTCAACACCAGCACCGCAGACGTGGTCACGGTGGCCTACCAGGAGGCCAAGGGCAGTGCCGTGGTGAGTGCTGGGGCCCCCTCTCTGCGTCCGGCGGCCGTGGGCCCCACGGTGGGTCACTCCCGAGGCTGGGGCTCAGTCACGTCCGCTGCGCTTGGCGAGGTCTTTCCACTCTCTGACTCGTGTTGTGCGGCTTAGTCGCCTGCCTGCCACCTCTGTGATTGGCTTATTGTCTCCACAAATTACAGGTATGGTTGGGCGGCTGATGGTTTCCTTTTGCTCCGTCTTTATTAGGATTAAAATAGCATTCCCGAAGAGCCGCTCTAATGGCCGTGAAATTGCTTTTAAAAGATGCGTCAGCGTTTTCTGTTTCCCCCGTGTCCCTTTTGCGCCTCCCCCTCCTGTTCTCACACGTTCGACGCCTTCGTCCACGGCAGGAAGAATTCAGCACTCCACACATTTCCAGGACCCCACCCCAAGTTTCCCGTGTTGCTGTGTGGGGTGGCCAGTGATTCTGGGCAGCCATTTCCTCCTTGAACAGCGTTTGGACAGTTTAAATTGTTCTGACTTTTTTTTTATTCAGTGAGAGGAGGGTGACAGTCAGACTCTCGCATGTGCCCTGACTGGGATCCACCCAGCAAGCCCACTAGGGGGTGATGCTCAGCCCATCTGGGGCGTTGCTCTGTTGTTCAGCAACCAAGCTCTTCTTAGCACCTGAGGTGGAGGCCATGGAGCCATCCTCAGTGCCTGGACCAACTTTGCTCCAATGGAACCTTGGCTGCGGGAGGGGAAGAGAGAGACAGAGAGGAAGGAGAGGGGGAAGGGTAGAGAAGCAGATGGGCACTTCTCCTGTGTGCCCTGGCCGGGAATCAAACCTGGGACATCTACACACTGGGCTGATGCTCTACCACTGAGTGAACTGGCCAGGGCCTCGTTCTATCTTTTTAGAATAGGCCTATAGTTACAGCAAAGAGTAAAAGCAAGCACTAGCATTCTCCACGCCTGTGTCTCTGACAATGAGACATGTTCTGGCCGTGAAATCTGAACTTCGTTTGCAAGGAAACTCTTCCTCCTGAGGGCGTGAGACCACGTGTCAGCCCAGAGCAGAGCTGCGGTGACCCCACCAAAGCTGTGTCCCTGCCCTGTGGCCGGGTTGGTGCCTATGGACGGCTCTGAGCCGCAAGCCGGCTCTCCTTGTGTTCCAGGGAGTGTGAAGAGTGCTCCCGTGGTCCCCACACCAGACGAGACTTTTTCTGGACATAGAAGAGGCCGGTCCACTCAGTGTTTGGTGTGTGGTGGGCGTAGTGCAGACAGTGCGGCAGCGAGGGAGGGCCAGTGAGGGCCTCACCCTGACCGTTCTGATGTCCACGCCAGCTTGAGGCGTTGCCTTGTCCACGTAGGTGAGCCCCCGCAGGCTGGCAACAGCACAGAACAAACTTCCCGATTCCCGGGAAGGCTGGAGTCAGGGTCACCTTCCCAGAGACGTAGTCCCCACACCTCTCAGGAGTGCGGCCAGGTCAGCGGTCAGCGTAGGTCCCCTCACGCTCTGCAGGGCTCTCTCTCCGTTCACATCCGCCGGCTCGCACGGTCCGTGGCCTCGGAGGCGGCCCAGCTGTTGTGGGAGGGAGAGCGCGGAGCAGGCTGTGAGGGGCCTGCAGGGCAGCGCTGTGCTGTCACCTGACGCTGAGCTTCAGGGACTGTCGGGGGACGATGTCCGTGCCGGGGACTGCGGAGAACCGGAGCACTGTCCACGTCGCAGGGACGGCCGCTGTGCACCTGGGCTCACTTGCTGGTGGCTCTCATCGCAGCTCTAGTGAGGTGTCATTTCCATAGCGTGTAGCTCGCTCAGAGTACACACTTCAGTGGTTTTTAGTGTCACTGCACATGTGCAGCTGTCACCACCATGAACGTTAGAGCATTTTCATTAGTTTAGAAAGAAGCTCGTTCCCTGTAGTTCTTACCTCCGTGTGTGCACGCGCACACACTCACACACTCACACACATTCACACACACATTCATACACACACAATCATTCACACTCACACACATTCACACACACATTCACACACACACCCTCACTCACACATACACATTCACACACACTCACACTTACACACACACCCTCACACTCACATACACATTCACACACACACTCACTCACACATTCACACTCATTCACACACACCCTCACACTCACACACACATTCACTCACCCTCACACTCTCACTCACACATTCACACACATTCACACACACCCTCACACTCACACACATTCACTCACACACTCACACATTCACACACTCACACACACTCATTCACACACATTCACACACTCACGCTCACACACATTCACACACACTCACACACACTCACATTCACACACACACCCTCACATACACACATTCACACACACCCTCACACACTCACTTTCACACACTCATACCCTCACACACACTCACACACACATTCACACGCTCACATTCACACTCACACACCCTCACACACACCCTCATACACACACATTCACACATATTCACCCTCACACTCACACACACTCACGCTCACACACACTGACTTAGACGTTCTCTCCTGATGTTGGAAGAGTTTGTGTAGAGTTGATTTGTACAATGAACCGGTGTCAGTTGTCACACGGAAGCGATGCTTCAGTGTTGGGTCGAATTCACCAGTGGAGCCGTCTGGACACGGCCTTTTCTTTGTGGGCAGTTTATTTTTGTTACTGATTCACCCCACCTAGCTGCTACAGTCTGTTCGGTTGGTCTGTTTCTTGCTGCCGGTGTTGCTGGCATAGGTCTTTCTAGGATGGTTCAGATCTTTTTGTTACTTTTTAAAAAAACATTTTTTTGCATTCCTCCTGTGGCCAGCCTTGGTCTGTAGCTCCTTGGGGAGAGGATGCTTGTTCCCAGGGCCGGCTCTCGGTGCCGGGTGTGGGGGCACATTGTGTCCCCGCCCTCCTCAGGCATGGCCGCAGGATGCCGGGACCTTAGGCTTATTGCTGTGAGTTAGAGCAGGAAAAATGGCCTCTCAGCACCTGGGCACAGGTGTGTGTGCGTCTGGCGGAGGCTGGGAGCTTGCCCCACGCTCCCCTGGCGTGTTGATTGCCGGAACAAAAGGAGTGACTCTCCCGGCTGTGGGTGCTGCCACAGGGTGAGCACTCCCGGCCGGGTGCTGCACAGGAGAGGGAAGACCTCAAACTGTAAGTAACAGCGGCCTGCCATACGCCTGTCTTGCTCTTCTGGAGGTTGAAAGGAGCGCTCTGTTCCCAAGAAGACGACGTTTCGCGTTGGGGAAAATGTGTCTGGTCAGATGCTGGGGGCAGTTCTGCTCACGCTGACCTCGGGGCTCGTGTTTGTATAAACTCCAGGGGGAACCTGGGGCCGGAGAGAGTCCTTCCCTGTGCGGCCAAACTCCTCCAGGCGTCTGAGCCTCCATGTCCTGTGGGCGGTGAGCTCCGGCCTCCGGGGGCATTCGCACAGAAGCAGGGACACTCGTCTGAGAGACAGAGCGGGGGGTTCCGGCGTCAGAGAGGAGTCTCCCCAGAAGACCGTGGACCCCGCTCAGTGCCACGGTCACCCCGTGCCGTCCCTCTCAGCTGCAGGTCCTGGGTTTCTCGGCGTCACGGCAGCTAGTGGTGCCCCCACGGTGCCGAGGGTCCCAGGGGAGCTCCAGCGGGTCCCTCTCAGCTGCAGGTCCTGGGTTTCTCGGCGTCACGGCAGCTAGTGGTGCCCCCACTGTGCCGAGCGTCCCAGGGGAGCCCCAGCGGGTCCCTCTCCAGGCTGTGGGTTGGCCTCTGCTCACGTGTCTCTTTCATGAGTAGGACACAGTGCTTGTTGCAGGCACGAACATAGGATGCGTCTTGCCCCATCGAGGTACCAGTCTACCCCACGGGCAGGGCCCTACAAGGGCTGCCTTTGCCCGAGGTGTTCTGGGGACACCGTGGCCCCTGGGGTCTCTGTGCCCCTCGTTGGGGCCTGAGCAGAGCTTGTTGCCCCCTGAGCTACGGTCAGGCTCGGTGTGCTCCGCCTGCTCTGCGGCCCGCAGGGGGTGCCCATGCCAGGCTGACAGCCGGGGACAGGCCCAGGCAGCTGCCCTCGGTGGCTGTGTCTGAGGGACCCTGCGCATCGCTGGTGTGGTCCAGCTGTTCACATCCTCCCTCCCTTTGCCACAGGGACGAGAAAGCCCTCAGCGTTCTTCAGTCAGTCACAGGAAACGATTCTTTCACTCCCTGTCGACACACCTCAGGGGAGCCAGCGCTGCTCCTGGTGTCTCCGCGTCCGAGCACCTGCAGAAGGGGCCGCGGGGCTCACGCCAGCGCTGCTCCTGGTGTCTCCCTGTCCGAGCACCTGCAGAACGGGCCGCGGGGCTCACGCCAGCGCTGCTCCTGGTGTCTCCGCGTCCGAGCACCTGCAGAAGGGGCCGCGGGGCTCACGCCGGCGCTGCTCCTGGTGTCTCCGCGTCCCAGCACCTGCAGAAGGGGCCGCGGGGCTCACGCCGGCTCTGCTCCTGGTGTCTCCGCGTCCGAGCACCTGCAGAAGGGGCCGCGGGGCTCACGCCGGCGCTGCTCCTGGTGTCTCCGCGTCCGAGCACCTGCAGAAGGGGCCGCGGGGCTCACGCCGGCGCTGCTCCTGGTGTCTCCGCGTCCGAGCACCTGCAGAAGGGGCCGCGGGGCTCACGCCGGCGCTGCTCCTGGTGTCTCCGTGTCCCAGCACCTGCAGAAGGGGCCGCGGGGCTCACGCCGGCGCTGCTCCTGGTGTCTTCGCGTCCCAGCACCTGCAGAAGGGGCCGCGGGGCTCACGCCGGCGCTGCTCCTGGTGTCTCCGCGTCCGAGCACCTGCAGAAGGGGCCGCGGGGCTCACGCCAGCTCTGCGACGACGGCCGCCTGCCCGCCTGCCCTCTCTCTGCTCCCACTGCCCCCGAAACTCTCTGCGAGGGGCCTTCCTGCCATTTTGGCGGCTTGCACGCTGGAGTGGCTACCTGACTTAAACCTAGGTTTTCTTTCTTCTCCACAATTCTTCACGTTCTAAAGTAAGTCCCTGAGTGGACCCCACAGGTTACAGGAGCCGGAGGGACCCCGGTGGGCGAAGCACCTTGCGCCTTTATTGACACAGCCTCTCAGCAAACGGGGGCCACGTGGCTGGGTCTGGCCCTGGCACTGAGGACACAGCGCTGAGGACGCAGTGTGAGCACAGCGGGTGGAGGCGCGGTTCTCAGAGCTACAGGGGGTCCTCCGTCTCTCGGTCCTGAGACACATAGTCCCTCCTGGTGACGCCATACACCCAAGTGGGGTGCTCAGGTGGGGTCCTGAGACCCATAACCCCTCATGGTGACGCCGTACACCCAAGTGGGGTGCTCAGGTGGGGTCCTGAGACCCATAACCCCTCATGGTGACGCCGTACACCCAAGTGGGGTGCTCAGGTGGGGTCGGGAGTGGCTGCAGGGCTTGGACTCGGGCGTGTCCTGCTTTCCGCCTGAGAGTGGCCTGTGGGTAGAGGTGTCCACCCCTAGCCCTGGCCCTGTGTCAAGTGCAGAGCTGGCCGGAGTCCCTGGATGGAGTTCCATTCGGGCGTCCAAGCCAGGACCTTCTCGGTGCCTGGGATGCTCGTGTGACCTTGGTCACCCCCACAGGCCTCGAGGAAGGCTGCCTGGGGGCGTGGACCCCGACACTGCGCGGCACTGCCTGGCCACCGTGCGGCATTGATGGGCGTGCTGTAGGAACAGGAGCTGTTGGCCCCAGTGCCATCCAGACGCCTGTGAGGTCCTCGCTGTGCTGCAGATGCCTTCCGGGATGAGCCTGAACAGGATGAGCCTGAGGAAAGCAAGGAGCTGAGACCGTGTGGGGGAACCTCGGGGCCTGGGGACACAGGTGGACGTCACAGAGCCAAGCTGCCTCTGGGTTCCCTCCCCGTCCTGCCGAGCAATAACGTTTATCATCTCGGCAAGGATGCCAGTACTTTCCCCTCGGCTTCGGATTAGCCTGAGAAATGAGACTTCATCCTGGGCACCCCCCCTTCAGCCCACATTCTCCTATCTGTCAATCAAGAAGCAGGGGTCACAGCACCTGGAGAAGCAGGTGGTGTGACAAGCGTGCAGTACTGGGGTGGGTCCCACTGCCACCCGCCTCCTGGCCAGGCCTCTCACGTCCCCATGAGCCGTTTCTGGGAAGCATGGCGCATGTGGGTGTGTGCACGCCAGCGGGCCGCCAGGCCACACGGGGGCCTCTCTGCGGTGGCTGCCTGGCACCATCCTCCGCTGTGCCCTGCGCAGGGCGGCTCAGCGTCCGCCTCCGGAAACCAAGCGAGAGAGGAACCGATTCCACTCAATTGCTCTTTGTCTGCAATGTGCACAGTGGCTCTTCTGAGGAAGAGAAGGAAATGAAAAGGAAAGAGCCTCCCCCGGGGGGGGGGGGGGTCTCGGCAGCCGGCACAGGTGACATTCACACCGGGAGGAAGGGCCGGCTCTCCCACATGACCTTCCGGCAGGGTCCTACCAGATACTGCATGACGTTCTCCAGGAAAGCTTTTTTTTCTCTCTCCCGCTTGTCCCTCGGGAAACGTGACGAGCCAGGGAGGTTGTCCCCGGTGAAGCCGGAGACCCTGTGCTCCTGGACCCGTCCTCGCCGGCTTCTCATACCAGGCTGGCACGGTGCCCGCTCCAGTCACATGCTCCCAAGTCTTCCCAGAGCTGAAGGCAGGACTGAGCCACGGCTGAAGCATGGGGGTAGGGGGTGTTACCTGAGCTCCCCCTCTGTCAGGACAGGGCCCTCGGGGGCGCTCTGCCCGGTGCAGGCTCCGTCCAGAGGCCGCAGGGGAGACGGCGGCCTGGAGGGGAGGGTGGACGCGTCTGCATCGGCTGTGAGCAGAGCCGAGAGCCTGGAACACGTGGCCCAGACATACCCTTCCCTCGGGACGTTGCACGGGGTCGCTCTCTCTGCCCACGGGCGGCGGCAGAGGGGCCGGGACTTGGGGAATGGGCGCCGGAGACCACAGGGCCGGCGCGGTCTGCTCCCAGGCTCTGCGGTGCTGGGCACTCAGGCTGACCCCTGGGCGTGAGGAGCAGCTGCCCTTGTGCCCTTCACCCCCAGACCTGACAGGTGGCTTTCTGTGGCTGGCGCTGCGGGCAGGTGGCCTGGGGGTGGGGGGCACACAGCTCCCGCCTCACTCTGTGGCCCCTCGTTCTGCCTCCGAGGAACTGCGGACCCCCAGGCCACCGCGCACCCCCACCCCTTAGAGCGGCTTCATTTTCTTCTCTGAAGTTCACCCCAAAGTTGCCCCCTGAGGCTCATCCCACACAAACATTTCACAGTCGAGCCCACCCCCACCCCCCGGGGGCAGTGGGGGCTCATGATGAGGGGCGGCCAGGGCCACACAGAGGGGGCTGTTCCTCGTTCTCGACTTCCAGCCCCCCCACTCCACACAGAGGAGGCTGTTCCTCGTTCTCGACTTCCAGCCCCCCCGCCCCCACACAGAGGGGCTGTTCCTCGTTCTCGACTTCCAGCCCCCCCGCCTCCACACAGAGGGGCTGTTCCTCGTTCTCGACTTCCAGCCCCCCCGCCCCCACAGAGGTCTCTGGGTGATGGCGCCCCACGGGGCAAGGCCGCCCGTGAGCGGCTGTAACGGGCCCCTCCCTGCAGGTGCAGCCTACACTCCCGGGCACGGTGACCGTCATGATCCACGACCTGTGTCTGGCCGTCCCCGCCCCCGCCAAGGCCGACGTGCACGTGTCGGACATCGAGGAGCTGTACGTCCGGGTGGTGGACAAGGTCAGTGCCCGCTGCCAGACGCGGCCCTCTCTGCTGATTCACGGATCCCGGACAGAGCTGCCCCGAGGGGGGTGTTTCTCTCATGTTCTTTGCTTTTTCCCCTGGTTTCTGCGCTCCCTCCTCTGAGGTCACACTGAGTGAGGTCACACTGATTCGGCCCGGGTGACATCAGGCAGTGTGGGCTGTGAGCCCCGCTGGGACCTGGCCCCACACCAGCCCTGACCGGGCGGTCCTGGGCTCCAGCCGGTGCAGGTTACTGACCACCAGGTACGCAGCGTGCTGGACGTGGATCTCCCTCCCCAGTCTGTAGGATCCGGGTCTCAGCGTTTCAGTGGCAGATGTACGAAGCTTACTGGTGTCTAGTCTTCTGTGATGGTTGATCTAGAGGCTTTCCTTCAGGACAGACAGGGGACGTTTGCACCCCAGAGACCTGCAGGCAGTGTGGCAGGCTTCCAGGAGGTCTCTGTCCGCTCCTCCTTTCCCGAGTGCCCAGGAGGGTCAGTCGTGAGAAGGGGTGGGAGTATCTGAGCCGCTCACATGACTTAGAAAGCCCGTGTTCTTCAACGCCGCCGCGAATGTTCCTCCCGTGGTCTCTCGTTTGCACTGGGTGTTTGCAGACCAGACTGGCTTCTTCACTAAGCATTCCTGACTCCTGCGTCCTAAGGTTCTCGCTGTGCTGTTGTACACGGCCAGGCGTGAGCTGGACGGCCATCGTCCACTGACGAGCTCTGCTGTCCACCGGCTGCCTCGTCGGTCTCGCTAGGGTGTTCACAGGAGTGGGGAGTGTGACTTACGCAGCTAAGCACGTCCTGGGCCCCGGACACAGCAGGTGCCCAGTGATGTTGACCTGTTGATGGGCTGACGGCCGGAGGTCGGCCCAGGGGGCCTGTCCGCAGTCTGGCGGGTCTGCGGGTTTGAGGGTGGTGACCTCTCTCAGAAGGTCGTAGGTGGCCGCAGGCGGTGGACCTGGTCAGGCAGGGCCGCCCTGCGTGTCTGTCCCGTGTCGCAGGTGGAGATCGGGAAGACGGTCACGGCGTACGTCCGCGTGCTGGACTCGCACAAGAAGCCTTTCCTGGCTAAATACTTCGCCTTCATGGACCTGAAGCTCCAAGCAGCCTCGCAGATTGTCACGTTGGTGTGAGTCCCCCCACCCCCACCCCGGCGGTCAGAGCAGGCATCTCGGGGTCAGTGCTGACGGGTCTGTCTGGGGGGAGACGTCCCAGCCCTTCCCTCTGCCCCAGCCCTTCCCTCTGTCCCAGCCCTTCCCTCTGTCCCTCTGTCCCAGCCCTTCCCTCTGTCCCAGCCCTTCCCTCTGCCCCAGCCCTTCCCTCTGCCCCAGCCCTTCCCTCTGTCCTCTCTGTTCCAGCCCCCTGGACGAGGCCCTCGATAGCTACACGGCCATGTTCCACGTCCACGGCGTGGCCATCGGCCAGACCAGTCTCACCGCGGTGGTGACCGATAAAGCTGGACAGAGAATCCACTCGGCCCCACAGCAGATTGAGGTAAAGCTGTTCCCCCTCAGGCCATGCAGGGTCAGCCCAGGCCCTGCTGGACGCACGGGGAGGGGAGGAGGCCTTTCCTGTGACAGGCTGGGGGCATCAGGGAAGGTCCAGGAGGCCGTGTGCCCTGCAGTGAGCTCTGACCCCCGGCCCCGGGTCAGGGGCAGCCCCAGAGGGAGGGCGGGTGACTGCTGGCCCTCTGAGATGGGGGAGCAGCTTGCCACTGGGCAGGGTGGCGGTGGGGGGACGTTCTTAGCCTATGGAGCCTCAGGACAGAGAGGGGACAGGCAGGAGCTGTGGGCAGGGTGGGCCCACAGGTGGGAGCTCTCTGGGCCGTCAGCCTGGACGCTAGAGCAGGCCCTTAGGGGGTGCGCTTTCAGAATGGGGGCACCTGGAGTGAGCAGTTCCTGGACACGGGGGCTCCGAGGTCGCCCAGCGTCCTCCGGGCAGGGGCCTCGGGCTGTCCTGTGGGGTTGGGTTCTGGCCAGAGCCCCACAGTGACCAGGGGCAAAGGCAGGAACGGCCAGGAGGTCACGTCCAGCCTCACCCGTCCACCGCAGCCCGACCCGGCTCCCCCGGCACCGTCAGGGTCTCGGCCCCACGTGGGCTGGCGGCGCGGGTCGTGCGTCTGCAGGGAGGGCACCATTCTCCTGGCGAAGCGGAACTCATTCTGCCCATAAACAGTGCAGCCCTGAGCTGACTCTCACGCGTGAGGCAGCCCCTTGGCCCCCTGGCGCTGACCCTTAAGCTCTCCCTGTGGTCTTGCCAGGCGGGGGCTGTGGGGGGGCAAGAGGAGGACGGGGGGGCTTCGCCCCGCTGCAGGGACGGGCGTCCGTGTCCCTACCCCCGGGACCCACTCTGAAGATTTGAGGGCGTTGAAGTAGGAACTCCTAAGACAGGTCGTCAGTGGGGACTTAGGAGGAGCTGGCGAGGGAGGCGGCCCTCCGAGGGTGAACAGGGAATCTCGGAGGCAGCGGGGTGGGAACCGACAGGTGTCCGCATCCTGGAGGATGCTCACGTCGAGATCGCCGGACACCCTGCTTCTGCGGGTCCGGGCGGCGGAGCGGGCATCCCCGGGGGCTCCTGGGAGACCTGCTCAAACGGCAGGACGCGCCCCCTTGCTGTGAATTCCAGGTCCTCTGGTTGGGTGAGTCCTGTGGGCCGACCGTGGGCCCAGGACCCAGGCTGTGCCTGGTGCTTCTGCACAGGAGGGCTGCCCGTGCCCTGTGTGCTCCCTCCCTGAAAGGTGGGGTGTGGGCTGTGCCGGGCAGCGCCAGCCTGGAGTGCAGCGGTCCCCTCTCTCTGTCTCTCTCTCTCTCTCTCTCTCTCTGTCTCTCGTCTCTGCACCAGGTCTTCCCCCCGTTCAGGCTGATCCCCAGGAAGGTGACACTGATCATCGGGGCCACGATGCAGGTAGGAGCCACAGGCCGCATCCCTGCGGACCCCATCGCAGCCGGGCCCTGGGCAGCCACCTGCCCTGGGCGGCCACCTGCCCTGGGCGTCAGACCCCTGGAGGCGGGGGTTCTGGGGTGCTGGCGCCCTCGCCCCCCAGGCGAGCGTGGGGGCTGGGAGGGTGGGGCTGACGGTCCTGCTGCTTTTCTCCCCGTCCAGATCACCTCGGAGGGAGGCCCCCAGCCGCAGTCCAACATCCTCTTCTCCGTCAGCAACGCGAGCCTCGCCGTGGTGAACAGCGCGGGGCTGGTGCGGGGGCTGGCCGTGGGCAACAGCACCGTGTTGGGGGTCGTCCGGGCCGTGGACGCCGAGACCGGCAAGCTGGTCGTCGTGTCTCAGGTGACGGTCTCAGCTTCTTCAGAGGCGGGTGCTTCCTGTGTCCCCCCTCTGGTGATGGGGGGACTGCTCCCCTGCAGGTGCTGGGGGCCCGTCGTGGCAGGCAGACCCCCGCCCCAGAGGGCCAGGCGGACCCCCCCCTCAGGAGGACAGGGGAGAGGCCGTGACAGGTCTGGGAGGGAAGCCACCACAGTCCCAGCTGCCTGTGGCAGAGAGGCGCGGAGCTGGACACCTGTGGGTGCCTTCCAGCCATGCGACTGCACTGCCCTCAGCTGCAGACTCCTTCCTGGGGTGGGGGGCCCTCCCCAGAGCCCTGCTGCACACTGCCCCCTGGGAGGCCCTCCCCAGAGCCCTGCCGCTGGCACACGGCCCCCTGGGGGGCCCTCCTCAGAGCCCTGCTGCACACGGCCCCCTGGGGGCCCTCCCCAGAGCCCTGCCGCTGGCACACGGCCCCCGGAGGGGCCCTCCCCAGAGCCCTGCCGCTGGCACACGGCCCCCTGGGGGGCCCTCCCCAGAGCCCTGCCGCTGGCACACGGCCCCCTCAGCACTGAGCCCAGGGCCCCTCTCCCAGGACGCGGTGGAGGTGGAGGTGCTGCAGCTGCAGGCCGTGCGGATCCGCGCCCCCATCACCCGGATGAGGACCGGGACCCAGGTGAGGCCCCTCCCGCCCGCACTGTGTAAATGGCACCTGGTGGGTCGCGGGCTCTGGGTTCTGGTTCAGGATGAGCTTAGGGGAGCGACTGGAGCATGTCCCCACACCCCCTTCGCCTGCACAGCCATCCTGACCTGCAGGGTTCAGCGCTGCTTCCTCCAGGGAGCCCTCCTGGAATGTCCCACTGCACAGCACACTGCACCAAGCTCCCTGTACGACATCCTGGCCCCCTCCCTGCCCCGTGTTGGTCAGTTTCCCAAGTAAAACCTGGGTCTGCCACCACCTACCAGGGACTTGAACTGACGGCCGCTGTGCAGCGTGGATGCTGCTGGGGTATTAGTTCATCAGCCACCACGGTGTCACCTCCGTATAACCGGCCAGGAAGTGAATTTCACAGCAAGCTCAGGGCTGTGCCCAGAGTCACACAGCTCGTCAGCGACGGGGCTGGAGGGGCCGGCAGCCTGGCCCGCGGTCTGTTCTTACCTTTCCCTGAGTCGCCTCCCCGTGGTCCCCCTAGTGGACACTCAGCAAACACAGGGTGGAGGGCCCCGAGCCCCACCCAGGACGTGGAGTGAGCAGGGCCCCCCTCTGAGGGAGAAGCACGGCAGGGACAGCGGCAGGTGGCCTGGAGCTCTGGGCATCACTGCAGGGCTGGGCCTCTCGGTGGAGGTCGAATACGGCCCCTGGGCCGAGAGGGACGGGGTGTGGAGGGGCCACCTCTGTGTTCTGCAGGACTGGGGCCTCTCGGTGGAGGTCAGATACGGCCCCTGGGCCGAGAGGGACAGGGTGTGGAGGGGCCATCTCTGTGTTCTGCAGGACTGGGGCCTCTCGGTGGAGGTCAGATACGGCCCCTGGGCCGAGAGGGACGGGGTGTGGAGGGGCCGCTGGGCTTCTTATCACACTTCCCGAACCCGTGTCCTGCCCGTCTCTGGTGAGGGCAGAGTCGGCTCAGCGTATGCCGCACAACAGGGCACAGAAGTCCCTGGGCAGTGGCGAGGGCACTGGGCACTCCTGGCGGGAGAACCCTGCTGGTCACGAGCCCGGCTTTCCCCCACAGGTGCCTGTTTACGTCACTGGAATCACCAACAGCCAGAACCCTTTCTCCTTCGCTAACGCCGTGCCGGGCCTGACCTTCCACTGGTCGGTCAGCAAGCGGGATGTTCTGGACATCCGGGGACGACACCACGAGGTGATCGCCTGTCCAGGCTGCACCTGTGACCACCGGGAAGCCCAGGGGTGGGGATGCTGTGTGCTCTGCCAGGGGGCACAGGCTGCACGCTCTGGGGTCAGCTGGCCCTGAGTGGACAGGGGCTGGCGGGGGCTTCCGCCTAGCTCTGCCCTTTAGGGGTCCCGCCGCTGTCCCTGAAAACGTGTCTCTGTCTGTCCCAGGCATCCCTCCGGCTCTCATCGCAGTACAACTTTGCCATGACCGTGCACGGCCGGGTGAAAGGCCGGACCGGGCTGAGGGTGGTGGTCAAGGCTCTGGACCCCACAGCCGGGCAGCTGCACGGCCTCGCCAAGGAGCTCTCTGATGAGATCCAAGTCCAGGTATGGGCAGGGTGGGCAGAGACCACGCAGGAGAGGGAGAGGGAGTGCCAGCCCAGGCCCCTCCCCTCGGGCCGTGTGGGCACACGTAGCCCTGCCCCAGGGCCCCCCCTTGCCCCAGGGCCCCCCTGCCCCAGGACCCCCCCTTGCCCCAGGGCCCCCCCCTTGCCCCAGGGCCCCCCCTGCCCCAGGAGTTCTCCATGTGCGTGTTGGGGTGGGAGCATGTCAGACGCTGTGGGAGCTCCGAGGTGCCCTGGCCAGGGCTCTGCAGACCAGTGGGCCTTCGGGACGGGAGGGGTCGGCCGGCTGCCAGGCGGAGGGCAGGCGTGTACAAAGGCCTGGAGGTCTGACTGTCTCGATGGGTCCCCAGTGGGCGTCACCCTGAGCACGGGGTTCGGTGCTTTCACGGGAGACACGGCTGAAAGACGGCAGTGCTGGTTGTGAACGCGATTGTCTATTTTACACTCAGAGGACCTGGCAGGAGGCCTGTTTCCTTGTTTCCCTGTTCCCTGAGGCTTCAGGGGCAGGAGCTGTGGTCACTGTTGCTCGGCAATGAGCCTGCGGCCCCACGGCAGGGTGTCCCCTCCAGGTCCCGGAAAGTGAGTGGTGGCCCTGTGGGTGCTCTGTAGGTGGCCCTGTGGGTGCTCTGCGGCCCCACGGCAGAGGTGTCCCCTCCAGGTCCCGGGAAGGGAGCGGTGGCCCTGTGGGTGCCCTGTAGGTGGCCCTGTGGGTGCCCTGTGGGTGTCCTGTGGCCCCACGGCCAGAGGCGTCCCCTCCAGATCCCGAGATGGGAGCGGTGGCCCTGTGGGACCCTGGCAGATGGTGTGGCCCCTCCGTCCACTGATGGAAACCAGGCCCCCGAGAGGGACGTGGCCTGCTCATGGCCCCTTGGGGGCACACTGCCGATTATGGACAGAGCCCAGTCTCCACCCACCAGGGCTCAGCTTCCAACCACCTCTGCCGCTCTGGGTCCCTCGGTCAAACCTGGGAGTTGACAAGTTGTCCTGAAGAGCGTTTGTAGATCCAAGGGCCTGTTCTGCTGATCTGGGGCTCAGTAACCTGGGGTCCCCCTAAGTCACAAAGGAAAACTGAAAACCCCTCCAACTGTCAGGAGAAAGGAAATAGGGTGAAGCCCCCTGTTCAAGAAGAAATAAATTGTATCTGGGCACACACCCCAGTGGTGTAAACAGGAAATGCCTGTTTGCCAGCCCCTCCCTCGCTCTGCCCCCCCATGAGCATTGCACATAGACTCCGACACGTGTACGCACACAGACAGACACACGGACATGGCTGTGTGTGCACATGAACACAGATGCACAGACACACTAACACACGTGTTCTTTCTGGTTAGAAATAAAGGTGAGGCACAACACCTTCACGGGGTAAAGACGGGGCATTGCAGCTTCTCGTTTCTGTAACCTCCGTGGGGCTGCTCCCTATCTCTGCCTCAGTGTCCCTAGCTGACGGCAGGTGCAGCCTGAGCCCATCAGAAACCCAGAGACTCCGGATCCAACCCACGGGTGCTTCTTTGGCTCCCTCCGTGCTCGGAAATGATTTTTCTTTGGTGCCAATATTTAAAAATAGGAAGATTTTATTGAAGCACCCATCATGCAGCATGTGCTCAGCATGTGTCTGAGCAGCCCCGTGTCAGGAGAGCTGTGCTCGCCGGTTTGCCACAGGCCCCGCCACTCCCTGCTGCCTCCTCAGTGCTCACGGTTGACAGGAGAGGGAGAGCATGTGCACCCTCGCCTCCGCCTGCAGAGGTTCAACAAAAACACGTGCTTAGTAAGAGAACGGAGGGAGACATCTGTGGTTGGTGTGTCCTGCGCGGGGTGTGTGCCCGGGTTGACTTTGGCAAGGATGTGCCTGACGTCAGATTCCTGTGCAGATTCTCAGAGGCTGTTTCTTCCCCATCTCCTCACCTCATGCATCCTCAGGACAGGCGTGGCAAGGGCTGTTAGTTTTATACTCATTTTACAGACGGAACAATCCAGGCTTACGTATGATATGGTCAGAACATGGTGGTGCTGGAAGGGAGGGGAACCACCCAGAGCCTGGGGCCCCTGGGGGACAGGGACAGAGTGTGTCCAGCAGCATCAGGTTAGTTATCCTCTGCTGGCCTGAGGTCACCGGCCCGGCCCACGCCCAGCCCGCTCTGCAGGTCCGGAGAGCCTGGCAGGACAGAGGGAGCCACGTAAGGGCCAGAGGAGAGGGTGGGGGTGTCCTAAGATGACCCTGAGGAGGGGAGGATGTCGTGCTGAGGGAAAGGGGAATTTAGTGCTCTCCACGCTCAGTTCTGGCTGAGTGACGCTTGAGCAAGGCCCTGGGCCCTTTGCCCCGCACGCTGCCCTCTGGGCACACATCCCGGCCAGCAGGTCCCTGTCGGGGAACTGAGGCTGAGGCCCTGCTGCCACTGTGTGAGGCAGCTCCCATCAGGGACACCGCGTGCACCCGCCCGCTCTCCTCGTCCCACCCGGGCCTCTCCTCACGGTCAGTCCTCGCCAGCACTCCGCCGGCCACCCCACAGACAGGTGTTTGCTGGCGGCTGGCCGGCTGTGTCTCACCGGCAGCCGCTCTGGGCGCTCCCCACCGAGAGAGGACCGGCTCCCCGGACGCGGTCGCCGTGCATCACGGGAGATGAAATGTGCCTCTGTTCCAGGTGTTTGAGAAGCTGCTGCTGCTCAACCCCGAAGTAGAAGCAGGACAGATACTGATGTCGCCCGACTCGCTTCTCAAGCTTCAGACCAACAGGTGCGTGAGCCGGGCTTTAGCGAGGCCATGCCTCTGCTCTCACACCGGGAGCGTGTAAACGGAGCGGTCAGCCGCTGTGGCTGCTTCGGGGCACTGGGCATCTGTCTTCCTGGCGCTGCCTGGAGAAGGGTGTGGTCTCTGCGTCCCCCCCCACTCTGTGCACGGGCGTCCCGTTCTTCACGCCCCCGCCCCATAGCCTCGGGACTGCCGAATGCCCACTGCTGAGATCCTGAGAGCCAGACTCCACAGCGGCAAAGCACCAAGTGTTCATAACCCGTGCGTCCCCAAGACGTGCCACTCAGAGTGCGGTCTGTGCCCCAGCAGCCTGGGCGGCCCCCCAGGTCGACACTGTGACAGCACCCCTGGTGATGGGCTGGCACACTCACGCTGGACAGACATGCTTCTGGAACACACCTGCAAACGTGACTGCACCCCCTCCCCCAAGGGGGCGCCTTTGGTAACGGTGACTCGCACTGCGGGCTGGTAGGACCTCAGGGGCCTGTACTTGTCCTGTGAGACACACACATGTGGTACTCATCCCTCCAGACTGTCCGAGGGCTGGGCTGGGCGCCAGGCTGAGGGGACAGAGCTGGGGAACGCGGCCCTTAAGGAACCCGGTGGGGAAACAGGAAGATGACATTACAAGGGCTACAACGTAACAAAATCATAGCCCAAGGCCCCCCTTCACCACCCCACTGCCATGAAGAGCAGGGAAGGTTCCTCACAGGTATGGACGCTTGAGTGGGGCATTGAAGGATGCATAGGAGTCTTGCAGAGGAAGCAGAGAGGTCAATGCCCAGGTTGACTGAGGCAAAGACAGTAACTTGTTCGAAGCCCCATGAGGCAGCCGGGTGGGGCTGAGGCCCACGCCTCTGTCTCTCTAGGATGTTGATGGATGTGAGATGTGAGTGCATGATTTGTCTCCTGCATCGTGTCAGTGGTCTCACAGACCACGCCCTGCGCCAGCGGCTCACCCCTACCCCGCTGCCAGCCCTTGGAAATGGGGCACTGCCCCCATTCGCCACGGAGGGGACAGAGAGGGGTGGGATGTGCTGTTCTCCAGAGGGGGAGGGGCTTCCCTGTCGGTGACCCGTGGTCCTGAAGGACAGTGGAGCTGAGACTGGGCCTTTTCTTCTCCCAGGAGCTGTCAGAACCCCACAGCCACCAGCCCTTTGCCGTGAGCTGCTCCCCCTCCACACCCCCGTGTTAACATAACCAGCTGGGCTTTGTTTCCCCAGGGACAACACAGCGGCTCTGAGCTACCGCGTCCTGCACGGGCCGGAGAAGGTCCCCGTGGTGCACGTCAGTCAGAAAGGCTTCCTGGCGTCGGGGTCCTCCATCGGAATGTCCACAGTTGAAGTGACCGCCCAGGAGCCTTTTGGGGCAAACCAGACCATCCTCATTGCCGTCAAGGTAGGGTCCTGCGTTTCTCCTTGTCAGAGTGATCCTAGGCAGTCGTGTGAAAGTGACCACGATCGCCTCTCAGCTGAGGAATCCCACGTGGGAACCTATTCCAGGCTGGCCGGGGGCAGAGGTCCTGCATGAAATGTACATCACCGTCGGCTGTCAGAGTGCAGGGTCTTTGCAGGTGATGGGTTCGATGACCTTGTTCTTAGCTGGGGGAGCCAAGGTCCAGCAGGTCCGTGGTTTGCTGAGACTGGCACCCAGGGTCCTGACCGACCAGCCGGTACACAGAACACAGTGGGCACTCTGGGAAGCCTGTGCTAGACAGCTGACCCACCACTGTGGGCTGTGGGGTCAGTCCACCACAGCCGCGGCAGCCGGGAGAAGTAGGTGACCCGTTTTTATCAGCAAGGAAACCCAGACGCAGAGTCAGAGTGAGGTGCTCTGGGTCATAGGACTTGAGTGTCAGCGTCGGGGGCTGACCGGCGTCGGCCTGGCTCAGTGTGTGCCCTCTGGTCACTTCCCAGTGCCTCCGTGTTCCCCCTTAGGGAGGAGACTGTTCTCCTCGGACATTGTGTGCCAGGCTTATCTAAACACGACCCGCTGCCTGTCCCTCCAGCCCCCTCTGAGCCCCAGGTGACGGGATGCGGGACCACTGTCCTGGCTGGATTTTCCCTGGGCTGCAGGCCTGTTCCTAAGTGATGTCCTATTGTGTCAAGGGGGGGTGCCTGGCAGGGAGCCTGTGCCCTCATTTCTGAGCGAGTGACAGTGACTGATGGCTCATCTGACGTCAGCAAACACGCATGGCGCATCAGCTGTGCCCTTTGTCAAGGGAACCGGGTCTTCTGGGGGCTGGCTCTTGTGCAGGGGGGTTTCACCTGGAGATACAGGCCCAAGGCTGATCTCCGTGGCCCCCGAAACCCACCCTCTCCTTCCCCACCTGTCCTTTCCCGGGAGCCACCGCGGGGGCACCGTGACCCCGTGGACGCTGCCTCCGTGGCAGCAAGCAGGCGTGCGTCTGCGTCAGAGCCCGACGGGGATATTTTTGCAACAGGAATAATGATCCAATTTTTCAAAGTCGTGGATCGCTGGCTCGCCGTGTTGGGAGGCGGGAACCAGGTTGGGACTCTGGGGAGCGAGGTCTTGCTCTTTGCCGGTCCAGCACCCAGTCCTCCCTGAGATGGGGACCGGCTAGGGGCATACAGCCCCACGTGGGAGAGGGGCTTCCCAGCACAGGTGGAGCCCTACCTGCCCATTGTCCCTCAGGTGTCTCCCGTGTCCTACCTGAGACTGTCCATGAGTCCCGCCCTGCACACCCAGAGCAAGGAGGCGCTGGTGGCCCTGCCCGTGGGAATGACCGTGACCTTCACTGTCCACTTCCACGACAACTCTGGGGACGTCTTCCATGCTCACAATTCGGTCCTCAACTTTGCTACTAACAGGTAGGGGGTTGTGGTTGGCAAACTGCGTTGCCCAGCGAGGGTGCTGCACGTCCTGACACTGAGGCCCCGTGTCCCCCTGTGACACTGAGGCCCCGCGTCCCCCTGTGACACTGAGGCCCCGCGTCCCCCTGTGACACTGAGGCCCCGCGTCCCCCTGTGACACTGAGGCCCCGCGTCCTCCTGTGACACTGAGGCCCCGCGTCCCCCTGTGACACTGAGGCCCCGCGTCCCCCTGTGACACTGAGGCCCCGCGTCCCCCTGTGACACTGAGGCCCCGTGTCCTCCTGTGACACTGAGGCCCCGCGTCCCCCTGTGCCTAGAGACGAGTTCGTGCAGATCGGGAAGGGCCCGGCCAACAACACCTGCACCGTCCGCACGGTCAGCGCGGGCCTGACGCTGCTCAGCGTGTGGGACGCGGAGCACGGGGGCCTCCTTGACTTCGTCCCCCTGCCCGTCCTGCACGCCATCTCCCCCGAGCTGTCTGCAGCGCTGGTGGTGGGGGACGTCCTCTGTCTGGCCACGGTCCTGGTCAGCCCGGAAGGTAAGAGGGACACTGGCCGGGGGGACCCTCCCTTGTGGGACGCTGGCCCCCGAGGTGGGCATGGGCTCCCTGGGGTGGCGCTCAGCTACCCGCTATATAGGGGAGACGTGCAGGTAGGACCTGGAGAATGTTCTAGAACAAGGGTCAGAAGACTCCCGCTCTGGGCTACAGCCAGCCTGCTGCCTCCTTCTTGCACATTAAATGTTGTGGGAACTGAGTCACCCCCCAATCACGTACTTAGCAGCAGCCATCGTCACCCTGCTGCCGGCTGAACGGTGCATCAGAGACCTCTGGGCACACACAGCCCCCAGGACGTGGCCCTTGCCAGCCCCTGCCTCAAGGCACCCCTGTCCAGTGGGGAGTCCACCCTCACAGAACTGTCCTGTGTCTCCTCTGTCTGACCAGTCGCCCCTCGCAGTGGGACCCTCACAGTGGGACCCTCACAGTGGACCCTCACAGTGGGACCCTCACAGAACTGTCCTGTGTCTACTCTGTCTGACCAGTCGCCCCTCACAGTGGGACCCTCGCAGTGGACCCTCACAGTGGGACCCTCACAGTGGGACCCTCGCAGTGGGACCCTCACAGTGGGACCCTCACAGTGGGACCCTCGCAGTGGGACCCTCACAGTGGACCCTCACAGTGGGACCCTCGCAGTGGGACCCTCGCAGTGGGACCCTCACAGAACTGTCCTGTGTCTACTCTGTCTGACCAGTCGCCACTCGCAGTGGGACCCTCGCAGTGGGACCCTCACAGTGGGACGGGCATGGCGGAGGGACCGAGTGCTTCATGTCAGTTAGTGTTGTGCCCGGTGCCTGTCACGCTGGGCAGAGCCTCTGGCAGGAAACCTCAGCAGAAGGCAGCTGTTGGCCAGTGTGGTGACTGCTGGACGGCATCCCTTCCCGTGCCGCCTGTACATCCTGTGACCACACGCAATTATTTATTCAGGGTCTTTCACACGGCTCCCTGTTTCTTTGCCCTGATTAAATTCCTTTCAAAAGGAAGGTGGACGCTGTTTTTAAAGAAAGCAGATGTAAGCTGCCACCGTACTGTGTGGGCGTTTTCTTTTATTGGGTTTGGTAGATAACTGATTGGCTTTTATTTGAGAAATGCTGTCTAGAGCCAGGCCTGAGCCTGACACCTGCTTGTTCGGGAGAAAGAGACGGGTGAATAATGGGGTGGGGGGGGAGCACGTGGAGGCGAGCACCCAGTCATCTTGGGAGTGAGAACAGGGAGCTGTTGGGGTGGGAGGGGTTGGAGGGTCGTTCCTGGAGGGAGCACAGCCGTGGGGCAGGCAGGTGAGGTAGACCTGAAGGTGGTCATGAGGGAACGGCCAAGCTGGGCTGCAGCGAGGGCCCGCACGCATTCTGTCCCTGGGCAGCTGTGGGGGACATAGGGACGGAGAGGCGGCGAGGGGGTGGGGGCATTGAGGGCGGGGCTTGGGCGAGGGGTGGAGTGTGGGGCATTGAGGGCGGGGTTTGGGTGAGGGCGAGGGGTGGGGTGTGGGGCATTGAGGGCGGGGCTTGGGCGAGGGGTGGAGTGTGGGGCATTGAGGGTGGGGCTTGGGCGAGGGGTGGAGTGTGGAGTATTGAGGGCGGGGCTTGGGCGAGGGGGGGCATTGGGGGCGGGGCTTGGGAGAGGGGTGGGGTGTGGAGTATTGAGGGCAGGGCTTGGGCAAGGGGTGGAGTGTGAGGCATTGAGGGCGGGGCTTGGGCGAGGGGTGGGGTGTGAGGCATTGAGGGCGGGGCTTGGGCAGGGGTGGGGTGCTGAAGGCGGGGCTTGGGTGAAGGGTGGGGTGCTGAGGGTGGGGTTCGGGCTGGCCAGCAAAGGGACAGCACTTTTCTAGGTAAAATGAACTGGGCAGGTGTGACAAGTGCGGAGGCTGGGTGACACCGGACTTCTTTCCGCAGGTCTCTCAGGAACCTGGAGCTCCTCAGCCAACAGCGTCCTCCACATTGACCCCAAGACGGGTGTGGCCGTGGCCCGGGACACAGGACCCGTGACAGTTTACTACGAGGTCGCCGGGCACCTGACCTACAAGGAGGTGGGCTTCAGGATCCAGGGGGCTCAGTGGCCCGAGGGGCGTGGCTGAAATTGTTCGGATTATGTTTTCAGTTTTGGAACCTGAACAAATTTCCTTTTCTTCAGTAAATGAGGTTTGGAGCCTGGGGAGGCCGTCAGGATCTGGGGTCACGAGTCGGGTTGGGACAAGCTCCCTCCTGTTCCAGCCAGTGTCTCCCCCTGTTCCGTTCCGATGGTGTGATGACCAGAGGCGGTCTCCTCAGGTCAAGGCTGTCCCCCCCACCATTCAGGCTGTGCCCGGAAGGCACATGGTGGCCGCGGAGTGTGGCGGTGGGCAGGCCAGCTCAGTGAGCTGACATCGCTGGCAAAGTCAGGGCTCCCCCAGCACGTCACTTTGGAGCCTTTCTGGCGGCAAACAGACTTGCTCTTTCTCCTGTCTGTCCCCTGTGGAGCGTGAATCAGCACATGGGTCTGTCAGCAGCCCAGGTGCCTGGAGCCGGTGGCTCACGTTGTGGGGCATCAGCTATGCGGTCGGTCACGGAGAGGGGTACCTTGTGGCTGATAAAGCATGCTCTCCCGGCATGACCTGCTTAGCGTGGGCTAAGCGTGGCCTGCAGAGGGGCGTGGCCTGAGCAAAAGTGTGCAGGGCCCAAGGGCCCCGCCCTGGTGGCTGGAAAGTGGAGGCTTGCTTAGTGGTCTGATTGTGAAATGCATCGATTCTGGTGGTGAGTTCCAGGGAGTGGTTAAGTGTGCAGATTCTGGAGCCAGGCTGCCTGAGTTCTAAGTCCCAGCTGAACCGCCCAGCTGAGAGGCAGTGTGGCCTTGTGTAAGTCACTCAGTCTCCTGGTGCCTCAGTTTTCTTACCCGTACAACGGGGTTGGCAGTGCCCAGTACACAGCAGGTGCCCAGCGGGTGTTAGCTGTGCTGTTGCTGGTCCAGGGCAGAGGGTGAAGCTACGTCAGGTACCACAGGGGATTGCTGGGGACGTCTTAATCCAAGAGCAACACAGGTCAGAGGTCAGTTTGGGGACAGTCACCTGGTGCCCAGCAGAGTCTGAGAGCCCCAGAGAGGAGGAGCAGCCAGGAGGCCCTCCGCTGGTGCCGCTGGGTGGGCAGGAGCTGAGGGTGCCTTTGGGAGATTCAGGAAGGAGGTCATTAGAGCTGGTGACCTTTCAGAAGTGGGGGCGAGGCCTTGGGGGTGGCTCCCCAGGGTCCGGCATGGGTGGCGAGGTGGGTGCTGGTGTTTTCTGTGAGCCCAGGTGGGGGCCGGTGGTGAGTGACTTGGGACGCGTGGGTGTGAGCCCCCTGCTGGTGACACAGCTGCACAGATGTGTTTGGGGCTCTAGAGGGCGGGGGAAGACGGGGGGGGGGGGGTTTACAGCACAGAGACGGTTCTTGAGACCTGGGAGTGGGTGGGAACACACAAGGCAACCAGACAGGAGGGGCGTGGGGTCAGGCCTGGCCCTTTCCACGGGGGCGGGGAGAGGACTGAGGATGGCTGTCGGGAGTGGAGGAGGAGACTAGAGAAGGTGGAACGCCAGCACGGGGTGGGGGGGGCAGACGACCTCTGTCGAGACCCTGCATCCGGGGGGGGGGGCAGATGACCTCTGTCGAGACCCTGCATCCGGGGGGGGGGGCAGATGACCTCTGTTGAGACCCTGCATCCGGGGGGGGGGGCAGATGACCTCTGTCGAGACCCTGCATCCGGGGGGGGGGGGCAGATGACCTCTGTCGAGACCCTGCATCCGGGGGGGGGGGCAGATGACCTCTGTCGAGACCCTGCATCCGGGGGGGGGGCAGATGACCTCTGTCGAGACCCTGCATCGGCCACAGCCCTGGACGCTGAGAGGGGTCCCGGGAGAGGGGGACTCTGTCCCTACTCTCGAGTAGGTCACACTCCGGGCCATGAGCAGGGAGTCCTGGGAAGACACCAGGGCTGTGAGTCTGCGCTCTGCTCAGGTTGATTTGTTTTGGATCAATGAGGGGGGCCGATGCCTCTCTCTCTGCTGGAAGATGAATGAACCAGACTGCTACCTGGAAAGGTGGTGACGGTCACACAGCCACAGCCCACAGCCCGTCTCGGACCCCAGGGTGGACGCAGGCCTGCAGTTCAGCTCCCTGCCCTCGTTCACTGGGAGGGCACCGGGCTGTGGGTTCTGACCAGCCAGGGTCTCCCCTCAGCTCTGCCTCGTTCCAGAACGTCACTCAGGCCCTGAGCCTCAGTCTTGTCAGCTGTGAGACGGGCAGTTTCTGCATCCTCAGACCCTGAGCCTCGGTCTTGTCAGCTGTGAGACGGGCAGTTTCTGCATCCTCAGACCCTGAGTCTCAGGCTTGTCAGCTGTGAGATGGGCAGTTTCTGCATCCTGGGCCCTGAGCCTCGGTCTTGTCAGCTGTGAGACGGGCAGTTTCTGCATCCTCAGACCCTGAGCCTCAGGCTTGTCAGCTGTGAGACGGGCAGTTTCTGCATCCTGGGCCCTGAGCCCCAGTCTTGTCAGCTGTGAGATGGGCAGTTTCTGCATCCTCGGGCCCTGAGCCTCAGGCTTGTGCTGTGAGACGGGCAGTTTCTGCATCCTCAGACCCTGAGCCTCAGTCTTGTCAGCTGTGAGACGGGCAGTTTCTGCATCCTGGACCCTGAGCCTCGGTCTTGTCAGCTGTGAGACGGGCAGTTTCTGCATCCTGGACCCTGAGCCTCAGGCTTGTGCTGTGAGACGGGCAGTTTCTGCATCCTCGGGCCCTGAGCCTCGGTCTTGTCAGCTGTGAGACGGGCAGTTTCTGCATCCTGGGCCCTGAGCCTCGGTCTTGTCAGCTGTGAGACGGGCAGTTTCTGCATCCTGGGCCCTGAGCCTCGGTCTTGTCAGCTGTGAGACGGGCAGTTTCTGCATCCTGGGCCCTGAGCCTCGGTCTTGTCAGCTGTGAGACGGGCAGTTTCTGCATCCTGGGCCCTGAGCCTCGGTCTTGTCAGCTGTGAGACGGGCAGTTTCTGCATCCTGGGCCCTGAGCCTCGGTCTTGTCAGCTGTGAGACGGGCAGTTTCTGCATCCTGGGCCCTGAGCCTCGGTCTTGTCAGCTGTGAGACGGGCAGTTTCTGCATCCTGGGCCCTGAGCCTCGGTCTTGTCAGCTGTGAGACGGGCAGTTTCTGCATCCTGGGCCCTGAGCCTCGGTCTTGTCAGCTGTGAGACGGGCAGTTTCTGCATCCTCAGGCCCTGAGCCTCGGTCTTGTCAGCTGTGAGACGGGCAGTTTCTGCATCCTGGGCCCTGAGCCTCGGTCTTGTCAGCTGTGAGACGGGCAGTTTCTGCATCCTCAGGCCCTGAGCCTCGGTCTTGTCAGCTGTGAGACGGGCAGTTTCTGCATCCTGGACCCTGAGCCTCGGTCTTGTCAGCTGTGAGACGGGCAGTTTCTGCATCCTCAGGCCCTGAGCCTCAGGCTTGTCAGCTGTGAGACGGGCAGTTTCTGCATCCTCAGGCCCTGAGCCTCGGTCTTGTCAGCTGTGAGACGGGCAGTTTCTGCATCCTCAGACCCTGAGCCTCAGGCTTGTCAGCTGTGAGACGGGCAGTTTCTGCATCCTGGACCCTGAGCCTCGGTCTTGTCAGCTGTGAGACGGGCAGTTTCTGCATCCTCAGGCCCTGAGCCTCAGGCTTGTCAGCTGTGAGACGGGCAGTTTCTGCATCCTCAGGCCCTGAGCCTCAGGCTTGTC
This sequence comes from Saccopteryx leptura, assembly GCF_036850995.1. NCBI lineage: Eukaryota > Metazoa > Chordata > Mammalia > Chiroptera > Emballonuridae > Saccopteryx > Saccopteryx leptura. The sequence continues at coordinate 767,226 of NC_089510.1, read as the reverse complement.
AGCTGTGAGACGGGCAGTTTCTGCATCCTCAGACCCTGAGCCTCAGGCTTGTCAGCTGTGAGACGGGCAGTTTCTGCATCCTCAGACCCTGAGCCTCAGTCTTGTCAGCTGTGAGACGGGCAGTTTCTGCATCCTGGACCCTGAGCCTCGGTCTTGTCAGCTGTGAGACGGGCAGTTTCTGCATCCTCAGACCCTGAGCCTCGGTCTTGTCAGCTGTGAGACGGGCAGTTTCTGCATCCTTGGACCCTGAGCCTCGGTCTTGTCAGCTGTGAGATGGGCAGTTTCTGCATCCTCAGGCCCTGAGCCTCAGGCTTGTCAGCTGTGAGACGGGCAGTTTCTGCATCCTCAGGCCCTGAGCCTCGGTCTTGTCAGCTGTGAGACGGGCAGTTTCTGCATCCTCAGACCCTGAGCCTCAGTCTTGTCAGCTGTGAGACGGGCAGTTTCTGCATCCTCGGGCCCTGAGCCTCGGTCTTGTCAGCTGTGAGACGGGCAGTTTCTGCATCCTGGACCCTGAGCCTCGGTCTTGTCAGCTGTGAGACGGGCAGTTTCTGCATCCTCAGGCCCTGAGCCTCAGGCTTGTCAGCTGTGAGACGGGCAGTTTCTGCATCCTCAGGCCCTGAGCCTCGGTCTTGTCAGCTGTGAGACGGGCAGTTTCTGCATCCTCAGACCCTGAGCCTCAGGCTTGTCAGCTGTGAGACGGGCAGTTTCTGCATCCTCAGGCCCTGAGCCTCGGTCTTGTCAGCTGTGAGACGGGCAGTTTCTGCATCCTCAGACCCTGAGCCTCAGGCTTGTCAGCTGTGAGACGGGCAGTTTCTGCATCCTGGACCCTGAGACTCGGTCTTGTCAGCTGTGAGACGGGCAGTTTCTGCATCCTCAGACCCTGAGCCTCAGGCTTGTCAGCTGTGAGACGGGCAGTTTCTGCATCCTGGACCCTGAGACTCGGTCTTGTCAGCTGTGAGACGGGCAGTTTCTGCATCCTCAGACCCTGAGCCTCGGTCTTGTCAGCTGTGAGACGGGCAGTTTCTGCATCCTGGACCCTGAGCCTCGGTCTTGTCAGCTGTGAGATGGGCAGTTTCTGCATCCTCAGGCCCTGAGCCTCAGGCTTGTCAGCTGTGAGACAGGCAGTTTCTGCATCCTCAGGCCCTGAGCCTCGGTCTTGTCAGCTGTGAGACGGGCAGTTTCTGCATCCTCAGACCCTGAGCCTCAGTCTTGTCAGCTGTGAGACGGGCAGTTTCTGCATCCTCGGGCCCTGAGCCTCGGTCTTGTCAGCTGTGAGACGGGCAGTTTCTGCATCCTCAGACCCTGAGCCTCAGTCTTGTCAGCTGTGAGACGGGCAGTTTCTGCATCCTCGGGCCCTGAGCCTCGGTCTTGTCAGCTGTGAGACGGGCAGTTTCTGCATCCTCAGACCCTGAGCCTCGGTCTTGTCAGCTGTGAGACGGGCAGTTTCTGCATCCTGGACCCTGAGCCTCGGTCTTGTCAGCTGTGAGATGGGCAGTTTCTGCATCCTCAGGCCCTGAGCCTCAGGCTTGTCAGCTGTGAGACGGGCAGTTTCTGCATCCTGGGCCCTGAGCCTCGGTCTTGTCAGCTGTGAGACGGGCAGTTTCTGCATCCTGGGCCCTGAGCCTCGGTCTTGTCAGCTGTGAGACGGGCAGTTTCTGCATCCTCAGACCCTGAGCCTCAGTCTTGTCAGCTGTGAGACGGGCAGTTTCTGCATCCTCAGGCCCTGAGCCTCGGTCTTGTCAGCTGTGAGACGGGCAGTTTCTGCATCCTCAGGCCCTGAGCCTCAGGCTTGTCAGCTGTGAGACGGGCAGTTTCTGCATCCTCAGGCCCTGAGCCTCGGTCTTGTCAGCTGTGAGACGGGCAGTTTCTGCATCCTCAGACCCTGAGCCTCAGGCTTGTGCTGTGAGACGGGCAGTTTCTGCATCCTCAGACCCTGAGCCTCGGTCTTGTCAGCTGTGAGACGGGCAATTTCTGCATCCTCAGGCCCTGAGCCTCGGTCTTGTCAGCTGTGAGACGGGCAGTTTCTGCATCCTGGACCCTGAGCCTCGGTCTTGTCAGCTGTGAGATGGGCAGTTTCTGCATCCTCAGGCCCTGAGCCTCAGGCTTGTCAGCTGTGAGACAGGCAGTTTCTGCATCCTCAGGCCCTGAGCCTCGGTCTTGTCAGCTGTGAGACGGGCAGTTTCTGCATCCTGGGCCCTGAGCCTCGGTCTTGTCAGCTGTGAGACGGGCAGTTTCTGCATCCTGGGCCCTGAGCCTCGGTCTTGTCAGCTGTGAGACGGGCAGTTTCTGCATCCTCAGACCCTGAGCCTCAGTCTTGTCAGCTGTGAGACGGGCAGTTTCTGCATCCTCAGGCCCTGAGCCTCAGTCTTGTCAGCTGTGAGACGGGCAGTTTCTGCATCCTCAGGCCCTGAGCCTCGGTCTTGTCAGCTGTGAGACGGGCAGTTTCTGCATCCTCAGGCCCTGAGCCTCAGGCTTGTGCTGTGAGACGGGCAGTTTCTGCACCTGGGCCACCGGCTGGCCCACGCCTGGTCAGCGCTCGTGAAGGTCCCTTGACTTCCTTCCAGGTGGTGATTGGCGTTCCGCAGAGGATTGTAGCCCGGCACACCCGCCCTGTCCAGACCGGCTTCCAGGAGGTCATGGCCTCCAAAGTGATGGTCACCGTGGGAGACAGAAGCTCCAACCTGAGAGGTAGAGAGTCTGCGGGACTCGGGGGTCCGGGCAGGAGCCCTGCCCGGCTCAGAGTGGGGAGGGGCTTCCTGTGGCCTCTGATGGGGCCGGGTACATTCCTCCCACTCAACCTCATGCCAGTTCCAGAGAGAACATCTAACCCTGGCTCCCTGCCCCTCCCAGCTCTGTGGACAGTAGACTCACCCCCAAGCAGGAACTGGGGACAGAATCTTTCTAAAAGAGGCCGGCACCAGGAACAGGGTGGCTCTGAGCTGGAGGTGCCACTCCAGCCCCAGGTCAGCAGAGTGAGGACGGCCCCGGCCAACCACTGTCCACCCCAGGACGTGATGACTCAGCTGCTGACCTGGCTTTGTAACAACCTCCCGCGTCATACACAGAACGCCCGGTCCCACCCCTGCCCATGACAGTCCTGGACGGCGGCTTCCAGAAAGAAACACATCGATTCAGGGCTGTTTTGTGTGTGTGGGGGGGGTTGTTTTTTTAAAACTACTTAACTGTTAGAACTAAATGCCACTACTTTGCTCTGATGAACGGGCCGTCTCGTGGTGACAGTGACGTCCCTTCTCCACCTCAGTGCCAGCAGACAGCACCGTGCCGGTGCAGGAAGACACTTGGGTGCTAATGGGGCACTGCTGCCCTCCTGCTGTCCAGAGAGAAATTGCCCATTGCCCCCCACTGACAGGGACAGCCGACACCCTCCAGTGGGCCTGGCTGGCCCATCTGCTGTGCTGTAGACACAGGCTGTAGAACAAACGCTGAAACTCTGAGCTTACGTCGCCTGGGATTCGGAATGAGCTCCCCTCCCCTGGTCCTCTGTAAAATCTGTCCTCAGCTTCTATAAACCACGGCACCTATGGCACCATCACGAAGAATGGGGCGACCCTGGGGGCCCCACGTGAAGGGAGTCGGGGCACAGATGCCGTCTTGAGGCCCTGTCTCTGCTCCCTCATCTGCGAGGTCCTCAGACAGGTGGTGTGTGGCCTGTGCCGGCCTTAACCCCTCCCTGCCCCCCGTCCCTAGGTGAGTGCTCCCTGGCCCAGGTGGACGTCATCAAGAACCTGCATCCAGAATCACTCTTGGGCTGCCGGGTCCAGTTCAAACAGGAAGTCTTTGAATTCCCGGCCAGTGACGTCTTCACAGCAGAACCAGCGTTTGACGCTGCGCTGGGTACGCGGCCGGGGTGGAAGTGGAGATCGACCTGCGGGGGCGGGGGGTGGGCCAGCAGGGGCAGTCTGTCCAGAGGGCAGTCTGTCAGGAGCCCCGCTGGGGGGGGAGAGGGGGCTGTCTGTCCAGAGGGCAGTCTGTCCAGAGGGCAGTCTGTAAGGAGCCTTGCCGGGGGGGGGAGAGGGGGGGACGCCATCCCTCCGCAGCACCCTGTCCTCGGGCGAGGTGGGCGTCCCCGTGATGGGTCACGGCTACTTTTAGCAGCCGCCTACCCCAGCGGTGGGGACGTGACTCAGAGCTGGAAATCGTGGGCTCAGTCACTGCTCGCTCTTCCCAGCTCAGAGCCGTGGGCCTGGAGACTGCATCCTTCATGGAAGGGGGGGTAGCTTGCTCTACCTGTGGGTCAGGACCGAGGGGAGCCAGAGAGGGACGGGAGGGCCGTGCACGGGCCAGGCTGGGGGAAGGCCGGCCACCTGGCCACGTCCCAATGGGCACCACCTCCTCCCCCTGAGGAAAGGGCTGCCCCTCTGGGATGCTGGGAGGGTCCCGTGGGTAATTTCTGTGCCACACGTGGCACAGAGCCCTGAGCACCGACCCTCAGTGGCGGCTGCCGGTGGTGTTATGAGGATGATCCATGGTCCGTAGGCATGATTTCCGGTTCTTCTAAGAATACGTGGCCTCAGTCGTAACCGGGAAAGGCTGGCCGGCCATAAGCCCGGTCTGCAGCCCGCGGCCTCCTCTCCCAGGCTCATGCTGCCCCCGTCCTGCCACCAGCATGTCTCCCGCACCCACGTCCATCCGAGTCAGGGGACGCGTCCTGTGGGCACAGGTGTGGGGCCCACGCTCAGGGCTCGGCACAGGGTGGTACCCAGCGGCCCCGGGCTATTCCATGACTCAGTACCAAGAGAGCAATGTTGCCCCCACCCAACCGAGAGAAACGGGGCCAGCAAGGAAGCCGGCGTGCTTAGGGCTGCTTAGCTGCAGCTGGCATGGGAAGGCTTCCCCCAGGGACACTTGGCTGGCGTGGGCGTAGCAGGGACCTAACCTGGGCGTCCAGGTCTCGGTTCAGCTCACCTGTCCACTCTGGGTCAGACATGAGGCCACGAGACACTGGGTGGTCCCAGCTCAGATCAGGCCCTCACAGACCCCCTCACCTCATCGGGGCGTGGCTACACCCTGCCGCAGCTCCAGCGTCGAGTCCAGGGTCTGCTGCTCCCCATTTTGCCACCCTGTCCTGAGCCGAGCTGGCTGGGCCCTGACAGCAGAGCTGGGCTAGACATGCTGCCCCCGGAGAGGCCCCATCCAACGGGGACCCTGGTGCTTAAAGGGTTTGGAGACAGGAAAGGGTGTGCTGGTCATCAAAGGGGTGTTAAGGGCTTGGGGGTGCTGCCAGAGGACTTCCCGGAAGCCCGTGGCGGAGCGGGCGCCTCCCCAGGGCTCTGAAGGATGAGTAGGAGTTCTGCAGTGAGGAGAGCAGGGAGGAGGAAGAGCACCAGGACCCGGCGGGACAGGGGACTGAGCAGAACCCCCGTCTCCGCAGGTCGGTACCTGTGCCTGGTCACCATGCACAGACTGACGGACCGGCAGCTGAGGCACCTGAGCACAAAGAGGACGGCCCTGCTGGTCAGCGCCTCCCTGCTGGGCGGCCACTTCTCCGGAGAGCAGGTCGGGGCCGAGGTGCCCTTCAGCCCGGGGCTGTACGCCGACCAGGCCGAAATCCTGTTGAGCAACCAGTACACCAGCTCCGAGGTCAAGGTCTTTGGAGGCGTGGAGGTTCTGGAGAGCCTGGAGGTCAGTCACAGCGGCCGGAGCCCGGGGCTGAGGGGCCGCGGAGCGTGGGAGTCCGAGGTCGCCTCTCTCACCTTCCTGTAGTGCTGCTGGTGTCTGTTAGCTGATATGAGTTATTTTATTTTATTTTATTTTTTTGTATTTTTCTGAAGTGAGAAGCGGGGAGGCAGAGAGACAGACTCCCGCATGTGCCTGACCGGGATCCACCCGGCACGCCCACCAGGGGGCGATGCTCTGCCCATCTGGGGCGTCACTCTGTTGCGACCAGAGCCACTCTACCACCTGAGGGAGAACCCATGGAGCCATCCCCAGCGCCCGGGCCATCTTTGCTCCAATGGAGCCTTGGCTGTGGGAGGGGAAGAGAGAGACAGAGAGGAAGGAGAGGGGGAGGGGTGGAGAAGCAGATGGACGCTTCTCCTGTGTGCCCTGGCCGGGAATCGAACCCGGGACGTCCGCACGCCAGGCCGACGCTCTACCACTGAGCCATCCGGCCAGGGCCATAAGTTATGGATTATCGTGGTTCCTGCTGTGTTTCCCCACCGTGAGTTAAGTCCACGGGGGCAGCACTCAGCACAGGGTGTCCCCAGCACAGCATCAGCTCAGGGAACACGGGACGGAGTGGACAGTGCATTCAGTACAGGAACGCCGGGGACAGGGCAGGAAGAAACCCCAAGTCCATCACCTGTCTCCAACTTGCACAACGGAGGACAAGCCCCCTGTCCCTGGGTGTTGGTGGTGGTGGGTGTGCCAGGCCCTGGGCTGGGTCAGGCCGAGCTGTGGGTGACACTCCATTGGCAGACCTCCAGGCTGCGTTCGTTGAAAGCTGGTGTTTGGTGGCCGTTCGTGTCAGCTGAGCATTTAAAGAGGACTGATATTCAGTGACTTACCTTAGAAGCAGCTCAAGTGCAGACAGTGTTCCTCCCCTGACGTGGCGAGTGGCCTGCTGTCTGTTAGACGTGCCCAGCACCACCACCCGACCCGTCCTGGGACCTGGGCCGGGCCCCGCCTCCAGCGTCCGGTGTAGGAGGGAAGCAGAGACTCCGGCAGCCATGGGGTGGGGGGTGGGAGGGGTCCCTCCAGCCCTGACATCTCTCCCAGGTGAAATCAGGGTCCCCCGCCGTGCTGGCCTTCGAGAAGGAGAAGTCTTTGGGGCTGCCCAGCTCAGTCACGTACACGGTGGGCGTCTCGGACCCTGCAGCCGGCAGCCAGGGGCCTCTGTCCACCACTCTGACCTTCTCCAGCCCTGTGACGAGCCAAGCTGTCACCATCCCCGTGACCGTGGCCTTCGTGATGGATCGCCGAGGGCCCGGTCCTTGTGAGTCCCGGGCAGGGGACTCTCTGGGAGGGACCCGGTGTGGAGAGGCGGCCGGAGTGGCCCTGGGTGTTCATGGACACCCGGGAGCTTGGGGCGGGAGGGCCCAGAGTGCAGACCGTCCCACAGAGTGGAACCCACCCGTCCGGGTGGCCGTGCGCCCCAGCGCCCCAGAGGGAGCCTGTGGCTGTGGCTGAGGGCACGCCCCTCCGCCCTCCTCTGCGTGGCCCCCGCCTCCCTCGGAGGAGAAAGCCCCAGTCCCCCCAGGGCTCCAAGAGGCCCCCACGTGCTCTGCCCTCTGGACCCATTTATGACTCGTGTCCCCCTGTGCTCCCTGCCCCGGCCAGACGGCTGCCTTCCTGTTTCTGGAGCGTGTCCGGCCCTGCCGAGAGCCCTTGGCATTGGCTGTCCCCCCACACCCTGGGGTGCTGTTTGGCCCGTCCCCAAATGTTACCTTCTCCTGGAACCTGTGAATCCAAACCTCCCGTACACTCTCACCCCGTCTGCTCTGTGGCACCCGCACCTGTGACCAGCCTCTGCCACCGTTCACGTCACTAGTGTTAGTCTCTGTCACCTCACCCCCCCCCCCCCCGCTAGAAGTCACACGAGGACAGCACACAGAGCGGGCCTCCCTGACGCACAGTGACGGTGCTCGTAACGAACGGGCGGACTTACGCTGCCGTCCTGGGTCAGAGCCGGCCGTGTGCGCAGCCCGGTGCTGGACTGAGGCCCGCCAGGCCCCCTCACCCCCCACAGTGCCCGGTAGAGGCACAGCCGCAGAGACAGACTGGAGATGTGGCGGGGGGGCAGCTCACGGAGGAGGGGGGGCTGTTGCACCTCTGCTGGGAGGGGCTGCAGTTCAGGGGGGCTGCTTCAGCTCGGTCTGGAAGGATGCGTGGCTGGGGGCGGGCAGTGCGGTCGGAAAGAGCCCGGGCCGACCTGCAGGGTGAGGGCCAGGGGGTTCTGGAGCACCAGGCCAAGGTGTGGGCTTTCCTCTGAGGGCAGGGAAGTGACCCGGTCTGTCCTGGTTGGTGGTGGACTGAAGGAGGGCAGGGGCCAATGTCAGGGACACTTGAGGCCACCCACCTTCCTCCAGCCGAGCTCAGCACAGTCAGTCCAGTGAGGCAGAGGGAGGTCGTGGTGGAGGGGAGAGGGATGAGCCCAGGGCCGTGCAGGGGCAGGTCCTGAGGACAAGGGGCTCTGGGCAGAGGGTGCTGGGCCCCCTGGGCATGCCCGGCCTCCATTCCAGCAGCTGTGGGGTCCCCAGACGGTGCCTTTGCCCCGACCTGCAAGGCTGGGGTTCTCACTCACGACTCGGCCTTGTCCTCACTGCTCTGCCTGTCGGGTCAATGTGGGGCACTCCTGGGCAGCCCCCCACCAGACTCCCCCAGATACGCCTGTCCTGCCCTGGAGCCGTCCTGCGGAGCGGTGGGGAGTCTCCCCTGAGGAGAGCGTCCCCTGCAAGGACGCAGGCCGTCGGGCAGAGCAGGACTGGGGACAGAGCGCTGGGGGGACGGCCCGGGACCTCTAGTGGCCGCCTTACCCTCTGCCGTGCACACGGACACGGGGACCCACGTGGCGGTTTGGTGAGCGGCCTTTCCCCCTGGCAGACGGTGCCAGTCTCTTCCAGCACATCCTAGACTCCTACCAAGTCATGTTCTTCACCCTGTTTGCCCTGCTGGCCGGGACTGCCGTCATGATCATAGGTGAGGTGGGCGCCAGGAGGCCCTGCGGTTGCCCCGCCCACTCCCGCCCCGCCCTAACCAGCCACCTTGTTTGGTCTCGCAGCTTACCACGCAGTCTGTGTCCCCCGGGAGCTCAGCCCACCGCCAGCTCTGTCCCACCGAGCCAGCCCCCAGCACAGCCCCCACTGTGAGTGGCCACCCTGCGTCCCAGCGGGCAGAACCCGGAGGGAGGGGAGGGGTCCTGGGGGAGACGGGCTGGTCGGGACCTGACACCCCACGTCTCAGCAGGCCTGGCGCGGGGCCCGGAGGGGCAGTGAGGCCCAGAGGGGCAGTGAGGCCCAGAGGGGCAGTGAGGCCCGAGGCCCAGAGGGCAGACCGGGGAGCCCTGGGCTTGGTCCCGGGTCCCAGGCAGAGCCGGGCAGGGCACAGGGGCCCGGGGAGGCGTGCCCCCTGGGACCGGCTCCCGCTGCGGGGCTGCTGTCGTGGACTCGGCTGGGGGCTGGCGACTCAGACAAGGCCTCTGGGGGTCCCCACGAGGGATTTCACACCCCTTCCTCTTAGGAGTCCAGTTGTCTCCAGGGGCCCCGAGGCCCTGGGGACAGTGCACAGCTCCGAGGCGGTGACCCCTGAGTCTGCAGGGCTCCATCGTGCCCCCTGACGCCTCCTGAGCCCCATGTTCTCCACCCCCCCCCCCACATACAAGAAATCCTTGAGCTGGTGTCTGCTGATCTGGGGGAGGGGCTTGTCCAGGCTTCAAGGGGTCTGTGAATGTTAGTTGAAAGAGGACACAGTTGTCAGCGGATGCATTTCTCAGGGTGACAAGCTCCCACATGCATCCTGGGCCCCGAGAATCGCCGTCTGCTACCAGGCTGCCCCATGGGCCTGCAAGTGGATGCCCAGGGAGGCCGGGGATGTCCAGCCCTTTGCTTGCTGCTCTGTGACTCGGACTAGCTCACCAGCTGTCCTCACGGGGGCACCTGCCCCTCCCAGCCTCAGCTCCCCCTCCCCCCTCCCTGAGCTGGAGTCACAGCGGGGCCGTCACATGGCCTGTCCACACAGCGCTCTCCGCGCAGGAGGCTGTCCCCACCCAGCCGCGTGTGCCTCCCTGCGGCACCGTGGCCGGACACGTCTGTGCCCTCGGACTGTGTTTGAGCTCCAGGATGACCGGGGTCATGTCTGGGCCTCTCTGTGTCCAGCTGTTGCTCCTTCCACTTAGGGCCCACTCATCAAGCCCCCAGTGGACTCCTGTCTGTGCCCAGAGAAGCCGGGGGTGCACTGCTCGGGGGACTCTCTGAGGGACGCCCTTCCTGGCGTCTGACGCTCACTGGTCTCGTCTCGCCCTAGATTTTGCTGCCTCACCGCCTCCGATGCCCTTCAACGCGCTGCCTCCTGCTCCTCCCCGAACTCGCCGAGCGAGCCCCCCCTCGGGGCTGTGGAGCCCCGCCTACCCCTCCCACTAGTCAGCGCCACCCCCCACGGCACCGCACAGCCCTCCTGTGCCCCCTGTGGCCTGAGCCGGGCCAGGCCCAGCCCCACGCCGCCTCTGCTCTCAGACCTCAGTGTGGACAGTGCCCGTCAGCTTACCCCCTGCAGCGGAGGGCTGCGTCCTGCGGCCTTGCCAAGGCCGAGACGTCCTGACTCGTCCCTCCCGCCTGGTGATCTAGGGTTTCTGGACAATGCCTTTGTTTTCCTGGAAGTCCCTGAAATCCTCCCTTCTCAAGACTTGGAGCAGACAGAGCTCCGCCCAGACGTTGTCTGCCGACGGCGTCACAGCCGTGGTCTCAGGGAAAGGACTTTCTGTTACTCTTGTTGTTGGGGTTCTTCCCCTGTGGAAACTACTTCCCCCCCCTCTGGCTTTGGCTAGGAAACGAGGGGTGAGGGACAGGGGTCCAGTGCCTGCCCCTCTGCACCAGAGGCCTCAGGACTGAGTGCACAGGCCCCTCGGGCCAGTGCGGCCTCACGGGAGACCGGGCACCGCTGGGCAGCCTGCCTCTCGCCCCTCCTTGGGCCGCTGTGAAGAGACTGCTGGCCTTTGCGTTTCATTGTTTCCTGACTTGTGGAAACCTCTCCTGGACTTGCCTCAGCCCCATGGGGACGTCCCAGCTCCCTCTCGTCACGAGGACACTGGAGCCTCCGTGAGGAGAACGTCCTTGGGGCCGGGCGTTGTTCTGTTACTTTGGAAAAGTCTTGGCCTTCCGCCCGAGCACAAAGAGCCAGTGTTGTCTGTCCCTCCTTTTGTATGACGACGTCACACCTCCGCAGATCTGAGCCTCTGTCCTGCCTCCCTGCCGCAGCTCCCAGCAGACACCGAGCCCGCAGCCGGCCCGTGAGGGGCCGAGGAGAGACAAGCACCAGGTCCTCCCTCCTGTCCAGCCTCTCGCTCCCGCGGCCGCTGAGGCCTCCCACACGTGGCCTCTGCCCTGGGCAGGGGACCTGGAGACACAGCTCAGAGCCAGTCACGCCTGGACACTGTGTGTGGGGTCTGAGCTGCAGTGTGAGTCCACTCCAGTCCTCGGGCTCCTTCTCTGTGAAAGTGGGAGACAGGACGTCCTGTGCCTTGCATATTACTTGAGCTGACAACTTGGATGTAAACAGGTGTATTTCCACTTGGTTTCTTTAATAAAGCTCCGTATAATTTCTCAAGAGCGTCACAGTCCCCTCTGTGGACGTGGTCCCAGCCCTGCTGGATTTGCTCCTGCTCCTGGGGTCTGGGGACAAGGTCTGTCTCACCGCCCTGGGGCCTTTTGCGCCTCACTGGCCCCTCCTGTCTCTGGCCTGGCCACCACGGCCTCCCTCCCACCTCCGAGAGCCCAGCCGGCGGCCAGGGCACATGGCTGTGCTGTCCTCCCACGCTGCCAGCCCCGGCCCCCACAGGCGCCCTCCCTGGAGGAGGACATGGCAGCCCCGCCCACACTCCGATGAGCCACCGAGTGTCGGCTCGCCTCTCTCTCGGGCCCCCTGCCCTCTGCCAGCCGTTCCCTCCTCCCTGCCCCTCAATCTCCCCACGCTGTCCTCTGCGGCTGGAGTCCCAGGGTCACGGGCTGAGCTGCTCTGCTCGGCCAGTCCTCTCCGTGACGTCTAGCTCGGACACTTCCTGTGGACTCTCCCTGCCTTGTGGGCAGCTCCTTGCCTGCTGGGTTGCTCACGCCCCCACGTGAGGGCTGGTCCTCTGCAGCCCCCCACTCCCCGACCCCCACGCAGTCCCCGCCCCTGCCTTCATAGGCGTCTGAGAGCCCCACGAGGCAGGTCACAGCCGTGAGGACGGGGCTGAGAGGAATGAGGTAGCTGCCCAAGGTCACAGGCCATCCGAGGGGCATCGGTGGAGACCAGCTGACTGAGGGCAGGGAGCGGGCGGCACACGCAGTGTCCAGCGTGCCCCTCTGGTTTGGACCCAGAACGCGAACAGCTTGCAAGACCCCGGGGGGGGGGGGCCTCTTCCCCTCGTTGTCACCACCCTGGGCTGAGAAGACCGGCTAGGGTGGCCACAGAGCAAGGACGGGGGGGCCACCAGAGTCACGGCGCCATTGTGACCGTGGAGCCTGCGCCCCACCTGGGAGCCTCCCTGGACTCCCATCGGCTGTGTGGTCAAGTGCGGTGCGTCTTCACTCACGGCCAAACCTACTTCCTCCGAGTCAGTGGCCACACCAAGGGAGCCCAGCCCGCCCCGCCCTCCTTGCCCTGCCCAGCCCGCCCCGCCCTCCTTGCCCTGCCCAGCCCGCCCCGCCCTCCTTGACCAGCCCAGCCCGCCCCGCCCTCCTTGCCCCGCCCAGCCCGCCCCGCCCTCCTTGCCCAGCCCAGCCCGCCCCGCCCTCCTTGCCCCGCCCAGCCCGCCCCGCCCTCCTTGCCCCGCCCAGCCCGCCCCGCCCTCCTTGCCCCGCCCAGCCCGCCCCGCCCTCCTTGCCCCGCCCCGCCCTCCTTGCCCAGCCCAGCCCGCCCCGCCCTCCTTGCCCAGCCCAGCCCTCCTTGCCCTGCCCAGCCCGCCCCGCCCCCCTTGCCCAGCCCAGCCCGCCCCGCCCCCCTTGCCCAGCCCGCCCCGCCCTCCTTGCCCCGCCCGCCCCGCCCCGCCCCGCCCGCCCCACCCTCCTTGCCCAGCCCCGCCCGCCCCGCCCTCCTTGCCCAGCCCGCCCGCCCCGCCCTCCTTGCCCAGCCCAGCCCACCCCGCCCTCCTTTCCCTGCCCGCCCACCCCGCCCTCCTTGCCCAGCCCAGCCCGCCCCGCCCTCCTTGCCCAGCCCAGCCCAGCCCACCCGCCCCGCCCTCCTTGCCCCGCCCACCTTGCCCAGCACCCGCCCCTGCAGGCACACGCCGGCATCCAGTCACCCCCAGCCGGAGCTCTCCTTCTGCACCATGGACGCCCTTGCTGCTGCACAGCCGCGGTCCCTCCACGGGCCTCCTCGTCCCGTTCCCTGTATCCAGCCGGTCTCCACGTCCCCACGGACCCCTCCGCCTATGTCGCCGTCTGTCCGGCCTCCTACGGCCCTCCCCACTGGCCTACCTGCCCCAGCCTCCTCATCAACTGTCCCCGACCACCCTGCTGCTGGCAGACCTGACCCCCCCAACCACCGGCCTTAGACTCCACCGCAGCCCTGCCTGGGTGTGGCCCTTCAGACCTAAGGGCCCCCACTCCCTTGTGCACACCCAGGAACTGCCCTTTCCCAAATGGGCTCTGCCCCCTTCACTGCTGCTTTGTCCTCGGGTGGAAACAGCCCCAGGCCCGATTCACTCTCCACAGCCCCCTTCCCTCCCACCCCTGCCCCGCACCTCCCAGCTGGCTGAAGGCAGGAGGACCCAAAAGGTCCCAGAGGCACCGTTACCAGGCCCTGATTTCCCTGACGACCCGGGAGGTGTCTCCTGAGGATTCTGAGGACACTGAGCTCGTGGAGGAAAGGTGCTGTGTCCACAGGCTCCGCTGTCCCTGTCGTTGGGGAAAGCCGGCCCAGAGCTGGTGAGGACCCCGTGGAGAGAGCACATGATGGTGGGATGAAGAAACAGACCGCAGGGGAGTGGAGGAGGGTGCTGCCCAGACCCTGTCCCTCTGCTGCTACTCCCCCTGCTGCGGGCAGTGCCATCCTCTGGCCTCCCCTCCCCTCCCAGGCTGGCGGCTCCTTGGGAGCTCTTGATTTAACTGTTTCCAGGACCCGGGCCACAGAAGGACCTAGAAAGCATTCAACTGATGTCCTACGTCAGCACAGGGCCCGCCTGGTGCACGGTTATTACGTGCCCTGCAGCCAGCGCTGACCCCTGGCGACCCTAATTGAATGATGTCCACACTGTCCTGTCCTCGCCAGCCCGGCTCGGCTCCTGCTGACCAGCCTGACTGTCTGGCCTTCCTCTCTCCTGGACATCTTTTTTTCCCCAGCATTCTGGTCTTCCCAAAACACCCTGTCTTCTCACGATGTGTCTGCATAGGGCTGCCTCGGGGTCGTCATTCCTGCCTTGGTTTCTTTAATAAAGCTCCGTATAATTTCTCAAGAGCGTCACGGTCCCCTCTGTGGGTGATGTGGCTGGCGGTGTTCCAGGCTTCACTTAGGGGCCACTTGATCATCTTTCTGGTGACCCCAGGTCTCCCGCAGAGCTGTCCTCCAACACTGTTTTTCAAATGACTCATTTCCCCCCCCCATCCGCCTCCTCACTGCCCAACCATCGCACCCGTACACAGAGAACACGAGGGTGTGGATGGTCTGAGCCTGTCTCTCACGACGCATCTTCACTTTGGGTGACTTCTCCTGATGCTCCCATTGCCGTCCTCCCGAGTCTCAGCCTTCTCTGTGTTTCTCGGTGTCTGTCTCCGTCTGAATCGATGGCTGAACCAAGGTAAGCAAAACAATGGTGAACAATTTCCTCCTGAGCACAGGAAGCACTAAGTGTTGGTCGACTGCCCTCAGACAGGCCCCCTCAGTGACACGGGATGGCTGCCAGGAGCCGGATCACGTCACATCACGTCCCATCACGTCCCATCACGTCACGTCACGTCACGTCCCATCACGTCACGTCACATTGCGTCACATCCCGTCCCACCACGTCACATCACGTACCTTCACGTCACGTCACATCACGTCCCACCACGTCACCTCACGTCCCATCACGTCACCTCACGTCCCATCACGTCACCTCACGTCCCATACGTCCCATCACGTCCCACCACGTCACGTCACGTCACATCACATCCCACCCAGACATGGCGGCACTCACAAGAAGAGGAGCGGAGGGCCCAGCTCTCGCTGTCCCCCTCCTTCCTGGACGGCTCCTTAGAAGACAGCTCCCATCACACCCACCGCCCGGGGTTGATGTGGCCGCCTTGGTCCCACGGCTGGCGCTGGCGAGGGGAATGGAATAATTACCTCCATTATGGTAATGATGAGCGTCAGGATAGCGACCCCTCAACTTCCTTCAGCACAAATGGGGAGGTCTCAGCCGCTGCCCTGTTGGTTTTCTCTTCGACGATGATGTTTTCTCCCCGTTCCCCAACTTGGAAACTCTGGGTCCCCACGGAGCTGGGTGACCGGAGCACGAGCACGGGAGAGGCTGGGCTGGCTTCTCGCCGCCGGTGGCCAGACCTTCCCAGAAGTGAGCGCGTCTACAAGACCAGGGAACCCACAGCGCCAGGCAGCTTTCTGTTCCCAAACTAACCCAGCCACTCCACTCTCCAAACGGTGCCAAAGATTGCTTTTTAGCACCATTTACTGCTAAAAATATAGTGTTGCATATGGAATTTTCTTTTTTCTCCAGAATTCCTAAATTTGTCCAAAAGTTGACTCTCCCGTTGTGTCTGTCTCTCCCTCTGTGTGTGTTTGGTGGTGGTGAGGGGTGCGTTCTGGAAATGTCGTATCTTCAATGTCTGAGGTCTTGCAGGGAAGGAGCCTTGAGCCGGGCCTCCGGGGCGGGCGGCGAAGGTCTAGTCTGATGGGAGACGCCCATCGCCTTCCCTCTCGGGACCGGGGAGTTCCCTCGTCTGCAGAGTGGCCCCCCTGACGTCTGTGCTGCCCACCAGACGGGTCCCAGCGGGAACCCCACCCTCGCCTCCCGACTGCCCCGCGCCTGCCTTCTGGGTGCCCCACCCCCCACAGGCTGCGTCCATCCGTCCCCACCCGCCTCCTGCATGGGGGTGGGCAGTGGTCACGCCCCTGGCTGTAGCCGGTAGAGTGAGGTTGGCAGTCACGTTGGGTCGGGTCGGAGCCTGGGCTTGAAGAGGCCACTCTGGTTTCCACTCACCTTCTTGTGCGTCTGCGTCTGACGGTGATTAGAAAGCCCCAGAGGCAGCTGGCCCAGGGAGAGGAGAGACGCTTGAAAGGGGTCTGCAGTGACCCCGGCCCAGCCCCGACCCATGGCCGTGAGGATGAACGGTGGGTGTTAATACCACTGGCTTGGGGGACAGCTGTGTGGCAGTGTTACCATGGCAGCAGGGGACACCGTGTGATACGGATTCCTTTCTGCCTGAACCCATCAAAGGCACATTTTCTGCCGCCTGTCACCATCTGACTGACACAGCTGGGCCCGGGTGGGCCCCCCCCCCCCCCGCACACCGGGTGGGCCCCCCCCCCCCCCCCCCCCCCCCCCCCGCACACCACTCCACAGCTGTCCTGCTGGGACAGGCTCTCTTGGGGCCAGCACTGGCTGGGGGGCACGGTGCTCACGCCCAGGACAGACACTCAGGACAGAGTGCCATCCGATGGGGGCCTCCCCTCCCTGAGCTCCGATGTCCCTCCTCCCAGGAAGGGGCAGTCACCTGCACACTGAGGCTGCTGGGGGGGGGGGGGGGATGTGGTTCTGAAAGACTCTTTGCTCCATCGATTTGGGTCCAGTGCCCAAACTAAAGCCACCCCTTCCCTGGCCCTCCCCTCGGTGGCATCCCTCGTGGCGGGGACCACACTGGAGAGTGTCTGCAGAGGGAAGCCCAGGGTGGGGCCCCAGGAAGGAACAGACTGCAGCAGGTTGTCCTGCATCACGGGGTCCCGTTCTCTGACACAGCCCGAGCTTCGGGCCAGTGAGGAGGAGAGCAGGGCCTGGGAGGCAGGAGGGAGCTGAAACTCTTCAGGTCATTTCACCCCAAATGTCTCTGGGGCAGAGAGGCTGACCCACCTTCCCCCAAACCTGTCCTCCCACCAGCAGCCGGGAGGCCATGGGGCCACATAGATCGGGGCCATGCCAAAGCAGCTCAGCAGAGGAGCCCCCTGCCACAGCAGCCGTGGGTCCTGGGGCCAGAGCGGGCCGTCGGGAGGGGCCTGGCAGAGGGGGGTGGGAGGACGGGGGGGGGGGGGCGATCACAGCGGCCGACACTTAACCGCATGCCTCACTGGCTCGTGCTGCCCCCTTCCCAGTCTCGTGGGCGTTGTCCTCACCTCGGCCGTGTAACGAGGGCACCGCTGTTACAGACGGGGACACGGAGGTGTACGAGGACACGCCACCCTTCCGGCATCAAAGTTGGCACATGGCAGAACCAGGAATTGAATCCACGCAGCCCGGTGACAGGGTTTGCCATCTACACCAGTCCGGCCTGTGTCCACCTGGGACGGCAGCTGGGGGCCACCGGGGGGGGGGGGGCGGCCGGCAGGAGCCAGACCAGCAATGCTCCCCTCTGAGCAGCCCGGCTTCGGGCTGTCCTGAGTCGTTTCTCGCAGGGAAGAAAGTTGAGCCGGAAATGATGAAGAACAGTCTGACACCCCCGGCCCCCTGCCTTCCGCCCACGCAGGTGCGTGCTGTCAGTCAGTGCTGTTGTCTGTCCAGCTCCCAGGCTGTGAAGGTGGTGGTGTTTAAAAACACAACAGATGCACAAAAAAACTATAAAGATGACTTCAGTCTCATTTAACCTCTCCCTTCCATCCCTTTCTCCTCTTCTCAGAGGCAACGACTTTTTTTTTTTTTTTTAATATTTATTTATTTATTCATTTTAGAGAGAGAGACAGACAGACAGACAGAAAGGAGGAGCAGGAAGCATCAACTCCCACATGTGCCTTGACCAGGCAAGCCCAGGGTTTTGAACCGGCGACCTCAGTGTTTCCAGGTTAACACTCTATCCACTGCACCACCACAGGTCAGGCCAGAGGCAACGACTTTTATAAACCTGGCAGCATAACCTCCCGGGCAACGTCTGTGGTTGATAATAAGCACCCCGTGAATAAATTTATTTTTCTGTGTGTCCTCTAAGGATTTTACACAACTGGTCACATTCAGCGTCTTGCTTTTGAGGAAGGTCAGAACAAGCCACACCCCACGACGTGCCTCAGGGGTAGATGATGGTTTTGAGCCCAAGGCAACTTGAGCTGTGGGCTCAGGAGAAGTCTCTGCCCCACCCCCACCCCCCTTGAAGTGCCTGGAAGAACTTGAATGAGGGGTTTTGCCCCTAATAAGAGATGATCGCCAGGAATCTTTTCGACCCACCTAGGTGGCGAGGCAAATGTTTATTCACTAAATATCTGTCCTTCTTGTCCTCCTGCATGGACCCTGGGAAGCCCCCACGGTGCACGGCCTCACCCCTAGCTCAGGATGTCTCCTCCACCCACGTCCCCTCTCTGTCCCTGAGCCTCTCCTGCATGGGGGTCCCTGACTCTCCCAGGCGTGCGGGGTCCCATACGCATGTGTGTCTCTTGCACATCTGCCTCCTGTCCACCTGACGGTTAGACCAGCAGGAAGCCACCTGCCCGGTGAGGAGAATTTGCTCCTCGCCCTCACGGCGTCTCTCTGCAGGTCTGAATTGCCAGCATCACTTCTCGTGCGCTTTGGGGTCGTTACTGAGTGAAATCAGGGGGACTTGAACACAAGCACTGTGAGCCGGTGACAGTCAAACTGGTATCCTACACAGCAGCCAAGTGCCTAACGGGCAGGGGGTGTGCGGCGTGGCCACGCTGGACAGGGGGACACTTCCCATCCTGGGGCACACAGAGCAGGATGGAGCAATATTCCATCGTGGCCATCAGAATGGCATGTAATTTAAATTTTGTGTTTCTGCTCCAAGCCCAGAAAAGCAGCAAAGCCGGACAAGGGACTCGTCCACCACTGACCTCAGGACCAGCTGCGTTGACTAATGATGCCCCCCCCCCCCCCCGCACTGGACCAATCAGTGGAGACCACACCCTGAAAGGACAGACCTGGAGAGCTGGTGAGTATTCTAATGAGATCCTCCCTTGTGACCTCCCCTAAAAGCCCCACCCCTACAATCCCACAGGAAGAAGGAAGGGCCCAGTGCAGCTCCACTCAGGGCACATCGTGCTTATCCCGGCCCCTCCCTCTCCTCCCCTGACCCCTCCCCCTCCTCCCCCGTCCCCTCCCCCTCCTCCTCCCTCCCTCATCCCTTCCCTCTCCTCCCCCTCCTCCCCCCTCTCTTTCCTCCCCCAGCCCCTCCCTCTCCCCCCCTCCTCCCCCAGCCCCTCCCTCTCCTCCCCCCCTCATCCCCTCCCCCCCCCCCGTCCCCTCTCCTCCCCCCTCCTCCCTCTCCTCCCCCATCCCCTCCCTCTCCTTCCCCCTCCTCCCTCTCCTCCCCGTCCCCTCCCTCTCCCCCCCTCCCTCTCCCCCCCCCCTCCTCCCTCTCCTCCTCAGACCCCTCCACCGCAGCCTCCTTCTCCTTGCCTCTCTCTCTCTCCTAAGCTCCAAGGGCCCATCTGCTGCTGATTCCTGAGCCCATTTCTTGCACAGTCACTTCTTGAACACTTGTGACTTCCTAAATAAACTTTCTCCTGCAATTTCTGTCCTGGTTCTGAATTCCTTCCCAGCCAGAATTTAAGTACTGAGGTTGCTGAACCCAGTCGGGCTGACCCCGCCCAGTCTAATATTTGATGCGGTGTTGTTCTCACTGCCGGTTATATTTATGCTGCTGCTGGTTTGGTGAGTGAAAACAGCGTTTTATACGTTTAATTCAAATTCTTTGCTACTAGTGAAATGAACATTTTTTATTTATTGGCCAATCGTATAAATATTTTCCTCTATGAATGGTCCTCCCCCCACAATGTTTAGCTTTTTAAAACTTACTTTTTTGTTACTCTAAAGGAGGGATACTATAAAATATCTACTCGTGTCTAATTTTGTATTTGATGTACCAGTTACCTATTGCTGTGTAACAAACTACCCCTCTAACTTTCAGTGACTTAAATCAGCCAACATAAGTTATTTCTCATGAGTGTGGGAGCCAGCTAATTAATCTAGGCTGGGTTCAGCTGACAGTGGCTTTGCTCCTCCTCAGACCAACGGGCCAAGTGACACATGTCCTTCTCATGGTGACTTCCTAGCTGCAAGAGAGCCAGTGGGAACACACACAGCCTCTTGAGGGCTAGGCTGGGACTGGCCTGCTGTCATATGTGTTTCATTCTATTGGGAAAAACAAGTCACATGTCTGAATCTAGAATCAAAGCTTGGGACATAGACGCCACCTGTGACAGGAAGGGCTATAAAGTCACAAAACAGAGCGTATGAAAAGAAGAGTGAGGGGTCAATGTCATCAACGCCTGTCTAGCATAGTCGTCTCTTCTTATTGACCTGTGGCAGCTCTTTTGTTAAGACGCACTTTGATATTTTATATATTGATACTTTTCAGAGGTAGCCTGTTTCCAAAATAAAATTTGGAAACCCGCTGATCCAGTTCAACCCGCTCATTGTGGAGATCGGAACACTGAGGCTCTGAGATGGGAAGGGCAAGATCAGGGTCACACCTGAGAACCACAAAAGGGGGGTTCTTTGAAAACTCATAAAATAATCCCTACAGATCTGGACATTTCCTACACAGACAAATGTCAGAAGAAGGGGCTAAGACGTGGTGTGCTGCTGTCGAATGTTTTTACAGCTAGATTTATATTTTTATAGATTTGACCCCAACTGAGGACCCCTGCAGGGAAGCAAGATCTTAAATGCTTCAGAGAATAGTGGTTTTGCAGCTTCTTTTAGGCGCTGGGAATTGAGGGAACTAGGGAAGGTCACATGGGGCTGAGGAAAGCAAGGCAGGAATTGGATTACGGGACAGTGAACAAGATTATGTGCTCTGTTGAGGGTGGCTGTGCGATCAAACGTGTTAACCTGGCTGCACAGGAACAATGGACAGGGCTGGATTAAGTGCTGTGCCTGGCGTGTGACTGCCCACCGTGACCTGCCCAGTTAGGACACTTAAGATCAGATCACCCTGGGAGTCACTTTTCATAGACTCCTCTCCCCTCGCTTTTTCTCTCTTCCACACATGGGTCCCAGATGACCCTGCGGATGTGTCACCTGAGTGTGTCACTCTGATGAATTCGCAAGGAGCTGGTCTAGATTCTGCAATTCTAACAGCCAATCAAACGAGCCATCCCAGGGCAAGAGTGAGGAGAGGGATAAACCCCCGGCCGCGGGTTTGTGGTGTCCACCTATTAGTATTTCCATGTTCAGCTTCATGTTGTATGAAGCTAGCAAATAAAATCCTGTGGACGACTTCCCTGGATGCCTATCAGGTGACCACTGGCATCTGGGAAGTATTTTTACTGAAAGAAAAATGATACCATTTATAAGAACCAGGAACTTGGAATCTGAAAGATTCCTGCTTTAAGGCATAATCGCCCCAGGGCTGCGGCTGTGGGCAGTCTCTCTCTGGATTCTTCTCTGTGGGAGCAAACTGCAGCTGCCAGTACGGCTGTGGACAGGGCCCAGGCACCGAGGAGAGCTGGCTCTGCCAATTACCAGCAGATGACTTTGACCTTGGTTACTGCACATCACCTCTCTGAGCCTCAGATGTCCTGTCTGCAAAATGTCATTCTAACAGGGCCTCCTCCGCAGGTGTGCTGTGTGGTTTAATGAGCTCCTATGTTGAAAGCCCCCGGCATATGAGCAGAGCTGGGGGTGGAGACTGCGCAGCCACAGCGCATGACCTCACCTTCTCAGCTCCGGCTACCAGGTGAGAACAAAGCCGGGGGGGGGGGGGGGGATAGTCTCTCGTTTTCTAGACACTCCCCAAATCCAGCTTTTGATGGTAAAACCTTTTACTTTATAAACAATGATAGTAAAATCCAAGCTTAAAAAATATTTAAAAACAGCCTGACTGGTGGTGGCACAGTGAATAGAGCATTGACCTGGGATGCTGAGGACCCAGGTTCGAAACTCCTATGTCACCAGTTTGAATGTGGGTTCATAGATATAACCCCATGGTCGCTGGCTTAAAGCCCACGGTCGCTGGCTTGAAGCGCATAGTCACTGTCTGGAGCAAGGGGTCACTGGCTCAGCTGGAGCTCCCTGGTCAAGGCACATAGGAGAAGCAATCAAGTAACAACTGAAATGCTTAAACTATGGATTGAAGCTTCTCATCTCTCACCTTTCCTGTCTCTCTCTCTCTCTCTCTCTCTCTCTCTCGATATTTATGACAAGCTTTGTGGGACAAAGAGATCTGGCCTCAGGCCACCAGTTTTCAATCTTGGCATTTCTCCCTACACGGTTAAATTCTGGCACATGCACCTCCACATCCTCTCCTGTGACCCTGACAGACATTACTAATCGCTCCCAGCACTCTTCCCCGCTCAAGTAGGACTCTGCCCCAAAATTCCTAACAAGCCAGCATGCCAAAGCCAGCACCAGTCAGCCAGCCTCAGTGGAGGAGAGGAGACCCATCACCCCATCCAACTCCAAGCCCCTCACTTTAGAGGTGGGAAGGGCTGGCTTCACTCTCCCATCATCAAAGATGTGAAGGTATCAGCGTTTCTCTGGCAACTTGCCTGGGACGAGGGGGCTGGCGGCTAAGAGATGCTGTTTGCAAGAAAGCCCTTCAATGTTACAGGTTTGGGGCTGAAGCATCTTAAAGGGCAGATGGCCCTGTGGCCGCCCCTGCTGCCCACCCCCTGCCCCCCCCCCCCGTGGCCGCCCCTGCTGCCCGCCCTGCTGGCCCCCCCCCGTGGCCGCCCCCGCTGCCCGCCCTGCTGCCCCCCCCCGTGGCCGCCCCTGCTGCCCGCCCTGCTGGCCCCCCCCCCCGTGGCCGCCCCGCTGCCCGCCCCGCTGCCCCCCCCCCCCCGTGGCCGCCCCGCTGCCCGCCCTGCTGCCCCCCCCCCCGTGGCCGCCCCTGCTGCCCGCACCTGCTGGCCCCCCCCCGTGGCCGCCCCCGCTGCCTGCCCTGCTGCCCCCCCCCGTGGCCGCCCCTGCTGCCCGCCCTGCTGGCCCCCCCCCGTGGCCGCCCCCGCTGCCCGCCCTGCTGCCCCCCCCGTGGCCGCCCCTGCTGCCCGCCCTGCTGGCCCCCCCCGTGGCCGCCCTCGCTGCCCCCCCCGTGGCCGCCCCCGCTGCCCGCCCTGCTGCCCCCCCCCCGTGGCCGCCCCGCTGCCCGCCCTGCTGCCCCCCCCCCCGTGGCCGCCCCCGCTGCCCGCCCTGCTGCCCCCCCCCGTGGCCGCCCCCGCTGCCCGCCCTGCTGCCCCCCCCCCGTGGCCGCCCCGCTGCCCGCCCTGCTGGCCCCCCCCCCGTGGCCGCCCCTGCTGCCCCCAGCGTCCCAGAGGCAGTGCGCAAGGGGCTTTGTGGGGGGCCGCGTTAAATGTGCATTCACTGCGTGAAGTTTCCAGGAAGACTGGCCTGACGTTTCCCATCTGTGTGGGGGAGGGGACCGGGGACTCATTGTCTAAATTAAAAGAAAATTATCAAGGGCTGTTTCTTGGGTGCTGGAGTGGGAGGCAGGTTCACGTCTGCTGCCAAGTCGGAAACTGCGTTTCCTAAGCCAGCAAAGCTGAGCGCCTGTGGTCACCGCCGCGGGGCGCTGGTCTCCTCTGTCCCCAGACAGTCATCCTCCAGACGTGTGGGAGCTCCAGGTGTGTGCAGCAGGTGAATGAAGGCAGAGAGAGGCGGCAGGGGAGCTTCTCCATGGGGGGCACAGCGGGAGACACAGGCTCAAAGCACCCCCTATGGGACATGGGAGGGGCTGCAGCCTGGGGAAGGGACTGTGCCAGCTGGTGGGGTGAGGGCAGCCCCGGAGAGAGCTGAGTCAGACCTGGCCAGGAGCAATGGCGTCTCACGGGAAGGGCAGGTTTGAGCCCAGGGTCAGAAGCGGCCGGCCTCCTGTTGGGGGCAGTGTTGAGCAGAGAGGAGGATGGCTGTGGCCGGGGCTCACATCCTCACCCCTCTGGAACAACATTATGGCCTGTGGTGCTGGCCACACAGAGCTCCAGGCCCACTGGCTCCGGGAATGGCGGGACTTCCTGGTTCTGGGCGCTTCAGGTCACTGTAACTGAGATCACAGGCTTCCCATCCCTCCACTCCACCATACGCCCCCGGGGAGCACGTGGCTGGGTGGCAGGGTCACAGGGTCGAGATGTTCTGAATTCAGGACAAAGAGTACAAGTCAGCCACGTTGCTTCTCCTCAGTCTAAGTGGACTTTTATAAGTGAGAGAAGGAGAGACAGAGAGACAGACTCCCACATGCCCCTTGACTGGGATCCACCCGGCAACCCCCATCTGGGGCCAATGCTTGAATCAACTGAGCTATCATCAGTGCCTGGGGCTGATGCTAGAACCAATCGAGCCACTGGCTGCAGGCAGAGAAGAGAAGCAGATGGTCGTTTCTCCTGTGTGCCCTGACCGGGGATTGAACCCAGGTTGTCCACACGCCAGGCCAATGCTCTATTCACTGAGCCAGCTGACCAGGGCCTAACTGGATTCTTTTAGGTCTATCACATTTCAAACTACCAAAGGAATAAAACCCACTTAATAGCATTTTGCACAATTCCAGGTTCTGAGTGGGTTATTTAATTTGCTTATTAAAACCTGTTTGATCAAATCATGTCATAAAATATTCTAGTTAGAGGATTCTTCGTGTATTTTGTCCAGTCAAATGGTTAATATGTTTTAGTTTCTATTAACCTTTAACATAGGATGAAATATTAAAGACATCAACTTAGGGAGGTTGTAGGGGGTTACGGCTTTGTCAAAGCTCTGTAAGGAAGCAAACCAACAGCTGTCCACCTGTCCGTAGGCAATGCGGAGCCACGCCTGGTGCCCGAGTGGGTGTGTGGCGTGTTCAGAGACAGGCCAGAAGGGCTGCTCTGGGGCCGAGTGCGTGTGCTGGTGGGATCCCCCGAGTGGCTGATGGACGGACGGTACTGGTGGAAGTGTGTCCTCCTGTCCTCTCTGCCCTCTGCCCTCTACCCGGGCTCTCAGGCTTCCGCGGTTAGTGCTGCCAGCCCCCCCCCCTGCCCTCAGGGTCCCCCTTGACCATGATCCAGCAAAGGAGGGACTAAAGGCCGGAGCCCAGCCTGCCCACCCCAGCCAAGCCCTCAGGGCCACATCAGAGGCTGCAGCTGGGCTGGACTGGGCTGTGGGGACAGCAGGGCAGCCCCTCTACAAACTGCAGCCAGCGTGGTGGACAGTGCCCCGTGCGGGTCTGGAGGACACAGCACGCAGGTCCTGTCTGCCCCTGCCCACCTGGGGACACCTGGGACGACGGACAGGAGTGGACCCACAGAACACTGGCCACCAGGAAATGCTCAGTCCACGAGGGGCTCCAACCTGGACCCCGGCTTTCGGCTTGTCCACCCATGGGACCGTACTACACGTACCCCCTGGCCATCCACACCCCACCTGCCACACCCACCTGCCACACCCCACCCGGGGACAGTACTACACGTACCCTCTGGCCATCCACACCCACCTGCCACACCCACCTGCCACACCCCACCCGGAGATGCCCCCACCAGCCCCTGGCCCATCCACACCCACCTGCCACACCCCACCTGCCATACCCACCTGCCACACCCACCTGCCACACCCCACCTGTCACACCCCACCCGGGGACAGTACAACACGTACCCTCTGGCCATCCACACCCCACCTGCCACACCCACCTGCCACACCCACCTGCCACACCCCACCCGGGGACAGTACTACACGTACCCTCTGGCCATCCACACCCCACCTGCCACACCCACCTGCCACACCCACCTGCCATACCCCACCTGCCACACCCCACCTGCCACACCCCACCCATGGGACAGTACTACACGTACCCCCTGGCCATCCACACCCCACCTGCCACACCCACCTGCCACACCCCACCCGGGGGCTGTACTACACGTACCCTCTGGCCATCCACACCCCACCTGCCACACCCACCTGCCACACCCACCTGCCATACCCCACCTGCCACACCCCACCTGCCACACCCCACCCATGGGACAGTACTACACGTACCCCCTGGCCATCCACACCCCACCTGCCACACCCACCTGCCACACCCCACCCGGGGGCTGTACTACACGTACCCTCTGGCCATCCACACCCCACCTGCCACACCCACCAGCCACACCCCACCCGGGGATGCCCCCACCAGCCCCTGGCCCATCCGTCCACCCTTCTGTCTTCTTTTCTCTGCAGCCTGGCTCCTCCACCAGGGGCCAGGTCTCCTTCCTCTGTACTCGCTCCATCTTCTTCCTCTCCTCCTCACGCCACGCTCTGCAGCCTCGCTCCTCAAACTCTGGTCCTGGGACCCACAGCATGGGCCTGGCGGTGCCGGCCCTCAGGGCCCAGCCCAGCCCAACTGGAGCAGAGTGGGGGCCTCCACAGGGACCCCTGGTGGCGTGTATGCGCTTTCTAGTTACAGACAGTTCTGAGTTAACTGGAGCAGAAAACCCGGATCAGCAAGAAGGAGAGAAACGTCACCGGTCGCCCCCGGATTGTTAACTGTGCTCAATTTACCATTCTTTCCCCCGGGATTTTCATACACAGACACGCGCACGCACGCATGCACCATTTTCTTACAGAAATGCCAGCAAGCTGCAGAGATTTCGCAACCTACCTTCTTCCTGCGTGTGACCATCAGCGGCATCTCGCCCTCTCGGTGAGCGTGGGTCTGTGCCATTAGCCCTTCCTTCATTCCTGCGTACATTCAGCAAGGACTGAGGGCAGTGCCTCCGGTGTGCCAGGCACCGTGCCAGGCTCTGTGGTTTTTACTAGGGAACAAAACAGACCAGCCCCTGCGCCTGTGGGGCTATGACCCAATTGGGGAAAAGACAAACACTGATGGTACCCTTGCAAACACAGTAGGTTCCCTGGAGACCCGTATTAGTGGGGTGTTTGACCCGGTCAGGGAGGGATGCCCAGAAAGTGGTGATTGGGCCGGGTTTTTTGTTTTTTTTTAATTTTTTTTTATTTATTCATTTTAGAGAGGAGAGGGAGAGACAGAGAGAGAGAGAGAGAGAGAGAGGAGAGACAGAGAGAGAGAAGGGGGAGGAGCTGGAAGCATCAACTCCCGTATGTGCCTTGACCAGGCAAGCCCAGGGTTTCGAACTGGCGACCTCAGCATTTCCAGGTCGATGCTTTATCCACTGCGCCACCACAGGTCAGGCTGGGCCGGGGGTTTGAAGAGTGACTGGTGGTTAACCAGCTAAGGAGAGGAGGGGAGAGTCGCCCAGGCTGTGGACACAGTGTGTGTAAAGGCTCTGAGAGGGAAGGAATGGTGGAATGGGCTACTGTGGCTGGTGGGCAGAGAGCAGGGAGGGATGGGGCCGGAGGCTGCTGCCCAGCGTGGATGCAGCGAGAGTCACGAGCCGGCCCCTAGTGAACACACACAGCCCTGGAATGGACGTCCTTGTGCACATTTGTGCCCACAGCTCTGACTACTTGTCTGACGATGTCCCAGGACAACGTCCGAGACACGGTGGGTCTGGAGTCACTGAGCCAACATCCCAGCTGGATGTAATTTCTCAGGAGCCACTCCTGAACCCGCCACCCAACCCCGCGGCTGTCCCTGCTCTCGTCACCCCGGAGGAGCCAGCTCTGGTTGGTCATGGACGGCCGGGGATGGGGACCAGAGGACAGACAGGACCGAGGCAGCCGGGGTTCCCTGCTGGCGGGAGCCGAGTGTCCCTTGCAGTTGTGAACTTGTCTCATCTTCTCAGCCCGGCCTGCACTGAGCTCCAACCCACCCGCCTGCCTGATCGCTCAGAGGCAGAGGCAGCGTGGGCCGAGGCCAGGGCCCCGGTGGGAGCTTGGAGGAGGCCCTAGCCTGGTGCGGGAGAGGGAAGGGTCAGGGGGGCTCTGCCTGGAAGAGAGGACACTTGCTCAGTGACCTAGATGGGACAGTAGAAAGTTTCCCTGGTGGACAAGAGAGAGAGGGGAGGACTCCGCAGCAGAGGGAGCGGCACAGGCAGGCACGACAGGACAAGGGCCCGGAGCTGCGTGTGAGCTGGTGGCGGCCCTGGTGGCCGGAAGGGGTGTGGCTGAGGTGAGGGGCGTGGCTGAGGGGAGGGGCGTGGCTGAGGTGAGGGGAGGGGCGTAGGGGAGGTGAGGGGCGTGGCTGAGGTGAGGAGAGCGTAGAGGCCGGGTGGCTGGGCTGGGTTTCTGCGGCTTTGTTGTAAACATTTACATGAGTGAACCGAGGGCTTGGGCCAGGCCACTGTTTCCTATGTGCAGGTGCTGGAGGCAGAGGCCTGAGCTCAGATCCTGACTCCACTTCTCATGAGCTCTGTGACCATGAGCAAGTCGCTAACCCTCTCTGTGCCTCAGTTCCTTTTCTTTGGCAATCATACCGCCTCCCTCACTGGGCTGATTTGAGATGAAATAATTAACAGAAAGTACTGGGCAGAGCCCCTGGGGTCAAGGGCCCGCTGGAGACCCAGGATGGGCCGACCACCTTGCCAAGCCTCGGGCAACATGAAACCGCTCTTGCAGGGGCACTCTGTTCGACAGATATTTAACAACATACAACACACACACATGTGCGTGGCCTCTGCTGGGCAGACTGGGCTTCTCCCAGGGAGCTCGCTTTGTAGAGGGGGTGTGGGGAACATACACAGTGAGACTCTTTCAGAGACGGGGCTCAGGACCACAAGAAGCACGAGGCAGGATCGCAGGAGAGAGAACACCGGTGCAGGTGAGGACGTGACTTCAGAGACAGAGAGAGTCAGACAGGGACAGACAGACAGGAACGGAGAGAGATGAGAAGCATCAATCATCAGTTTTTCGTTGCACATTGCAACACCTCAGTTGTTCATTGATTGCTTTCTCATATGTGTCTTGACCACGGGCCTTCAGCAGACCGAGTGACCCCCTTGCTTGAGCCAGCGACCTTGGGTCCAAGCTGGTGAGCTCTGCTCAAACCAGATGAACCCGCGCTCAAGCTGACAACCTCGGGGTCTCGAACCCGGGTCCTCCACATCCCAGTCCGATGCTCTGTCCACTGCGCCACTGCCCGGTCAAACACGACTTCCTTTTGATGGCCAGGAACATCTTTCCTGCTCTGGCAACATGGGAGCTGAACAATACTTCCAGGTCAAGGAACCAGCACAGATGCGGTAGGAGGAGTGTTCCAGGCTGAAGGCACAGCATGTGCAAAGGCCCTGAGGTCACTAGGAAGCAGCAAGAGCACAGTGTGGCTGACGTAGGGTTGGCAGATACAGCGATAAAAACATAAAGCGCCCAAGAAAACCTTCTGGTGGTTCCAGATGGGAGAGGCACTGGGGGAATGGGTGAAGAAGGAAGGGATAAAGAAGCACAGGTTGGTAGTTACAAACAGTCCCAGGCATCTGAAGTACAGCACAGGGAGTACAGTCAATGATACTGTAATAACTATGTGTGTTGTCAGATGGGTACTGGACTGACTGGGGCGATCGCTTCGTAAAGTATACAAACTTCTAACCACCTGAACCTAACATCATATCGTATGTGAATAGTAATTGACAAGTAAAGAAGATAAGTAAACCCCATTCCATGTTAACATAAAGATAATATGCTCTATATAGGACACCCAGTTACGTTTCTGAAATTAGAAGTTCATATAAAAAGCAAATAATTTTTTAGTTTAAGCATGTCTGTTGCACGGGACACACTTATAATAAAAACATTTACCCGTTGTGTTTCTGAAATTCTGGTCTAAGTGGGCATGCTGTCTCTCACCTGGGAACCCTTGGCTGAATGGGGAGGAAGGGAGGAAGTTGGAGATGAGTCAGCAGCTGGGGTAGAGGCGGGGTAGAGGCGTGACAGCCCCCAGGAGGCGGTGGGAGCTTCTTCTAAGGGCCATAAGCAACAGGGGCCATGGCCACCAGTCTCAGCACGGTCCAGGCGCTAGCTGGGTGGGCTTTCTGGGCTCAGTGGGGAAACGGTCAGGGACCCCAGAACAAGGACCCGGCGGCCCCGCGTTAGGAGGAGCCCTCCACACCATGACTCATCCTGAGTTACAGACAGGAGCGCGGGGGCTGTGGATGCTCTCCGAGGCGAAAGCGTCCCCTGCAGGAACGAGGAGGAGGGAGGCAGGTGGAGGTGGTTTGTGAGTGATGTTAAAATTAGAACAACCATGTTCTCCTAATCAGAAATGCATTCAGTGCCGCGCGGGGCTGTCACGGGCTTCCTCGCAGACTTCTGGAAGGGAGGGCCCAGCAGCTGTGTGAATCTTCACGGGGCTGGAAGGGGTCGCGGGTGGGCGCGGGCCTGCTGGCTCCCAAGAGAGGCGCGTGGGTGGTCTGGGGGCAGATCCCTGCGCCGCTGCGAGCCGGCTGAATTTGTGTGTGCTCAGGCCTGCCTTACCCTCTCTGAGCTGCAGGGGCCCCGGGTGTGCAAGGATGGACCCTGCCGGCCCTGGCCGGTTGGCTCAGTGGTAGAGCATCGGCCTGGCTTGCAGGAGTCCCGGGTTCGATTCCCGGCCAGGGCACACAGGGGAAGCGCCCATCTGCTTCTCCACCCCTCCCCCTCTCCTTCCTCTCTGTCTCTCTCTTCCCCTCCCGCAGCTGAGGCTCCATTGGAGCAAAGTTGGCCTGGGCGCTGAGGATGGCTCTGTAGCCTCTGTCTCAGGCACTAGAATGGCTTTGGTCACAACAGAGCGAGGTCCCAGATGGGTAGAGCATCACCCCCTGGTGGGCATGCCAGATGGATCCCGGTCGGGCACATGCGGGAGTCTGTCTGACTGTTTCTAGCTTCAGAAAAATACAAAAAAAACCCCAAAACATTTATTAATTCTGACGTGCCGGTGTGTTTCTCTCCTTCTCCCTCACTTCCCACCTCCGACCTCTTCACGGTTTCCACCCCACAAGCTCCCAGCTGCAGGCGCTGCACCCCAGGGTGTAAGGGAGGCGGCCTTGTCCCTGGAGGCCCAGGAATCCCATCTGTAAGAGGGGACAGTTGGAAAGGTGTCCCCTACTGCATGTTCCCCTCACTGGGGAGGGTTGCTAATGCCCCCACCAACCCACACACACACCTCAGAGTGACCGGGGTGATAATGCCCGGCTGGAATGCCCTCAGAGGAGGAACCATACTGGGTGCCCCCCCCCAACCCACACACACACCTCAGAGTGACCCGGGTGATAGCGGCTGGAATGCCCTCAGAGGAGGAACCATACTGGGTGCCCCCCCCCACCAACCCACACACACACCTCAGAGTGACCCGGGTGATAGCGGCTGGAATGCCCTCAGAGGAGGAACCATACTGGGTGGTTGCTGCCACCTCATCCACTGTCATGGCCTCCAGAATCCCCCTCCGGTGATAGTCTTACACCCATTTTACAGATTAAAAGGCAGAGACCAGGAGGGGTGGGTATTAGGACATGCCCTGTGCAGCCCTAACACACCGGAGACAGAGTCTGCAAGGCCCTTTCAGGAGTGTGGACAGAAGCAATTAAACAACGTGGAGTGACGTGGAGAGAAAGCCTCCCCCCATTTCTATTTCAACCCCTCTGTGGTCGAAGGGAAGACCCCAGCTGCACGGTGACGGGCTCCCTGGAACTCGCTAATCCAGGGAGAACAGCCCCCGAATCAGTGTAGAATGACTGCCGTCTCTAACTAGAAACTAACCGTATTTTTCCATTCCATTTTATAAATTACCTTCTAATTACAGCAAGTGACACAAACTTCCATTTCCCACTAAATATATTTTGGTTGGAAAGCTTTTAAACTGAAGATATTTTACTTCCAAAAAAAGTAATTTAAAGGGAAAAAAAAATGAAGTAGGCATTTAGTGTGTAGCCAGTGATGGCAAATTATTCAAGAGGGCAGTCTCTGAGTGACGGACACATTGGGATTATGTTCAGGGGTGGGCTGCCCTGAACATGCTGTGTGTCCTTGACCACATCACTCACCCTCTCTGGGCCTCTCCGTTTGTCATAGGGGATCGTTGGCCCAAACAAGCTCCGGTGCTAACAGTCTGACTCAGAAAAGCAGATGAAAGGCATCCACACAAGCCTAGCAGACAGAGGGCCGAGGGCCTGGGTCCTACGCTGTGCTCCGTGCCTGTGGGCTCCCAGAGCTCAGTGCCGAGGAGGAAAGGCCAGGAGGCCGTCGGTCCCACTGAGGGTTGTGTGCAGCTGCTCTGAGGGTCACTGACAGCAGCAGTGTCTTCATCAGTTACCTGCTTCTGCTTCTGCAAGGTGGGACACCTGAGGAATGAGCATCCTTATGATTGGCAGAATGGAGGTGATTGACAAGACAACCACCATCACCAGCCAGTTCCAACGGAGCGACTACATCCAGAGAGGGGGGCCCAGTGGCCGGTGTGAAGGGTCTGGGACATGGAGCGTCAGGACCGGTGAGGCCGTGGGGAGGGGAGGTGGCAGGCAGGGACGTCAGCCCCGGGGGAGCTCTTGAGACGGTCTGCCTCTTATAACCCATGCAGCTGGGCATCTCGAGGCTTCTGAGAGTTCCCTGCCTTTTAACAGGGGACCTGGAAACATTAATGTTTATTGTAGTTGTCGATTTTTTAAAAACTTATTTGGCCATTTCAGTTTGTGTTTTTAATTCATCATGATTTCATTTGTGTTTTATTTCAAAATCAACCAAATAGTCTTTGTTCTATTTTTACCCTCTACTTTTTTTTTAGAAAATCTATCTTCTAAATTTTTCTGATGGTTACTTTTATATTTTAATACACCTATTTAGTTTTATTTTCTTTCTTTCTTTCTTTCTTTCTTTCTTTCTTTCTTTCTTTCTTTCTTTTTCCTTTTTAGGTGAGAGGAGGGGAGACAGTGAGACATATTCCTGCATGCACCCTGACCAGGATCTACCTAGAAGACCCAACTGGGGATGATGCTTGAGTACTGAGCTATTTTTAGGACCTGAGGCTGATGTGTTTCAATGGAACCATGCTCAGCACCCAGGGCCATGCTCTAACCAATCGAGCCACTGGCTGTGGGAGGGGAAGTGGGAGAGAAGGGGAGAGAAAGGGGAAGAGAAGCAGATGGCCACTTCTCCTGTGTGCCCTGACCAGAGATTGAACCCTAGACTTCCATAAACCGGGCCAATGCTCTATTTCTGAGCCACCAGCCAGGGCCCGTATTTAGTTTTCTAATAGTGTCTATTGTTTACCAGTGTCTATATTCCAAGTTGGTCTTTTCGGGTGCTGACAGACCCCTGAGGCAGGGATCAGAGAGTGGGGGAAAGGAAGACGGCTTTGTGCGCACTTCCTGTGGGTTTCCATACCTGCGCCCACTTGATCCTCAGGGCAGCCTGCAAAGCAGGACTAGCCTCCCCATTTACAGATGAGGACAGCGAGGTTCAAAGAGATGAAAAGTGGCTCAGGGCTGATTAGTAACTTGGTGGCCCTTTCCACCACGTTCAGTCTGTCTGTCCATAGTGCCCACCACTTTTCTTGTGTGTGTTTTTCTGAAGTTAGAAGTGGAGAGGCAGTCAGACAGACTCCCCCATGTGCCCGACCGGGATCCACCCGGCATGTCCACCAGGGGGCAATACTCTGCCCATCTGGGCTGTTGCTCTGTTGCAACCAGAGCCATTCTAGCACCTGAGGCAGAGGCCACAGAGCCATCCTCAGCGCCCGGGCCATCTTTGCTCCAATAGAGCCTTGGCTGCAGGAGGGGAAGAGAGAGACAGAGAGGAAGGAGAGGGGGAGGGGTGGAGAAGCAGATGGGCGCTTCTCCTGTGTGCCCTGGCCGGGAATCAAACCCGGGACTCCCACACGCCAGGCCGACGCTCTACCACTGAGCCAACCGGCCAGGGAGTGTCCACCACTTTTGTCTGCACTTTGTCAGTAAGGGGTCAGGTAAGTTGGGGAGTAAAGACAACAGGGAATGTCAGAAGGAGAGGGGAGGACTCCTGTTGGTGCGAGCAGGGTTCAGGGTGCCTGGAGCCTCAGCGAGCTTTGGGTGGGGCGCTTCCTGCCTCCAGGCTCCAGGCGGGGGTCCCGTGCCGGTCAGTTCTGGACTAGAAGCCCATGACGTCCCCACTCGCCTGCTCATTCACCAGGGGTTCTCTGAGCCCTCCTTGGCGGCAGGGGTGGGGGTGGGGCCTGGCCCCGGCCCTCTGGGTCCACACTGCAGTGGGAGGGAGCCGAGCAGAGCGAGCAGAACACCCTGAGATGATTTGTTCCCTTTCGCTTCGCTTACGACGGCTGTTTTGAAAAGGTCACGCGTGTGCACGGAAAACAAAATCTGAACTTTGCAGAAGGCTGTGGAGTCAGCCTTCTTCTCCATGTGGGAGATTGCTACTGTATAGGAAGGTAAAAGGCAGCCACGTCCAGAGGACCCCACTTCCAGCATTGTCCAGGGCGTGACCTGCACCGGGTCTCTGCGTATGCAAGCGCACGATTCTGCACGTCCCTTCATATTGTTGCCCTGCCAGTAGCTCTCCTGGCAACGGTCTCAGGCCTGATGTCTGTCCCTTACGGTATCCCTCATCAGTCTGTGGACTGAGGCAGCAGGGGCCCCACAGGACCGACTTCCCGTGGTTCCTTCGAGCCTGTGAGGGAGTCCCTTGTGGAACAGACTCCTAAGGCTGGAGTTGTGAGGCCCAAGGGCGTGCGTTTGTGGAGGACGGTGTGGTTTTCCAGTCACCCTGCCAGGAGCTCATGCCGGAGCCACTCCAGCCGTGACTGAGAGTCACTGCTTATCTCCTCCCCACAGTCCCACCCAACTGGTGAAAACTGCCGTTTTACAACAGCAAAAGGAGCCCCCAGTTGGGCTGGGGAAATCAAGGACGGCTCCTGGAAGGAGGTGCTGCTTGGATTGGGTCTTGTAGCTTGGGTAGGAGTTTGCTGGTCTGAGGAATACAGGGAAGGAGTATCCGGAAGAGGGAACAGCATGTACGAAGTGCAGAGGTGCGGGAGCATCTGACGTCCCCAAGGCGAGAAAACGCAGAGTGGTGGCGCGGAGAGGAGGGAACAGGGGGTGTTGGACAGGGAGGGCGCTGGTGGCTGTGCCTCGCACCCTCTCCTCCTCTGCACCCCAGTGATAGGGTATGACAGCAACCCTCACGTACAGTGGACTGGTCACCAACCCATTGGAAAGGGTGCAGGGCGGAGGGAGGCAGCACGCACAGAGCCTGGAACTAGAGGTCAGGGCCCCCATCACCCCTGCCTCACTAAGTGACCTTCCTCATTCGCAGGGTGGGACCCACCATCTACACCCTGGCCTGTGGGGAGGGACCTCTCTATGGCGTGAGCGAGGTAGGGAAAGATGGCTGTGGTCACGCAGGGCCTTCGCAGGCAATCGTTGTCCCGGCATGAAGGGTCTTCGGCTCTCCCCTGGCCATCTGCTCCTGTCTGCCCCTCTCTGGGCCTCCTGCTGTCCCTGTGCCCCTTCGCAGTGCCGTGGGTCTGTGCCGCCCCTCTCTGGGGCCTCCTGCTGTCCCCGTGCCCCTTCGCAGTGCCGTGGGTCTGTGCTGCCCCTCTCTGGGGCCTCCTGATGTCCCCGTGCCCCTTTGCAGCACCGTGGGTCTGTGCCACCCCTCTCTGGGCCTCCTGCTGTCCCCGTGCCCCTTCGCAGTGCCGTGGGTCTGTGCCGCCCCTCTCTGGGGCCTCCTGCTGTCCCCGTGCCCCTTCGCAGTGCCGTGGGTCTGTGCCGCCCCTCTCTGGGCCTCCTGCTGTCCCCGTGCCCCTGTGCAGCGCCGTGGGTCTGTGTCCCACAGCAGGACTCAGCACACCGAGCGGTACACCGAGTCTGCTCACTCCTCACATTCACGAGGAGTGGGAGGTGGGCAGGGCCTCCGCAGCACAGTGTCCTCCTGGGAACCCACCTGTGGCCACCTCGTCACCACCCTCATCGTCAAGAGACGGCACCGGTGGTGCACGAGAGGGTGGAGGGGCCAGGAGAGCCGCCTCCAAGGGGGCCTGGTTACTGGTGTCTTCTCAGCATGAACCCCTTGCCTCATCCCTCTGTCTTCTGGACTCCAAGCCAAGCGAGGGGGAGGGGCTAGGGTGGCAGCAGGAGGTGACAGGTGTGCCCTTGAAGTGCATGTCACTGAGCCCAGTGCCTGCACGGAGGCCACGACTGCAAAGGTGGCCCTGCTTCTCGCCCCTTCCGGTCAGCGTACCCTCTGCAAGGTGGCGCTGTGGCTCTTCCCATCCCGAGGTGGAGTCCGTGACCCTCCCTGCGGGCCCGGCGGCCTGGCACATGACAGAAGTGGCGCTGGGCCAGTCCTGCACCTGGGCCTCAGAGAGCCTTGCGCTGCCCCCTCCTGCCACGCGGCTGCAGGGGTGCCAGCCAGCATTGTCCTGGAGCCCACACCAGGGCTGGGCGGGCTCGTGGGAGACAGGCTGGACGCCCGACGCCGCCAGGGCGAGCGTGTGATGTGGAGGCTCGGGGAGGCCTGGGCTGGAATGTGTGTGACCCCTGGAGCGGAGACTGCCATCACCCCCCCCCCCCAGACAGCTGCAGCCAAGAGGGACCTGTCCAAGAGGAGCCCAGAACTAGATATTTTGTATGAAATCCACTGCCCTTAAAATGTTGGCAACCGATAGTCATTATTTAGCGCATAGCCCACCTGGGACCTGACGCTCCGTGTGCAGCCCTGGTCCTGGGGTCCAGCTTAGTCGTGAGGACTGAGCGCCGCGTCTCAACTGCTCCATCCCAGTAATTCACACAGCTCTTCTCTCGACAGAGACACAGTGATCTGTGGCTTCCCTGGGCTGGTCAGGAGGTCACCGAGGCGAGAGGCAGGCACAGCGATGGCCGCAACCCAGCACGGGGCTTGTGGGGAGGCTTCATGCTGACCCGCACACCCGCCACCCTGTTCCAATGAGCCCGGACGGGGACCCTGGAAAGAGAATGTCCAGTCTTCCTAACTGAAGCTATTCTGCTACATACTTCCTGTGATTTGAAAAAAAAAATAGCTCTATTGAGATATCACTCACATACTTTCAGAGTGTTCAGAGTCTTACAGCCATCACCACAATCAGTTTCAGAACACATTCATTACCCGGTAAAGAAGGGTTCACCCTCTAACCCCACCCACCCAGCCCCCTCCACCAGCTGCAGACAACCGCTAACCTACTCTCTGTCTCTGCAGGTTGCCTGCTCTGTTCAACTCTGGACATACCGTGTACATGAAATCATAAGGTACATAGTCCCTTTTGACTGACTTCTTCCACTCAGCACAATGTTTTCAAGATCCATTCATGTCAAAGTGAGTGTTGGTACTCTATTTATTGTCCAATAATATTCATTATGTGGATACACCACATTCTATGTATGGGTTGATCAATTGAAGGGCAGTTGGGTTTTGGCTCTTTTTGGATATTATGGATAATGCTGCTGTGAGTACACGTTTTTGTTTTTTGGGTTTTTTTGCATGGATACATTGTTTCCATTCTCTTAGTAGTTTTATACCTAGGAGTAGAATTTCTGGGTCACGTCGTTTAAATGTTTAAGTGTTTGAGGAGTTGCTAGACTATTTTCAGAAGCAGCTGCACCGCTGTACCTGTCCACAAGCAATGGATGAGGGTCAGTGGTGGGATTCAAATAATTTAACAACAGGTTTTCTGCCCTAATGACCATTTTAAGTATTAAAAAACCCCGATATACCGAAAGGTAGTTTATTATTTCATCCATCAAATTCTTAAATAAGAACGATAAAAGAGGTACACAAAACTAGATTATGTGATAAGAAAGAGTTTTAAAATATTAATGAACAAATGTTAAATAATATCTGACAAAAAAAAACCAATGAAACTGTTATTTAAGGTATTTCCATTTTGCTTCTTGGGTGGCGTCCTCACTTGCAATTTTTTTCACCTGTGGACGGAATGAACATGACTACGGTCGCCTAGAACACGCTGTTGCGCGGATGAACGTTAAAAAAGAGTAAGGAATGTCAATTTGTGATTTCCACACTGGGCGGCTGCCCAGGCGCCCCCCTGAGAGAGAGCCCTCATGACAAGTGACATTTTAACAACCAGTTCACCGAACTCAACAAAAAAAATTAGGTATCAGTTCTCCCAAACTGGTGCAAACCGGCTTAATTCCACCACTGTGGAGGGTTCAATTTCTTTACATCCTTGTCAGCTCTTATTATTGCCTGTATGTTTAATTCTAGCCACCCTCTGGGTATGAAGTGGTGTCTCACTGTGGTTTTGATTGGCGTTTCCCTGATGGCTAATGACGTTGAGCCTTCTTTCATGTACTTATTGTATCTTCCTTGCAGAAATGTCTATCAGATCCTTGGCTCATTTTACAGTGGGGTATTTGTGTTTTTAATTTTGGAGTTGTAAAAGTTCTTTAAATAGTCTACTTACAAGTCTCTCATCAAATATATGATTAGCAAAACATTTTTTTTTTCTTCTCCATTCTGTGGGTTGTTTTTTCAGTTACTTAATTGATGTTCTTTGTAGAACAAACATTTATTTCGGTGACATTCAACTGATCTAGTTTTTCTTTTGTTGCTCACGGTTTTGGTGTCATTTATAAGTCATTTTGGTTTCAATTTGCATTTCCCTAATGACTAATGAGGCTCAGCCTGTGTCTATGTGCTGATTTGCCGTCTGTATATCTTCTTTGGTAAAAATGCCTATTCGAATCTTTTTCCTATTTCCAATTGGCTTATTTGTCTTATTGTTAACTTTTAAGAGTTCTTTTTCTATTCTGTGCCCACGTCCTTTGTTGGATCTGCATTTTTCTCCCCTTATTGTAGCTCATCTTTTCCTAACAGTGTCTTTTGAAGAGTAAATTTTATATTGTGATGAAGTTCAATTTATTGATTTTTTTTTTTTACTTAGCATCCATGCTTTTGGTTTCATGCTTAAGAACTATTTGCTAAACTCGAAGCCATTAAGATTTTCTCCTGTATCCCCCCCCCCCCCCCCGCCCTGAGAAGTTTTATATAATTAGCTCCTACATGTAGGTCTGCTATCATTTCCAAGTTAATTTTTGTAGATGTTGTGACATGGGTCAAGGTTCTTTCTTCCTCTCCTCTCCTCTCCTCTCCTCTCCTCTCCTCTCCTCTCCTCTCCTCTCCTCTCCTCTCCTCTCCTCTCCTCTCCTCTCCTCTCCTCTCCTCTCCTCTCCTCTCCTCTCCTCTCCTCTCCTCCCCTCTCCTTTCTAAAGATTCTGTAAGGGGAGAGGAGGCATAGAGACAGACTCCCGCATAGGCCCTGACTGGGATCCACACACGACAAGCCCACTAGGGGGCGATGCTCTGCCCATCTGGGGCGTTGCTCTGTTGCTCAGCAACCGAGCCATTTTTTTTTTTAGGGCCTGAGGTAGAGGCCATGGAGCCATCCTCAGTGCCCAGGGCCAAATTGCTTGAACCAATCAAGCCATGGCTGTAGGAGGAGAAGAGAGAGAGAGAAAGAAGTGAGAGGGGGAGGAGGGATGGAGAAGCTGATAGGCGCATCTACTATGTGCCCTGACCGGGAATTGAAACCGAGACATGTGGAAACATGCTGGGCCAACACTGTGCCACTGAACCAACTGGCCAGGGCCAAGGTTCACTCTTTTGCAGGTGGATCTCCTGTTGTTCCAACAACACTTGTTGAAAGACTAGACTTTCCCTCATTAGATTGCCTTGGAATCTTTGCTGAAAACCAACTAACCATGTATGTGTGGGTCTATTTCTGAACTTTCTTCTAATCTATTGATCTTATGTCTATCCTTATACCTGTGCTGCTTGTCTTGATGACACTTACTTTATATTAAGTCTTGAAATCAGGTTGTGTCAGTCTTCCAACTTTGTTATTCATTCTGGCAATTTAAACGGGACAGTTTTGGTTGGGTGGGACTTCCCCGCCTGCTGTATCCCAAGCCCCTGTCCACTGAATACCAGCCTGTGCCAAGTCATTGTGATAATCAGAAATGCCCTGCGCCATATTTCCAGGTGTCCCGACAGAGGAAAGGACCCCACCCACCGGCCTGGAGAGAACCTCTTCTTCAAAGGAACAAGAATCAGACTAGCCTCAGAAACACGGTGACAGAGGAAGAGGGAGAAGACCCTTCCAGATTCTAAGGAAAGTAATTTTTAACCTAGAATTCTATGTCCAGCTCAACTGTCCATCAAGTATACGGAGAAAAAGGAACTATTTCAGATACAATGGATTCAAAGACCATTCCACAAGCCCTCTCTAGGACAACTGCCCAGGATGTCCACATCAAAATACAGAATGAATTCAAGAAAGGGTGCGTGGGAGCCAGAGAATCGTGCCCCAAACCCAAAGCGTAATGCCAAGAAATCTCCAATGGTAGCTGTGTAACCGGCCAAGGCCGGTCAAAGAGCTCTCAGGGGAAGGTTTTGAAGAAGAAAATGGAATATTATACAACAAATAGTAATATGAAAAAGATAGGTGTTCTTATTGAGAAATTGAATATTGGTAGTTATGATAAAAAATTAACACGTGAATATAACATGCTTCTCCTTCCCCTGTCTCCTCCTCCAAATTTTTGTTTCCTTTATTTTCTTTTGAGTGAATAGTTACATCTTCATTTTTTTTTTTTTTTTTTGGCTCTGTACTTCAGTTTAAATAGCTTGGCCTTGTATTTATATAATTATGATGTTGGAAAAACTGATGATTGGTTTTCCAGGGCGTAGAATTTATCTACACATGAAGAAGCATGAGGACCTAACTAGAGTTACCTGACAGCATGTAAACCCATCAATCATAACCAGGTGAAAGAGGCGACATGGAGACGGGGGTTCTGGGAAGAGGATGTCCGGGCTGCCTTCCCGGGACTGTGCTGAGATGGAGGTCTGCACCCTGGAGCTTTACGGGAGAGCCCTCGAGACTCGCCCCCGTGAAGGAGGGAGGAGCAGGGGCGGGCAGAGGGAGAAGCTGGGCTCTGGTGCAATCCCAACACAGGCCCTGGGGCTCCTCCCAAGAGCTCTAGACTGCCCATGCTGAGGCGAGAGGGATGGGCTCTTGTTCCAGACCCTGCATGGACCAGTCATGGATGAGGGCTGCCCCAGGAAGGGGGCAGTGTAGCATTTGGTGAGGCAGATGCCATCGGCACAGGGCAATTCCCAAGAGGGACTCGGTTTTGTCTGTGAGCCATCAGACACCAATGCGCTTGTCACACGGAGGGTGAGAGAGAGCCTGGTCAGCCACCACCATGTCCACTGCAGAGCTCTGACCCTTCCGTTGGACACTGTGGGGTGTAGACAAGAGACTGTGTCTACGGTGGACCATCTAGACCTGTTTGGACTGCTTTGTTTTGTCGGTGAAAGCGCCCTGCTTTACGCCGATCCGTCTGCCCCTGCCCTTCTGCCCAACAAGGTTCCTATGTCACAGGTGCACGTGCGGAGACCATAGGCGATATCGGGGTGGCTAAGAGTTCAGTTGTCCAGAAGGGAGGGCAGTTTCCACCTCTGGGGGCGAAGGGTGGGGATCAAAGCCAGGGAAACTTGATTATGTGACTATTAAGCCTCCCAGCCAGGTCTCCAGTACACTTATGGGCCTGGCACCGTCTGCTGCCGGGACAGGTGGCCAGTTCAGAGAGCAAGGAGGCTGTGCAGAGACAGGTATGTGGGGTCAGCTCCAACCTGGAACTGCTGCTGGCAGGGATGTCTGTGGTGGGGCTGTGGCCCAGGAGGGGAGGCCCAGTGCCCTCTCCCTACCCCTCACTGACACGTGCCAGGATTCAGAATCAGATTTCCTTCACTCCCAAACACTGGCAGAGGCCCCGTGTGTGGCTTCAGGTTCAGGTCTCCCCAAAACATTGAGAGAAGCCTGCTTTTTGGAGGTTCCTAGTACATTTATAAAACGAGGAAATATTAGAACAGGGTTGCAAAGATGGAGTTGGTATATTTTAAATGTGTAAACTGAATTAATGAACACTTTTACACACATACACACAAACAGTATGTAATAAATTGTGCCCTCACAAGATAATTACAGAACTTATAAAAATATATATTAATTTCTAGAGCACCATTACTGGCCTAGCAACGAGGGAAAAGTTTCAAGTCGAGTGTTTTAAGAGTTTTCATTAAGCACGGTATTTGTTTAATCTCATCCTGATGAAAGAATCGTTGTTGAATTTGAGGACCCTATGCCATTCTCTCCCTCCCCATAGGTCCTGCCCAGGGGACATTCATAAGGGCTAAGGGTCCCCAGAGGGTCTGAGGGCTCAGCATGCAGGAATCATCCTCTCCTGGAGATGGAGGGGGATCAGCAAACCCAGGTATGGGATACCATGCCTCACCCAAGCCAGTGTGATGTCAGGCTTCACAAAGAAAGAAAAAAACTAGACCATCAAAAGGTACATGATTGCCTGATCTGTGGTAGCGCAGTGGATAAAGCATCTACCTGGAATGCTGAGGTTGCTGGTTCAAAACCCTGGGCTTCTCTGGTCAAGGCACATATGGGAGTTGATGCTTCCTGCTCCTCCCCCTCTTCTCTCTCTCTCTCTCTCTACTCTACTCTCTCTCTAAAAATGAATTAATAAAAAATAATAAAAAAATAAATTTAAAAAAAAAAAAAAAAAAAAAAGGTACATGATTACAAAGCTTTGGAAACATATGAGATGCAGCTAACGCTTCATCCAGAGGTAAATGTATAGCCTTAAAAATGCATTTGCTAGAAAATAAGAAACAGTGGAAATACCTAACTGCAAGTCAAGAGGATAGAAAAATAACAAGATTAGCATCAAAGAAGGTTGCTGTAGGAAAATTATAATTTTTAAAATCACCTTAAGAAATAAAAAACATTATTGCTGAGGAAACTGAAGCCCAGAGGTAAAATGAACTGTGGAAGGCCTCAGCACCAGCGTGGAGGTGGGCCCCTGTCCCAGGCACTGATCAGCTCCCAGGACCCAGGGTATGAGTTTCACAAGGTTGGGGCCTGCGCCTTAGCATCTGGTCCACCGGGACATCTTGGAGGCTTCGGGGCCGCCACCCTATCTTACAAAGTTGTCGCTCTCACGCGAGTGTGTATGCGCGCGTGTGTCTACACAACAAACCCTCCCTTCAGCAGACTCAAGTCAGTTAAACACGCCAAAGTCCTTACGAATTTATTAGCGATTTTTCTAGACATACCCCCAAAATAGGCCAACAGTATTAAGATACAGTTCTGCTGAATTTCTTTTTTATCAGGAGCGGTAGAGGCGAGGGGAGAGCGGCACCCCACGAGCCCAGAACTGGGAATGGCGCAGGCGGCAACCACCAACCCGGTCTCTTTTGTCTCTCCCGCCCCCTCCCCACCCCTCCTCGCCCCGCCCCGCCCTTTCCCCCCACTCCCTCCCGCCGCTCCCCACTTCCCCGCCCCCCACCACCCGCCGCTCCCCACTTCCCCGCCCCGCCCCTCCCCCACCTCCCGCCCCTCCCTCACTTCCCCGCCCCCCCACCTCCCGCCGCTCCCCACTTCCCCGCCCCGCCCCTCCTCCACTTCCCTGCCCCCTCCATCCCACCCGCCTCTCCGCCACGCCCCCACCGCCACGCCACGCCCCCACCGCCACGCCACGCCCCCACCGCCACGCCACGCCCCCGGCA
The DNA here is from genome assembly GCF_036850995.1 of Saccopteryx leptura. Taxonomy (NCBI): domain Eukaryota; kingdom Metazoa; phylum Chordata; class Mammalia; order Chiroptera; family Emballonuridae; genus Saccopteryx; species Saccopteryx leptura. The sequence continues at coordinate 724,055 of NC_089510.1, read as the reverse complement.
CCGCCCCTTCCCCGCCCCGCCCCTCCCCCACTACCCCGCCCCGCACCTCCCGCCGCTCCCCACTTCCCCGCCCCCTCCATCCCACCCGCCCTCTCCGCCACGCCACGCCCCCACCGCCACGCCACGCCCCCGGCACCGCCCCTTCCCCGGCACCGCCCCTTCCCCGCCCCGCCACCTCCGCCTGCGTCCGCTGCCCCGGCTCCAGCGCCGCCTGGCAGCCCGCACTTTGCAAACTCTCCGCCGCACCCGGCGGTCGCAGCTCCCGCCGGCGCGTCCGCGGGGCAGCGGGCGGTGCCGGCGGCGGCCGCGCGCGGAGCAGGAGGCGCGGAGACGCCGGGGGCGGCGCCGGCGGGGGGGAGCCAAGGCGGGGCCGCGCAGCCCGCCCGCCGCGCCCCCCGGCCGAACCCCGCGCCGCGCGGAGGCGCCGTGCCCGCCGCTCGGCTATGGCCGCCCCGGCCGCCCCGCCGCCGCCGCCGCCGCCCCGCCTCCCGCTCGCCTAGGCGCGGCCGGGCCGGGGCCGGGGCCATGGCCAGCGCCGCCGAGCCCCCCGGCAGGGCGGCCGGGTACCTGCAGGAGCTGACCCGGATCGTGGCGGCGCAGCAGGAGCTGCTGGCGCGCCGGGGGCGGCGCATCGAGGAGCTGGAGCGCCAAGTGGCGCGGCTAAGCCGCGAGAACGCCGGCCTGCTGGAGCGGCACCGGCGACACCTGGCCGCGTGCGCCCGCCGCCCTGACCCCGGCGCGGGCCCGTCGCTTGGCGCTATCCCGGAGCCTGGCCGCCGCGACAAGTAAGCGGGGCCGGGGGCGGCGGGCGTGGCGGGGGGCGCGCGAACTTCTTGGGGGGGCTCCGTTCCTCTCCGAGCCGGGCGGAGAGGGCGCCTGTCTCGGGAACGCCCCGCCCGCCAGGAGCCCGGGGGGCGCAACAGCGGACCCCGGCGGGGGCGTGCCCGGACCTGCGCTCGGTCTGGGGCCGGAGACTGGACGCCCTCGGAGAGGGGCTCGCGGGTGCTGTCCGGCACCGACGGCTCGAACCCGGCTCCAGCCGGCCCAGAGCGCGGGCGCACGGGCGGCCCCGTCTCGGGTGCTGTCTGGGGCGCAGAGCTGGAGCTCGGGTTGTCACGGCCAGAGCTCCAGACCCGAAGACCCAGGACCGCGTGGGGATAGGCGCAGACTCCGCCCGCGTGCGGGCCTGGGTCTCAGCCTCTCCTGAGCGGACTCCGAGCTGCCTCCAGCCCGGGGCGCGCCGAGACCTCCCTCTGGACGCCTCCATGTCTTCCTTCGTGGCTCCGCGCTAATACCCCACGCGCCGCACCCGGGATTACTGGGGCTATTTCGGACCAAGGATTAAGCGGGGACGGGATGGGGCGGGACTGCCCAGCCGCGCGGGCCCCTGGCGTCCGACAAGCTCGCAGCCCGCTGGCCAGCTGTCGTTCACTCCCGTGGGTGTGGAAGGCTGGCGCGCTGCCCCTCTCCGCACAAGTCCGGGCTCCCATCCGGGGCATGTCTGCGGCGCGAGGTTGGGGGGCTTTGGGCGAGTGGGGTTGCTGCGTGCTCTGCGCCTTGGGTACCCTTCTGTCCCTGTGCCTTGGGACCGCCTAGCCCACACTGCGTGGTGTGGACTGGGACGAGAAGGAAAGCAGTGTGTGTGTGTTGGGGGAGGGTGGGGAGAGGGCGGCGGCGGTGGTCCACAGCTTCAGGAAAGGTTTCCTGGGAGGCTGAGTGTGGGCAGAAGTAACGGGGAGGAATTAATCCTGACCCCCAAATCCTGCGTGGGAGAGGGGTGGGGGAGGGGCTCCTGATTCCCCCCAGTCCTCCGTAAGGTCATCTGAGATCCCCCACACAGGTTGGGCTGTGCCAGGCTGTAGTCATGGGATGAAGTCCCTGCCTGCCACCCTTTCTCCTGCTGGGTCTGGGCAGTGAGCTCTGTGGGCTCTGGGAGGAGAGTTGTCAGGGTGGGGTCTGGGTGTGGTTGAGCCTCCAGGCTCTGTCCCTGTCCCCCACCCACCCCGACAGACATACACACTCCTGCTTTCTGTTTATTCCTAGATGGTGTCCCTATGAGAAAAAAGAGACTGCCTCTACCTCCCTGTGCCCTGCCCCTGGCTCTGGTGTTTCTGAGACCCTCCATCACTGGGTCCCTCCCACAGAGGTGGCAGTGGACTGGTGCTGCTTTCAAGGGCCTGAGCCCTGGTCCCCCAGGCCAGGACCTCAGAAGAGCTGGGGCTGCTAGGTGAAATCTTCGCTGGCTGAGGGAGGTGACTCCGGGGCTTGGCTTTCGCAGGAAACAGTGACACATGCTGTTGGCCCGTGCCTCACAGTGCTGTCCCTGGGGACAGATTCCTTTTTCCCTTCAAAGTCACCTCTGGTGACCAAGTTGGGGATGGGAAGGTTCTGAGAGGCAGTGCATCCCTGCCTGCTGTGGGGAACCCTCCCAGCACTGCGTCCTGGAGGTGGCCTTGGAGTTGGCCTCCCTTAGTTGAGACACTTGATAGCAGCAGGATGTGGATATCCTGGGTGCAGGGTCCCCAGGTGCAGGGTCACAGTCCCTGACCCAAGTTGCAGATCGGGGGAGCTCATTTGACTTGAATGTGCACAGCAGAGATCGCACTACAATGCAGAATCCGGCTGCAGGTGGTGGGCGTGCTGGGTAGCCAGCATATATGGCAAGCTCCCGGGAGAGGCAGGTGCCTCTGGCCCTGGACTCCCAGTCTACGAACAGGTCAACTGAGATTCCGACTTCCTGCATCCACTTCCCGCCCTTCCCAGGAGACTCTTCTGGGGGCCAGTCAGGTGGGGGCCACTGAGCCTGGGGCTGTGAGCAGAGGTCTGCCTTTCCACTCCTGGATCTGCAGTGTCCACTGCTCATCTGTGGAGCAAGGTGATTGATGACTAAGGAGCATGGGAACCCCCCTCCCCCGGGAGTTGCGAGCTTTTATTAAGTGCTGTCTATATGCAGAGCCATTAGGGATATATATGCACGGACAAAGGACCGCGGGCAGGCCAAGGGGGCCTGATGGCCGCAGGAGATGGTCACCGCATCTCTTAGCCTCAGGGTTGGTTTTTTTTTTTTTGTATTTTTCTGAAGTTGGAAACGGGGAGGCAGTCAGACAGACTCCCGTATGCGCCTGACCGGGATCCACCCGGCACGCCCACCAGGGGGCGATGCTCTGCCCATCTGGGATGTTGCTCTGTTGCAACCAGAGCCATTCTAGCGCCTGAGGCAGAGGCCACAGAGCCATCCCCAGCACCCGTGCCAACTTTGCTCCAGTGGAGCCTTGGCTGCGGGAGGGGAGGAGAGAGACAGAGAGGAAGGAGAGGAGGAGGGGTGGAGAAGCAGATGGGCGCTTCTCCTGTGTGCCCTGGCGGGAATCGAACCCGGGACTCCTGCACACCAGGCTGACGCTCTACCACTGAGCCAACCGGCCAGGGCCTTTTAGCCTCAGGGTTTTTAAAATGCCCGCAAGACTGGGGTGATTGTAGCTGCCTCCTGTACTCTTTCCGAGGATAAGTGAAGGGGGTGTTCAGGAAAGTGGCACCTGGTGCTCAGGCATTTCCTATTCGTTCCTCGTCAATGAGTCTCTTGTTCCTTCTGGGCCCTCTGAGTACAGGCAACCAGTGAGTGAGTCCTAACGACCTGGTGAGACCCCGGGGGGTCTGCTGCGGCACCAGGAGGAACCGCTGTCCAGAAGTTGGGGTTGGCCATCCCAATTAAAACAGTGACTGCCGCCACTGGACAGGACGCCCCACATATCTGAAAGGTTGGGTGCCCTGCTGGGGGACAGATAGGTGCAACTGAACAGGCAGGCTCCCACGGGGACAACGGTCATCTCGGTGCCACCGCACCCAAGCTGTCTGGGCCTGGTGGGAATTGTTAAGCCTGTGGACCTTTATTTAACGCCTTTCTCAGAAAGTCCCCCTTCCCCACCCCTGAAAGACACCGTGACGGGTGTCTGGGCTTTGGGGAAAATCCCGTGATAATGGGAAAGAGGGAGGAGGCCTGTGATTACATTGGGCTGTTTCGTTCCTTTCTTGCTGACATCAGAATTCATTTCCAGTGTTTAGTGGGTACATTCTCACGATGTTTCTAGAGCTTTCCCCGTCCCCTGCGGGTGTGGACGCGTGAGGGGGGCTCAGGAGACAGTTGTTCAGTGGGTGAAGGCGGAGGGGACTGGTTGACCAGGACCCCTGTATTTCCCTTGGAAAGTCAGCTTGGACTTCGGGGGGCACAGCTGGTTGAGGAACACGGGGAACCCAATCTCTGGGAGGCAGGGGCGTGTGCCTGATGGCCACACCCCCTGAGGGCATCCTGTGTGCGCCCTGCTCCAAGTCTTCGTGTCCACTGGGTCAGCATGACCCCATCGCTCCTGTGAGGGGGGACACTCTGGCTCCACAGACGTGGACACTGAGGCTCAGAGTGGTTAGGTGACTTGCTCAGGGCCTCCCCGCTGGCCAGGGGTGGAGCCGGTGGTCTCCTCGCCTGCTGTGCCGGGGAGCGGTCAGCCTGCCTGCCGGTCCCCAGTGCTGGGGGAAGCCCACCACACACGCACGCCCTCATGCCCGGCTCTGTCCGGCCTCATGGGCCCTCGTGCCAAGGCCAAGCCTGGCTTCACCTGCCGTGGTGGTGTGGTGCAGCAAGGTGACCCCTTCTGGACTTCGGTCCTCCTCCAGAGTTTCCGGTGGTGGCCCGAAGAGGTCACGGCGGGGCTCTGGGGAGCAGTGTCCAGCTTCCTCGTCCCCTCCGGCCCTCAGTGCTGTCCTGTCGCTCAGAGAGGACATTTTCCTGAAGTTCCGAGGTGGTGACTCACGCGGGGGAGGTTTCCAGTGGTATTCAGTCTCTGTTGACGTTTCGCATAAGCTCTCTTCCTGGGCCTGCGGTGACAGCGTGGTGACATTAGCCGCAGTGACAGTGCGTGGGTTTGCAGGGGGAGCCCAGGGGCGGCCAATGAGGGGGGGTGGCCAGACAAGGGGGCGCAAGAAGCTGTCCTCAGGAGCCTGGCCCTCGAGAGCACGTTATCCTTCAAAGTGGCCGGGAAGCGCTGACCCTGGGGTGCAGGGTCCCCAGAGAGCTGTCCCATCCTGTCCCCTGGCCCCCCTGTTGGCAGGGGACCGTGCGCGGGGCCACCAGGGGCTGATCTGGGAAGGAGGCAGAAGGGAGACACTGTGTCCAGATCTTCGTGAGACGATGTTCTCATCCTCCCAGCCGAGATAAAGCCGTGGAGCCGAGGCCGGTGGCTGCTCCTTCGCCAGACGCAGGCGCCCGGAGGGGAGGCTCGTCCTGCCCGGACAGAATGTCTTCCTCTCCCAGGGAGTGGGGAGGGGGCAGCCAGCTCCCAGCAGATGGCGGCGTCCGCAGAAGGATGAGTGCGTGTCTCAAGCTCTCTCCCGGCCATCTGACAAGCCAAGCAAGTTATTATTTTACAGCCTGGAGACCAAACCGTGGAGAGCTCTGCCTGCCACGCTCAGGGCAAGAGGGACGGGAGAGCCCCACGCGGGACGTGTGACAGGAGGTCGAGCCAGCTCCCGTGTCCGGCCTGTGCTTCCCCTCCAGCCTCGGGGGCCAGGCCTGCGGAAGGGCCGCGTCAGTCAGCGCTCGGGCAGGGCAAGGTGTCCCAGAGCTGGTGTTTGAGGCGTCAGCGTTTTCTGTTGTCTTGTTGTTTTCTGTCAGCTGTGTGTCAGCTGTTTTCTCTGTGAAGTTGTTTTGACAGCTGATTGTGTCTTTGCTCTCTGCTTTCTGTGTTTTTGAGAAAAAGCCACGCTTTGCCTGACATGGGCTGAGCTTCTCGGGATATGTGTGACCCTGATCCTCGCCACAGCGCAGCCGACAGAGCAGCACCGACGACCCAGGAGTCTGGGAAGAACCGTTGTGGCGGGGACGGAACTGACCTAGTTGGAACCAGCAGGAGCTGCAGACGGGGCCACAGGGCGTCCGGGGCCACGTGTATGTGGCCTGGAAATTCCGTGGGCCTCAAATTTGCCACTCGGGCCCAGTGTGGAGGCAGGCCAGGCGGTCGGTCGCTGAAACTGCCCCAGCTGTGACCCCAGGTGGTGGCCGAGTGACCAGGCTGATAGGCCTTCTGAGCCTTTGGCCTCTGAGCCACGCCCCCTTCTGCGGGGGCTGGTGTTTCCGCAGGACCCCCCAGGGTGGTCAGACCCCAGGTGGTGGCCGAGGGACAAGGCTGATAGGCCCCCTGAGCCTCTGGCCTTTGAGCCACGCCCCCTTCTGCGGGGGCTGGTGTTTCCGCAGGACCCCCCAGGGTGGTAACGACCAGCTCCCGGGGCTTCTGTTCCTGTTGGTAAAGAGCTGCAGGGGGAGTGTTTGCAGGGTCCCGTCCTGCTCAGCGTCGTGCCCACAGCGGCACCCCGAGGCCACGGTTCCCTGTGCAGAGTGGACAGGCGGGCAGCGAGGGGCAGTGAGGGTGCCTGCCGGGGCCAGACGCAGCCCGGGTGTTGAGAGTGCCATCGAGGGTTGTTTTCCTCCGGCGTTTTATTACAGATGTTTTCAAACGTGTGGAAAAGTTGGAAGAACTGTACAAGGTGGGCCTCCCTCCCCCACCCAGTTCCACACGAAAGGTTTGCTTTTTTGCAGGCGTCCCCAAACTATGGCCCGCAGGCCGCATGTGGTCCCCTGAGGCCATTTATCTGGCCCCCTGCTGCACTTCTGGAAGGGGCACCTCTTTCATTGGTGGTCAGTGAGAGGAGCACTGTATGTGGTGGCCCTCCAATGGTCTGAGGGACAGTGCACTGGCCCCCTGTGTAAAAAGTTTGGGGACCCCTGCTTTAGGGCATGCCTGTCCGTCGTGGACGGTGTCAGGGCCAGGTGGAAGGGGGGCTGACATGGAGTTTCAGGAGCCAGGCTGAGGGCTGCGTGCGTGCACACTGTCTCCCGTGTTCTCTGGTCGCTGTGCCCGGGAGACTCACACCGGACTGTTCCCGGGAGACTCACACCGGACTGTCCCTGGTCGGGGCAGCTCCTGCTCTGCCCCTGCCCGAGGACATTTGGTGGGACACAGACCCGTGCACGGCCCATTGCGGAGATAACTGGGCTGGGATGGGGAGCGGGGCCCAGTGGTGTGTAGCTGGGAGCAGGAAGAAGGTGGCCATGCTCAGGCGTCAGCAGAGGCTTCCTGGAAGAGGTGGCATTGGAGCCAGGGCTCGAAGGACAAGAAGAGGAGGATGAGAGCGAGGCAGCGGGAACAGCGTGTGTGAAAGGCTAGGCGAGAAGGCGTGGGGTGTGCTAGGTTGACAAGTGTGGTGGTCAGCAGGCCTGTGGGTGCTAGGTTGGGTGGTCAGCAGGCCTGTGGGTAGGGCTGATGGGCCAGGTGAGGAGCAGACGGGTACAGACTGACTGGGGTACTTGCTTAGAACCCGTCTTCCGGCCTGGGGGGCAGGCTGGGGGTCAAGGCTGGCTCCCCCCACCCCTCTGACGCTGCTCTGTCTGACCCCTGCTAGGGGGATGCTCAGCTCTCTTTCCTGGAGGGAACAGGCTCACAGAGGCTCCGTGTGGCCAGTGTGGCCCCGTGTGGCCAGTGTGGCCAACCTCTGCTGCCTGCAGCGCTTCTGGACTGGGAGGGAGCACCCCTCCCCCGAGGCCCCTGGGTCCTGCCCCAGCTCCTCCCGCTTAGCTCCGGCCTCTGGAGGAGCAGGCCCAGCAGGTGGCTGGCCGGTCCACTTCCAGGCGGTTCTGGGTCCCTGGGTCCTGCCCCAGCTCCTTCCTCTTAGCTCCGGCCTCTGGAGGAGCAGGCCCAGCGGGTGGCTGGCCGGTCCAGTTCCAGGCGGTTCTGGGTCAGGTACACATGGATGTGGTACGCGGTCAGCGGCAGCGGTCAGGACGCACCCTGGGGCCGGCACATGCCCGTCACTGCGTCCCTGCTCGGTCTTTGGGCCGCTGCCTGCCTGAGCCTGTCTTCTCACCTGGGACGCGTCCGTCACCGTCCTCACAGAGGGGCTGTCAGGACTGAGTTCATCTTCACGTGCAGACGTGCAGGGCACCCGCATTCTCGCTGCCGTCCCCCACTGTCCCCTCCTCCTGGGCTGAGCGGAAGCGTGGTGTCAGAGAAGTCACGGGGTCCAGGCTGGGGTGACGGGGTGTCGGCACAGCTGTGACCTGCCTTCCTCTCGCCCTCTGCTACCCTGTACACCTGAGGTGGCCGGTGTTGAACCAGCCCTTGTGAGAGGTGCTGTCTTCGCCTCTGCAGTGACAGCTTCCTCACCTGTCTGAGCGCTGCGCAGACTTCATGTTGTTACCGGGAACGGAAGGGGGGTCCCCACTGCGCAGTGGGGGCGTCTGGACGCCTCTGCCCCCTGCCCCCCTCCCCCTGCGGGCTTGCAGCTCTTTTGAGACTTCCCTGGGGCTCTGCTTTCCTCCCGCTCGGCAGTTCCCAGACTCTGAGGTGTGCGAGCCTCCTCTGTCTGGAGGGGATGTCCAGGGTGACTGACCACTCCATCCAGCTCCCACCTGCGGGATGTCCAGGGTGACTGACCACTCCGTCCAGCTCCCACCTGCGGGCTGACCTGTGAGCCGGGCCCTGGGCTATGACTCTAGATGTCCAGGGTGACTGACCACTCCGTCCAGCTCCCACCTGCGGGATGTCCAGGGTGACTGACCACTCCGTCCAGCTCCCACCTGCGGGCTGACCTGTGAGCCAGACCCTGGGCTATGACTCTAGATGTCCAGGGTGACTGACCACTCCATCCAGCTCCCACCTGCGGGCTGACCTGTGAGCCGGGCCCTGGGCTACGACTCCACAGATGGGATCTCCCCCCACCAGCTCTGCCCTGTGACACGTGAGCCTGCAGGTCTTCCGGGAGGACCCAGTGACGGAGTCAGGGCTGAGGTGCTTTGAAAGCCTGCCCGGCTGTGTGAGTGGACGTCTCCACCCGGAGGGGAGGCCTGAAGGATCGCTTGACCACCCTTCACCGACGGGAAGTAACAACTATGGTGATTGACTAGTGTTTTTTTGTTTTTTTTTTAAAATCTTTATTAATTTTAATGGGGTGACATTAATAAATCAGGGTACATATGTTCAAAGAAAACATCTCCAGGTTATCTTGTCATTCAGTTCTGTTGCATACCTATCACCAAAAGTGACATTGTCCTCTGGGTTTTCTTTGTGCTTCTCCCCTCCCCCCTCTCCCTCCCTCTCTTTCCTCCCCTCCTCACCCGCCCCTCGTAACCACCACACTCTTGTCCATGTCTCTTAGTCTCGTTTTTATGTCCCACCTATGTATGGAGAGTCAGAGAGAGGGACAGATAGGGACAGACAGACAGGAACGGAGAGATGAGAAGCATCAATCATTAGTTTTTCATTGTGACACCTTAGTTGCTTGACCGCGGGCCTTCAGCAGACCAAGTAACCCCTTGCTCGAGCCAGCGACCTTGGGTCCAAGCTGGTGAGCTTTTGCTCAAACCAGATGAGCCTGCGCTCAAGCTGGGGACCTCGGGGTCTCGAATCTGGGTCCTCTGCATCCCAGTCCAACGCTCTATTCACTGCGCCACTGCCTGGTCAGGCTGATAGACTAGTGTTTTGTAAACACTTGCTACAGCCCTGTGAGGAGGTACCATTATAGCCCCATTGTACAGACGGGGAAATAGGCACAAAGAGGCGGGTGATCGCTTGAGCAGGCACGAGGCTTCCGTGTTCCCGTGAGAACTGTCACCTAGACATGGTCAGGGCACCCCTTCATTTCCAGTTCGTTGTATTTAGAGAATGTCCTTTGTATCACAGTCCTTTTAAAGAAGACTTGTGTCCAGGTCTGAGACTCGGTCTCTCCTGGAGAACCTTCCGTGCCCTTGAGGAGAAAGTGTGTCTGCTGGTGTGGGCTGTGCCGTGTGTGTCTGCCGGTGTGGGCTGTGCCGTGTGTATCTGCCGGTGTGGGCTGTGCCGTGTGTGTCTGCCGGTGTGGGCTGTGCCGTGTGTGTCTGCCGGTGTGGGCTGTGCCGTGTGTGTCTGCCGGTGTGGCTGTGCCGTGTGTGTCTGCCAGTGTGGGCTGTGCCGTGTGTGTCTGCCGGTGTGGGCGGTGCCTTGTGGGTCTGCCCGTGTGGGCTGTGCCGTGTGTGTCTGCCGGTGTGGGCTGTGCCGTGTGTGTCTGCCGGTGTGGGCTGTGCCGTGTGTGTCTGCCGGTGTGGGCGGTGCCGTGTGGGTCTGCCCGTGTGGGCTGTGCCGTGTGTGTCTGCCTGTGTGGGCTGTGCCGTGTGTGTCTGCCATGTGTGTCTGCCGGTGTGGGCTGTGCCGTGTGTGTCTGCCGTGTGGGTGTGCCGTGTGTGTCTGCCGGTGTGGGCTGTGCCGTGTGGGTCTGCCGTGTGGGCAGTGCCGTGTGGCTGTGCCGTGTGTGTCTGCCGGTGTGGGCTGTGCCATGTGTGTCTGCCGGTGTGGGCTGTGCCATGTGTGTCTGCCGGTGTGGGCTGTGCCATGTGGGTGTGCCGTGTGTGTCTGTCAGGTCTGCGTGCTCGGCCGTGTGAGTCCAGTCCTCTTTTCTCGCTTACCTCCTATCTGGTCATTCTGTCCCTTGAAGCTGGGATACTGACATCTCCAGTTATTATTGTCAAATCGCCTACTTCTTCCTTTATTTCTGTCACTTTTTGCTTTGTAGACAAGGTGGGACAAACGTGGGCTTACCGTTGTTCGAATGGAAAAAGACAGTAGACAGGCCCTGGCCGGTTGGCTCAGTGGTAGAGCGTCGGCCTGGAGTGCAGGAGTCCCGGGTTCGATTCCTGGCCAGGGCACACAGGAGAAGCGCCCATCTGCTTCTCCACCCCTCCCCTCCCCCTTCTCTCTCTCTTCTCCTGCAGCCATGGCTAGATTGATTCAAGCACATCGGCCTGGGCTCTGAGGATGGCTCTGGAGCCTCCACGCCAGGTGCTAAAAATAGCTTGGTTGTGAGATGGCCCCAGATGGGAAGAACGTCAGCCCCAGATGGGGGGCCGGGGGAGGGGTTGCCGGGTGGATCCTGGTCAGGGCGCATGCGGGAGTCTGTCTGTCTCCTCTCCTCTCTCGCTTAAGGAAAAAGCAGAAAAAGAAAAAGACAGTCCACTGATTAATATGCAATAATACAGAAATCAAGTCTGTATTCCACACCTGTAACCCTATGTCCCCTCCCAGCTTCCGTTGTTTGGTGCACGTGTTGCCGTGGTTGTGTTTTCCTGACACTTTGGCCCTCTCATCCTTACGAAGCATCCTCCTTTGCCTCTAGTTACAATTGTCGTCTCAAAGCCGCTGTGTCTGGTATTGGGGTAGCCACGCCGCCTCTCTCTCGGTCACTTTTCACAGGACACACGTTTTCCCTGTCCTTCTTGTCAACCTGTTTGTGTCTCTAGTCTAAAGTGAGTCTTTTGTAGACCACGTGTAGTCGGACAACCTGGTGTTTTTTTTATAACCGGAGCTGCCAGTTTCTGCCTTTTGATCGGTGTGTTTCATCAACTTAAATTGAATCTCACTGTTGATCCAACAGGAGTTACCTCTGTGGTCTTGTTGTTTATTTTGTGTACGTCTGAGGTGTTTTCTATTTCTCTGTCCCTTCCTTCCTACCTTTTTCTGTGTTAAATAGGAATTTCTGGTGCAAGATTTTTGTTCCCTTGAGTGTCAGTATCTGGGGTACTTTTTAGAGTATAGTAAGACCTGTCCCAAGAGGCAGGACACCCACCGAGTCTCCTCCCCAGAGAGAAGAACGCGGAGCTGGACAGGAGGAGGTGGTGTGGAGCCCCGAGTGGAGGGAGGACCAGTGTGTGGACCCAGACGGCCCAGTGGGCACTGAGGGGTCGTCCCGGAGCCCCTGTGGGGATGAGGGGCGTGAATTCTGTCTCTGCTGTTCCTCTAGGGGTGGGTTTGACTGAAGACGTGTTCGGTGGATGAGGGAAGGACTGTCGATCACTCTGGATTCTCTGGTGGCCCGTCGCTGTCACCAGCACTGGGAACACTGGGAGACTTGAACCAAGCACCCCTTTACGTCGGGGGAGTCGTCCTGCCTCGGGGCCGTGGGTCTCCCATGGTCTCAGTCCTTCCGGCCGCCCTGGACCTCAGGGGAGTCCCTGGGAGGGCCGTGGCCTGCAGCTGGAGAGTCAGGGTCCTGGGAGAGAGCGGGCTGAGCCCGCTGCTGGCCGCACAGGAGTGAGCAGGACGCCCGTCTGCTGCTCTCACCTCTGCCCTTTGCAGACTCGGGCGGGCGCTGCCGGCTCAGAGATTCGCCCTGGGGGAGGAGGCCAGCGGGTGGCTTCACTCTGTGCTGCCGCTCAGATGCCTGCCCGTCTTCACGCCTGGCTGCCTTTGCGCACGCTCTTCCCCCGGCCTGGACGCCCTCCCAACCCCTCTGTTCCTGCCTTGGAAACCCCATATTTCCCCGTGAGGACAGGCTCCTGACTTAGGACGCCTTGTGGTTTTGATGCAAGTGGCACAGCCTGCCCGGTATGCGCTTGTAGCCCGGGTCCCTGCAGGGCCTCCCGCCTCCCCTACCACGGCTGTGCCATGTCCGGGGCTGCGTGTCCCTCTCTGGTGTCCGTGGGCTATGGGCTGTGCTGTGCCCGGGGCTGCGTGTCCCTCTCTGGTGTCCGTGGCCTCTGGGCTGTGCTGTGCCCGGGGCTGCGTGTCCCTCTCTGGTGTCTGTGTCCTCTGGGCTGTGCTGTGCCCGGGGCTGCGTGTCCCTCTCTGGTGTCTGTGTCCTCTGGGCTGTGCCCGGGGCTGCGTGTCCCTCTCTGGTGTCTGTGTCCTCTGGGCTGTGTCCGGGGCTGCGTGTCCCTCTCTGGTGTCTGTGGTCTCTGGGCTGTGCCGTGCCCGGGGCTGCGTGTCCCTCTCTGGTGTCCGTGGGCTCTGGGCTGTGCCCGGGGCTGCGTGTCCCTCTCTGGTGTCCGTGTCCTCTGGGCTGTGCTGTGCCCGGGGCTGCGTGTCCCTCTCTGGTGTCTGTGGGCTCTGGGCTGTGCCCGGGGCTGCGTGTCCCTCTCTGGTGTCTGTGTCCTCTGGGCTGTGCCGTGCCCGGGGCTGCGTGTCCCTCTCTGGTGTCTGTGTCCTCTGGGCTGTGCCCGGGGCTGCGTGTCCCTCTCTGGTGGCCGTGTCCTCTGGGCTGTGCTGTGCCCGGGGCTGCATGTCCCTCTCTGGTGTCTGTGGGCTCTGGGCTGTGCTGTGTCCGGGGCTGCGTGTCCCTCTCTGGTGTCTGTGTCCTCTGGGCTGTGCCCGGGGCTGCGTGTCCCTCTCTGGTGGCCGTGTCCTCTGGGCTGTGCTGTGCCCGGGGCTGCATGTCCCTCTCTGGTGTCTGTGGGCTCTGGGCTGTGCTGTGTCCGGGGCTGCGTGTCCCTCTCTGGTGTCTGTGGGCTCTGGGCTGTGCTGTGTCCGTGGCCTCTGGGCTGTGCCGTGTCCGGGGCTGCGTGTCCCTCTCTGGTGTCCGTGACCTCTGGGCTGTGCCGTGTCCGGGGCTGCGTGTCCCTCTCTGGTGTCCGTGACCTCTGGGCTGTGCCCGGGGCTGCGTGTCCCTCTCTGGTGTCCGTGGCCTCTGGGCTGTGCTGTGCCCGGGGCTGCGTGTCCCTCTCTGGTGTCTGTGGGCTCTGGGCTGGGCTGTGCCCGGGGCTGCGTGTCCCTCTCTGGTGTCCGTGGGCTCTGGGCTGTGCTGTGTCCGGGGCTGCGTGTCCCTCTCTGGTGGCCGTGGGCTCTGGGCTGGGCTGTGCCCGGGGCTGCGTGTCCCTCTCTGGTGTCCGTGGGCTCTGGGCTGTGCTGTGTCCGGGGCTGCGTGTCCCTCTCTGGTGGCCGTGGGCTCTGGGCTGGGCTGTGCCCGGGGCTGCGTGTCCCTCTCTGGTGTCCGTGGCCTCTGGGCTGTGCTGTGCCCGGGGCTGCGTGTCCCTCTCTGGTGTCTGTGGCCTCTGGGCTGTGCTGTGCCCGGGGCTGCGTGTCCCTCTCTGGTGTCTGTGGGCTCTGGGCTGGGCTGTGCCCGGGGCTGCGTGTCCCTCTCTGGTGTCTGTGGGCTCTGGGCTGTGCTGTGTCCAGGGCTGCGTGTCCCTCTCTGGTGTCTGTGGGCTCTGGGCTGTGCCCCGGGGCTGCGTGTCCCTTTCTGGTGTCCGTGACCTCTGGGCTGTGCCGTGTCCGGGGCTGCGTGTCCCTCTCTGGTGTCCGTGACCTCTGGGCTGTGCCCGGGGCTGCGTGTCCCTCTCTGGTGTCCGTGTCCTCTGGGCTGGGCTGTGCCCGGGGCTGCGTGTCCCTCTCTGGTGGCCGTGGGCTCTGGGCTGTGCTGTGTCTGGGGCTGCGTGTCCCTCTCTGGTGTCCGTGGGCTCTGGGCTGTGCTGTGTCCGGGGCTGCGTGTCCCTCTCTGGTGTCCGTGGGCTCTGGGCTGTGCTGTGTCCGGGGCTGCGTGTCCCTCTCTGGTGTCTGTGTCCTCTGGGCTGTGCTGTGCCCGGGGCTGCGTGTCCCTCTCTGGTGTCTGTGTCCTCTGGGCTGTGCCGTGCCCGGGGCTGCGTGTCCCTCTCTGGTGTCTGTGTCCTCTGGGCTGTGCCCGGGGCTGCGTGTCCCTCTCTGGTGGCCGTGTCCTCTGGGCTGTGCTGTGCCCGGTGCTGCATGTCCCTCTCTGTTGTCTGTGGTCTCTGGGCTGTGCTGTGCCCGGGGCTGCGTGTCCCTCTCTGGTGTCTGTGGGCTCTGGGCTGTGCTGTGTCCGGGGCTGCGTGTCCCTCTCTGGTGTCTGTGGGCTCTGGGCTGTGCTGTGTCCATGGCCTCTGGGCTGTGCCGTGTCCGGGGCTGCGTGTCCCTCTCTGGTGTCCGTGACCTCTGGGCTGTGCCGTGTCCGGGGCTGCGTGTCCCTCTCTGGTGTCCGTGACCTCTGGGCTGTGCCCGGGGCTGCGTGTCCCTCTCTGGTGGCCGTGTCCTCTGGGCTGTGCTGTGCCCGGGGCTGCGTGTCCCTCTCTGGTGGCCGTGTCCTCTGGGCTGTGCTGTGCCCGGGGCTGCGTGTCCCTCTCTGGTGTCTGTGTCCTCTGGGCTGTGCCGTGTCCGGGGCCGCGTGTCCCTCTCTGGTGTCTGTGGCCTCTGGGCTGTGCTGTGCCCGGGGCTGCGTGTCCCTCTCTGGTGTCTGTGTCCTCTGGGCTGTGCTGTGCCCGGGGCTGCGTGTCCCTCTCTGGTGTCTGTGTCCTCTGGGCTGTGCTGTGCCCGGGGCTGCGTGTCCCTCTCTGGTGTCTGTGGGCTCTGGGCTGTGCCGTGCCCGGGGCTGCGTGTCCCTCTCTGGTGTCTGTGTCCTCTGGGCTGTGCCGTGTCCGGGGCCGCGTGTCCCTCTCTGGTGTCTGTGGCCTCTGGGCTGTGCTGTGCCCGGGGCTGCATGTCCCTCTCTGGTGTCTGTGGCCTCTGGGGGCTGCTCCTGCTGGCCGGCGTCTGGACCTGGCTTGCGAAGGCTCCTCACGAGCCGGACGCCGCAAGTCCCTTCTCTGTCGTTTACCCAGAGACCCAGAAACTCTAGGCGGGAGGAGCGGGCGCGGGTAGACCTGGTGGGCAGTGGCTGAGTGGGAACGGCCGTCCTGTGTCACTGCTGGGCTGACTCTGGCCCCCGAGGGACAGAGCGGAAGGAGGATGGGGTGCGTGGACTCATCCCATTTTCCCAAAGTCCAGTTCCCCAGACGCCGGGAGTCCTGACCCAGCTGGGGGTGGGGGGATGGGAAGGTAGCTGCTTCTCTCCTCTCTGCAGGGGCTGTTTCAGTTGTGAAGGTGGTAGCTTCTCTCCCCACACCCCGACTCCCCGAGCTGGGACAGCGGATCTCACCCAGGAACCGTGCAGGAGCACCCCGTGTGCAGATGTGAGCAGGGAGGCAGGGAGGCAGGGAGCCGGGACAGCGGGTCTCACCCGGGAACCGTGCAGGAGCACCCCGTGTGCAGATGTGAGCAGGGCTCGGCGCAGGGAGGCAGGGAGGCAGGACAGCGGGTCTCACCCGGGAACCGTGCAGGAGCACCCTGTGAGCAGATGTGAGCAGGGCCCGGGGCAGGGAGGCAGGGAGGCAGGGAGCCGGGACAGCGGGTCTCACCCGGGAACCGTGCAGGAGCACCCCGTGTGCAGATGTGAGCAGGGAGGCAGGGAGGCAGGGAGGCAGGGAGCCGGGACAGTGGGTCTCACCCGGGAACCGTGCAGGAGCACCCCGTGTGCAGATGTGAGCAGGGAGGCAGGGAGGCAGGGAGGCAGGGAGGCAGGGAGCCGGGACAGCGGGTCTCCCCAGGAACCGTGCAGGAGCACCCCGTGTGCAGATGTGAGCAGGGCCCGGGGCAGGGAGGCAGGGAGCCAGGACAGTGGGTCTCACCCGGGAACCGTGCAGGAGCACCCCGTGTGCAGATGTGAGCAGGGAGGCAGGGAGGCAGGGAGGCAGGACAGCAGGTCTCACCCGGGAACCGTGCAGGAGCACCCCGTGTGCAGATGTGAGCAGGGAGGCAGGGAGGCAGGGAGCCGGGACAGCGGGTCTCCCCAGGAACCGTGCAGGAGCACCCCGTGTGCAGATGTGAGCAGGGCCCGGCGCAGGGAGGCAGGGAGGCAGGGAGGCAGGGAGGCAGGGAGCCGGGACAGTGGGTCTCACCCGGGAACCGTGCAGGAGCACCCCGTGTGCAGATGTGAGCAGGGAGGCAGGGAGGCAGGGAGGCAGGACAGCAGGTCTCACCCGGGAACCGTGCAGGAGCACCCCGTGTGCAGATGTGAGCAGGGAGGCAGGGAGGCAGGGAGCCGGGACAGCGGGTCTCCCCAGGAACCGTGCAGGAGCACCCCGTGTGCAGATGTGAGCAGGGCCCGGCGCAGGGAGGCAGGGAGGCAGGGAGGCAGGGAGGCAGGGAGCCGGGACAGTGGGTCTCACCCGGGAACCGTGCAGGAGCACCCCGTGTGCAGATGTGAGCAGGGAGGCAGGGAGGCAGGACAGCAGGTCTCACCCGGGAACCGTGTAGGAGCACCCTGTGTGCAGATGTGAGCAGGGAGGCAGGGAGGCAGGACAGCAGGTCTCACCCGGGAACCGTGCAGGAGCACCCTGTGTGCAGATGTGAGCAGGGAGGCAGGGAGGCAGGGAGGCAGGGAGCCGGGACAGTGGGTCTCACCCGGGAACCGTGCAGGAGCACCCCGTGTGCAGATGTGAGCAGGGAGGCAGGGAGGCAGGGAGGCAGGACAGCAGGTCTCACCCGGGAACCGTGCAGGAGCACCCTGTGTGCAGATGTGAGCAGGGAGGCAGGGAGGCAGGGAGGCAGGGAGCCGGGACAGTGGGTCTCACCCGGGAACCGTGCAGGAGCACCCCGTGTGCAGATGTGAGCAGGGCCCGGGGCAGGGAGGCAGGGAGCCGGGACAGCGGGTCTCACCGGGAACCGTGCAGGAGCACCCCGTGTGCAGATGTGAGCAGGGCCCGGGGCAGGGAGGCAGGGAGCCGGGACAGCGGGTGTTACCCGGGAACCGTGCAGGAGCACCCTGTGTGCAGATGTGAGCAGGGCCCGGGGCAGGGGGGCAGGGAGGCAGGGACAGCGGGTGTCACCCGGGAACCGTGCAGGAGCACCCCGTGTGCAGATGTGAGCAGGGCCCGGGGCAGGGAGGCAGGGAGCCGGGACAGCGGGTGTCACCCGGGAACCGTGCAGGAGCACCCCGTGTGCAGATGTGAGCAGGGCCCGGGGCAGGGAGGCAGGGAGCCGGGACAGCGGGTCTCACCCGGGAACCGTGCAGGAGCACCCTGTGTGCAGATGTGAGCAGGGCCCGGGGCAGGGAGGCAGGGAGCCGGGACAGCGGGTGTCACCCGGGAACCGTGCAGGAGCACCCCGTGTGCAGATGTGAGCAGGGCCCGGGGCAGGGAGGCAGGGAGCCGGGACAGCGGGTCTCACCCGGGAACCGTGCAGGAGCACCCTGTGTGCAGATGTGAGCAGGGCCCGGCGCAGGGAGGCAGGGAGCCGGGACAGTGGGTCTCACCCGGGAACCGTGCAGGAGCACCCCGTGTGCAGATGTGAGCAGGACCCGGGGCAGGGAGGCAGGGAGCCGGGACAGCGGGTGTTACCCGGGAACCGTGCAGGAGCACCCTGTGTGCAGAGGTGAGCAGGGCCCGGGGCAGGGGGGCAGGGAGGCAGGGTGCAGGGAGCCGGGACAGCGGGTCTCCCCAGGAACCGTGCAGGAGCACCCCGTGTGCAGATGTGAGCAGGGCCCGGGGCAGGGAGGCAGGGAGGCAGGGACAGCGGGTGTCACCCGGGAACCGTGCAGGAGCACCCCGTGTGCAGATGTGAGCAGGGCCCGGGGCAGGGAGGCAGGGAGCCGGGACAGCGGGTCTCACCCGGGAACCGTGCAGGAGCACCCTGTGTGCAGATGTGAGCAGGGCCCGGGGCAGGGAGGCAGGGAGCCGGGACAGCGGGTGTCACCCGGGAACCGTGCAGGAGCACCCCGTGTGCAGATGTGAGCAGGGCCCGGGGCAGGGAGGCAGGGAGCCGGGACAGCGGGTGTCACCCGGGAACCGTGCAGGAGCACCCCGTGTGCAGATGTGAGCAGGGCCCGGCGCAGGGAGGCAGGGAGGCAGGGAGGCAGGGAGGCAGGGAGGCAGGGAGGCAGGGAGCCGGGACAGTGGGTCTCACCCGGGAACCGTGCAGGAGCACCCCGTGTGCAGAGGTGAGCAGGGCCCGGGGCAGGGAGGCAGGGAGCCGGGACCCCTGGCCGCCCCCCTGGGCGGGGTGCTGTGAGGAGAGCCTGCCGGGCTGGGGGGTGAGGGAGGGTGTCCAGAGGGGCGGCGAGACCCTGCTGGCTCCAGTGCCCCATTCTGTGCTGCGTTTGGGGACCCACATCCTGGAGTCGACTCTGTCTTTCTCGGTGGGCGTTGGCTTTGATTTCTTCTCCGAGTGACAGCTGTGGCTAAAACTCTTTCTCCCTGAAGGGTCCTTCTTTGCTTTCATGTGAAACAAGCCCCTCCCCCTCCCCCAGGCACAGGTGGCTGCAGCCCTGTGTACGATGCATGGGTCGTCACGAGTCCCCTGTTTGACGGAACGCCCCCACTCAGCCTGGGGACTTCCCAGGTAGGGGGGAAGCCTGAGCTTGCCTTGTGTCTGTGAGAGGCCCGCGGTGAGGTGGTCAGTTGGCCCTGAGACACCTGCAGAGGTAGGTGTGCCATGCGGTGGTGTTGGGAGTGAGCACGCCTGCTCTCCTGCCTGGTGAACACCTTTCCGGGTCTGGGTGTGGCTTCGGGCCCCACCCCGAGCAGCAGGGGGTCCCCGCTTCTGGACCAGGGCCTGTGGGGTCACAGCCCACGCAGGTAGCAGGGCACCGGCTGTGGGAGTCGCTCTGCTGTGGTGCACCCCTCTGTGGGCTGTGGGCAGGACAGTGACACTGTCGGAGGTGGACAGGGCGGGTCCCTGGCCCAGATGGGGGGGCGTGTGACCCAGATGGCTGCCGCCCAGTGACTGCTTTCCTCTTTCTCTGTAACCTGAACACTTGTTTTGTTTTATTTTATGTGTGTGTGAGAAGAGGGGAGATAGAGAGACAGACTCATGCATGTGCCCTGACCAGGATCGACCCTGCGACCCCCACCTGGGGACGATGCTCGAATCAACATCTCTTTTTAGCACCTGAGGCTAACACACTAGCACCAACCCAGCCATCCTCAGCACCAGGGTCCACCCTCAGACCAACCCAGCCACTGGCTGTGGGAGGAGAAGAGAGAGAGGAAGGGGAGAGCGAGAGGTGGAGAAGCAGATGGGTCCTTCTCCTGTGTGCCCTACCGGGATAGAACCTGGGACGTCCATATGCCAGGCCAGTGCTTTGTCCACTGAGCCAACTGGCCAGGGCCTGTGCATCTGTTTTTATTTATTTGTTTAAATATGTCCGTGAGGCCACCAGAGTCAAAGTGTGTGTCTCAGCCCCCCGGGGACTTAGGACGGCCGCGTGACTGCTCTGGCCAACAGGAGGTAAGCAGAAGTGTGGCGTGTGACCTCCAGGACAGTCTCTGGGGGCAGAGGTGGGCCCTGCGCCTCTTGCGCCTCCGTTCTGTTGGTGGACTAGAACCTGGGCAGCCCTTTGGTTTCTGAGGGGAGGGCTGGCTACACCCCAGAAATGGGGGTCTGTGAGTGGGGGCAGCTAGGTTCCTGACCGGCGGGGGAAGCTGCCCCACGAAGCTCGCCTGCCCGCCCCCAGCCTCTTACGGGAGGGAGTTAATTCTAGGTGGGTAGACTGGGCTCTGATCCATGTTCGTCAACCCTGAGGTGCCCCTGAGGGTGGTTTCGCAGCTGTGATGTGTCCTCACTGTGGGGAGCCCGGGGCTCTGGGTGGGACGGCTGCTGAATTTAGTTGCTCAGAGGGGGCGGGCCAGCAACTTCACGTGGTGGGAGATACAGTGGAGGGTCCACTGAGGCCCCTGAGCCCTGACCCTTAGGGGACGGTGGGTGTCCTGTGACAGAGGGAACTCTGTTTGGGGTGGGGCTCCTGCCCAGCGGGGAGTTACGAGTCTGTTCAGGGGGACAGGGAGCAGAGCTGCTCAGCCAGGAGAGGGCGAGGGCAGATGCTGCTGTTTCCCACGGTGGGACGGGGGCACCTGGCCTAACCTTCTCGGCCTGGTCACTCCTTTGGGGTCTGGAGTTGGTGTTCCTGCCCCCTTCCTGGGGGGAGGACAGGGCAGCCCTCCGGGTCTTCTGCTCTGAGCTAGAGACCAGCGACACCAACAGCGATGGGGTGTGGGGAGATGGGGGGCCACTGAGAGATGCGACCTGTCCCCTTCGTCCTTCCTTCTTCCTCCCGCGTGTTGATTGAGTCAGAGATTCATGCCTTTGTTCTCTCACCTCACCAGCGTCAGCGAGGGCAGCTGGGGCCAAGGGCCAAGGGCGGAGCAGCCCTCAGGGGACTCCAGGTGTTGTGCACCCGTCAGAAAAGGCCCCTGCCTCGTGCTTTGCAGGTATCTGAGGTCACGTTCGAGACTGAGACTTATTAGAGGAATCAGGTGAAGCAAGCAAGACCAAGACCCAGGTCGCAGGTCGGGACCTACGGGGCGAGGTTGACACTGTTTGCTCCTGGCTCTGCTCCTTTTCACGGGTCCTGGGTGGACCCAGGCCCCTCGCCACCTAGCCAGGTGTTTCCACAGCAAACCTGACACTGTCGCAGGCAGGGAGGGGTCTGCGGGGGGTTTGGTTCTGGTTTGAGTTTCAGAAGAGAAACCGTGATGGGCAGTGAGGTAGGGGGTCTGGAGGTAAAGCTGGAATCTGAGGCTGGAGGACAGAGCAGGACGCCGTCGGTGCCTCTGGACGCTGTCTGTGCCGCTGGACGCCGTCGGTGCCGCTGGACGCTGTTGGTGCCGCTGGACGCTGTCGGTGCCGCTGGACGCCGTCGGTGCCTCTGGACACGGCCAGTGCCGCTGGACGCCGTCTGTGCCGCTGGACGCCGTCGGTGCCTCTGGACACGGCCAGTGCCGCTGGACGCCGTCTGTGCCGCTGGACGCCGTCGGTGCCTCTGGACACGGCCAGTGCCGCTGGATGCTGTTGGTGCTGCTGGACACTGTTAGTGCCGCTGGACGCCGTCTGTGCCGCTGGACGCTGTCGGTGCCTTTGGACATGGCCAGTACCGCTGGATGCTGTCGGTGCCGCTGGACGCCGTCGATGCCTCTGGACATGGCCAGTACCGCTGGATGCTGTCGGTGCCGCTGGACGCTGTCGGTGCCTCTGGACACGGCCAGTGCCGCTGGACGCCGTCTGTGCCGCTGGACGCCGTCTGTGCCGCTGGATGCCGTTGGTGCCGCTGGATACTGTTAGTGCCGCTGGACGCCGTCTGTGCCGCTGGACGCCGTCTGTGCCGCTGGATGCCGTTGGTGCCGCTGGATACTGTTAGTGCCGCTGGACACCGTCTGTGCCGCTGGACGCCGTCTGTGCCGCTGGACGCCGTCGGTGCCTCTGGACATGGCCAGTGCCGCTGGATGCTGTTGGTGCTGCTGGACACCGTTGGTGCTGCTGGATACTGTTAGTGCCGCTAGATGCCGTTGGTGCCGCTGGACGCCATCAGTGCCGCTGGGCCCTGCAGGGTGTCCCCGCGGGAAGGGGAGCCTGGAGCCAGGATTCCTGGGGTTCCCCTGCCCAGCCTGGCTGGAGCACACAGCCAAGCTCCACAGCAGGGTCGGGGGCTTAGGGCTATTTATATCCACTCTGGCAAGTCTTTGGATCTCAGCGGTCAGTGCAAAGCCACGTCCTGCTGGCTTCTGCATGCAAGCCTCCCGGATTGCCGACAAGCTTAGGGACGAGGACAGTCTCCAGGGAATGGCTGGGTTGGGGGCGCCTCCTGTCCACACTCTGGCTCAGTGAGGCCGAGAGCTTGGCTGCAGCCATTGACTGGTGAGCCCTGAGCCCCTGTCATTGGTGGTGTCTCCGCCCCGAGGGTGTGGGTGAAGCTGGCGGGGGATGGGCATGAGATGAGCTCCCACTACGAGCCAGGTACCTGTCTTCACAAAGCAGGGCTGTTTCTTTTATTTTTTTAACTCGTTGTAAATACATACAGCATAAAAGTTACCATTTTAACCATTTTTAAGTGTATGGTTCAGTGCCACCTGTGCAGCCATGTCTGCTCTGCCAGATGCTTGCTTGGCCCGGGGCACCTGTCCTCAGCTCTGAGCCGCCTCCTCCAGGAGGCCCCCCTGACTGGGCCCGCCCCACCGCGCACAGGCAGCACAGCTGTGTCCATGCTCATGTGTCCAGCGGGATGATCTTGGGGTCAGAGTCAAGGTCACGGTCGGCCTGCACAGAGCAGGGTCCTGAGCTGGACCTCAGGAGAGAGGCCGCTGTGGGTCAGGTGGACAGTTAGATGTAGATGCCCCCCCCCGGGATGGTGGCATTCCTGTCATGATGCCCACAGGAACCCGGGCTTTGGCACCTTTAACAAAAATGGTCTCTTGGTGACACTTCTCAGTGGCAGTCAGCGAGGGTGTGGCCGTGGAAGCCCCGTGGGGTTGATGCCAGGTGTACATATGAGCCCTGTCCACCCAGGTTTCTACAGCACTGCCCGGCCCCTCTCTGGACTGGGGGTCAGCCCTGCAGGTAGCAGCCGGGCCCCTGTGCTCAGACCCGGGGTCCTAGTTCACCAGCGCCACACAAGTTTGGGCGCTGGAGCTGAGGATGCTGACCTTCCTTCCCTGCTCCTCTGCCCCCTGCACCCTCCTCTCTGTGCCCCCCCACCTGCTCCACCCCCTCCAGCCCTGCTCGGTCCTCCCCGGGTGAGGAGGAGTGGGGAGCGCCGGGCTGTGTCCTGAGGTCCACACCCGGTTTCGTCGCTGGCGGGGGGGCAGCATGTCCCTCGCAGAAGCTCCGTGTCAGCGCGGCTGGTCTCATCGGTCACGTTTTGAAGGCAGAGCTGCACCAGCAGACAGTGCTGACTGCTGGTGTCTCTGCCCGGTCATTAGTGACCATGTGCAGAAACTGCCCTGTGGACCTCAGCTGGAGTGGCCTCAGCTGCATGGGGTGGGGGAGGTCCGGCGCCCCTCCAGCCTCTGTCCCTAGTCAGGGGGCAGCAGGTGGAAGCGGCGATGGAGGGAGAGAACCAAGGTGGGCGGGGCCCGGGCAAGGAGAGAACCAAGGTGGGCGGGGCCGGGAAGGGAGAGAACCAAGGTGGGCGGGGCCCGGGGAGGGAGAGAACCAAGGTGGGCGGGGCCCGGGGAGGGAGAGACCCAAGGTGGGCGGGGCCCGGGCAAGGAGAGAACCAAGGTGGGCGTGGCCCGGGGAGGGAGAGAAGCAAGGTGGGCGTGGCCCGAGCAGGGAGAGAACCAGGGTGGGCGGGGCCCGAGCAGGGAGAGAACCAGGGTGGGCGTGGCCCGAGCAGGGAGAGAACCAGGGTGGGCGGGGCCCGAGCAGGGAGAGAACCAGGGTGGGCAGGGCCCGGGAGGGAAAGAACCAGGGTGGGCGTGGCCCGGGGAAGAGGGAAGCAAGGTGGGCGGGGCCCGGGGTCCGAGGAGCAGCAGGGGTTGGAGGCAGCGTGATAGTACGCTGGGTCCTCCGCGGGGTGTGGCTCACACACTCCGTCCACAGCAGCCACCGAGCCCAGGGTGGCATCCGGGACTCCCCGCTAGTTGAATCAGGATATAGATAGCGTCTACGGGCACATGGAGGGTATGTAGCTTCTTCAGTGTGTTCAACAGGATTTGAACCGCTCTGTGCTGGGTCTTGTCGAGGGGAAGTCACGTGCCCGTGCCTACGTGGCAGAGGGTGGGGGAGGGCAGCAGAGAGTGTGGCAGAGGCCCGGGGTAGTGGTGGCCGCCCTGGTGGCTGTGGAGTGAGGATGTCTGAGTCGGGAGCCCGCATATAGAAGACCTGTCCGGTTGTGGTCCAAACCCCGCGGTAGGGAGGCAGGGAGGGTCTGCAGTCCTGGCCCAGGAGAGAGATGCCGGTCTTGGGTGAGTGGGTGGGGGGTGAAGCTGTGGCATCACGGAAGACCCCCTAGGGTTTTGGCTTGAGTAACTGGAGGGGGGGGTGGCAGGGGCACCCTCGGAGGGTGGCAGTGCGCCAGGCTTGTCTCCCTGCATTGGGCTCCCTGCCTGTCGTCTCTGGTTGTAGACATTTTGAAAGTGACTTTTCAACATAGACTACTTTGTAGGACACTTGAGGTTTATAGAAGAATTGGGCAGTCGGTACAGAGTCCCCATCTGCCCCCTGTACCCTCTAGTGTCCCCCGGTATTCACAGGTGCCTTCGTGGGGGGCAGTCATTACCCCCAAGGGGCCTCTGTTGCCACATGGTTAATAGCTCAAGCCCCCGGGATGCCTGAGGGCTCAGGCTGGCTGCTGGTCGTCCTGTGGGCTTGGGCACAGGTGTGATGACACGTGTCCACCGTGCGGCTTCACGGCCCTAAAGCCCTCTGTGCTGGGCTCCTCACCCTCCCCGCCCCCAGCCCTGGCTTGTCTCCAGTGTTGCCTTCCCAGAGTGTCACGTGGGTGGAGTCACACAGGGTGCCGCGTTTCCAGGTGGGCTCCTTGGACTTAGCTGTATGCGTCTGTTTCCTCCACGTCTTTTCATGGCTTGCAGCTCGTTTCTCTGTCGTGCTGAGTAATAGTTTGTTGTCTGGATGGACCATTTACCTGCTGACGGCATCCTGGTTGCTTCCAAGTTTTTGGCAACTGTGAGTAGAGCTGCTATAAATATCTTTGTGCAGGTTTTGTGTGGACATATACTTATTATTATTATTATTAGGGGTGAGGAGGGGAAATAGGCAGATTCCCGCATGTGCCCTGACCAGGATCTACCTGGCAGCCCCATCTGGGGCCGATGCTCAAGTAACAGGCTATTTTTAGCACCTGAGGCTGATGTGCTGGGACCAACCAAGTTATCCTCAGAGCCCAGGGCTGACACTTGAACCAGTGGAGCCACTGGCTACAGGCGAGGAAGGAAGAGAGAAGGATTTGGGGGTGGGGGGGAGAAGCAGATGGTCATTTCTCCTGTGTGCCCTGACCGGGATCAAACCCAGGAGTCCGTATGCCAGGCTGACGCTCTATCCACTGAGCCACAGGCCAGGGTTGAACGTACATTTTCAACAAGTTTGGATAAATGGCCGGTAGCACAATGGCTGGGTCACGTGGTGAGAGTAGATTTGGTTTTGTAAGAAACTGGCAAACTGTCTTCCAAGCACTGAACCGTGTGGCATCCTGGGGTTGCAGATTTTTGACCCCTTTAAGGGGCCGTGGGCTCTGAGAGCTTCACAGACCTGCATGCACCTCATCCTCTGCCCATGCCCTGTGCCCGGTCCCCAGCTGCCTCTGTCCAGGCAGGTGGTGGGTGGGCAGCCAGCCCTCAGGAGTGTGAGGGTCTCAAGTGAACACATACAAGGAGAGTCCCCGATGTCCCTGAATTCTCATAGACCTTGCCTGGCTGGGAGCAGAGAAGGTGAGGTGTTGCTCCTTTTTCAGGGGCCCCGGGGACCGAGCTGTCCAGTGTGGGAAGGCACGGGTGTTGGGTCCCTGGTCATTCCAATCTCTCCTAGCCTTTGATTCCCCCTCGTTCAGCTCTGGCCCTGCGGCCCAGCCCTGGGAGACTGTGTCCCCCCCCCCGCCATAGTAACCCCCCCCTGCGATAGTAACCCCCCCCAGGAAGGGAGGCTATCGAGGCCTCAGAAACAGTCGCTTCCGAATATCCTTGCCTTTGCTGCCCTGCGCGCACCTGTGTACTGCACCTTAGACGTCAGACGCTGGCGGCTCCTTATCTCGTGTTTGGAGGATGGAATTTTAATGAAATCAAGCCTCGATTCAGTCTCTGTGACTGCATGGACGCGCGCTAATAATGAGTGTGCGCACGAGGCTTCCTCTGGCCCCGGTGTGGAATCTCCAGACCTCCTCCGAGTGTTGCTGCACTGCCTGTAGCCCCGTCCCGGCCGGGCGGGCGCAGACGGAGCTGCGTCTGATGCTGCCGGGAGCCCTTCCCGGGCAGAGTCAGCCGCCCAGTCAGGGACGTGCCCCGTGCCCGGGCGCCCGGGCCCCCTGTGTGGAGCCTGACACTCTCTGGGGTCGAGTCCTGAGTCTGCCACTTGCAGTGTCAGCTGCTGTGAAAGCTCTCTGCTGAACCTCAGTGTCCACACCTGTGAAACGGGGGTCGGTCACGGCACCTCCCTCGTTGGGTTGTCTGGAGCTTCAATGAGTGTTTACAAAGTGCTTAGAATGATATCTGACCTGCAGTGAGCGCCGGCTTTTGTGTTTGCTGCTGCCCGTTGGACTGAAGACGTTGGGGACCCCCTGAGGTCAGAAACCCCCCTTTTGGGGCTTGGTGGTCTCGGAAATCAGCACTGAGGGGACGTCTTTGTGGAGCCTCCCGCCCGGCCTCTCACTGTGGCGTGAGGTGCAGGAGTTGCTGCCCCTCAAGCCCCTGAGCTGGGGAGCCCCCCTGGACTCGGCCCCCGACGGGGAATCCTTCGCAGACCAGGTCAAGACCTCGGTCTTGCATACCGGGCTCCTGCTCTGATCCGGCAAGTTCCGCCCTCGCAGACGCTGGCGTGAGGACACTGGTTTCCGCCCCCGGATCCTGTCTGTAGCCGTCAGCTCTTGGGTGTCCTCTGTGTGTGTCGTCTGGAAACCACAGCGACCTCTACAGACCCCGGGGGCTCAGGCCCTCTCTGCAGACGCATGTGCTCGCTCAGTCAGGGTCCCGAGCGGCACACTTGTGCCCGATCCGTCCCCCAACTGCCGAGCGGTGATCGCTGTGCACAGAACGGGAAAACCCCGTCCTCGTGGGCTGACGTTGTCATGGAGAGAAGCAGATAATAACTGGAGTAAATATGGACAGTATTTCGTGTTCGACGGGGAATGTGATGAGGAGAAAACGAGAGGCAGGAAGGAGGGTGGGTGGGGTGTGGCTGGCAGTGAGGCTGCGTGAACGGCAGGGACCTAAGGACACGAGAGCGGGAGCCACATGTGTCAGGGCAGAGCACACAGGGCCGAGGCCACAGCCAGTGCAAAGGCCCCGAGGCAGGCGTGCGCCACACGTGGGAGGAACGGTGGGGAGGTGGTGTATCTGAGGATGGGGGAGGGCAACAGGAGTGGGAGGTGAGGACACAGCGTTCAGGAGAGAGGGCCCATGTGGGGTCCTAGAGGACCCTCTGGCTTTACCCCCGGTAGGGGAGCCACAGAAGTTTCTAGCAAGGGGACATGATCTGACCTAGGTCACTTTGGATGCTGAGGGGAAGAGACTGAGGGTCGAGGGAAGAGGAAGACAGTCACCCAGGCAAGCGGTCCTGGTGACCAGCACGGGGAGGCGTCCCCTCTGTGGCCGGTCTGGACGGGAGGGCCAGGCTTGTCTTCTTTGAGCCCACAGACATTTTGCTCCCAAAGGCGCATGACAAGCCCTAGGAAGGCCAAGAAAGACGTGTCCTGCCTGCCTCTTGTCCGAGGCAGTGTGGAGCTGGGCAGTAAGGACAGGTCACCATGGCAGCGGCCACCATGACGCTTCTCCGCCTCTATCGGCATCTCAGAGCCTGAGACGGCAGGGGAGGTGTGAGCAGGGAGGGGCCTCACTGTGCAGGGGCCAGGCTGAGCCCAGAGCGGTCAGCTGGCAGCCTGGGCAGGGGTAGGTGTGAGCGGGGAGGGGCCTCACTGTGCAGGGGCCAGGCTGAGCCCAGAGCGGTCTGAGCCCAGAGCGGTCAGCTGGCGGCCTGGGCAGGGGGAGGTGTGAGCGGGGAGGGGCCTCACTGTGCAGGGGCCAGGCTGAGCCCAGAGCGGTCTGAGCCCAGAGCGGTCAGCTGGCGGCCTGGGCAGGGGGAGGTGTGAGCGGGGAGGGGCCTCACTGTGCAGGGGCCAGGCTGAGCCCAGAGCGGTCTGAGCCCAGAGCGGTCAGCTGGCGGCCTGGGCAGGGGGAGGTGTGAGCGGGGAGGGGCCAGGCTGAGCCCAGAGCGGTCAGCTGGCGGCCTGCGGGCATAGCCTTGTTGGGGCAGAGCTGCCCCGGCCCCTGCGAGTCGTGGCCCTGGCCTGTGAGGGTGACGGTGGTGGTGGCGGCTGCTCCCGCTGTGTGTGCCTGTCTGGTCTCCTCGCACCGTCCTCGGGAAGAGGACACGTGGCACAGACAGATGGAGCCACCAGCCTCGGGTCACCCAGCAGGCGCTGGGCCTCAGCCTGGGCCCTCCGACTTTTCCTGCCTGGCTCCTGAGTCACTGGAGGAAGCAGAGACAAGTGACGGAAGTGACTGAGGGTGACAGAATAAACTGTTTAGTGACTTTATGGTGAAGCCATTGGGAGACTCTCCACAGACCGCGTCCTAACTTTCTCGGAGTCCCGCCCGCCAGCAGGGGTGGTCGGAGACCCACAAGGAATCCCGGTGACGTGACAGGCCCTGCTCAGAGGGTGACATAGGAGATGGCCTTTCCTGAGGGAAGGGGGAGGGCTCAGGAGTACCGGCTGTGGAGCCAAAGCACCTGCACTCACCCCCAGCTCTGTACTGACCAGTTGTGTGACCTCGGGCAGGTTACTCAACCTCTCTGTGCTTTGGCGTCCTCAACGAGACATGGATGTTGTGAGCGTGCTCACAGTGGAGAGTTGTGGTGAAGATTAAATAAAGGAGTCTTAGTAACACGCTCAGAACAGTGCCGGGTCGTGCTGGCCGGCTGTGGTGTGGCGGGAACCCCTTGCAAGCAGTTCGAGGGGGGGAGGCCCAGTTTCCGCCTGCCCCACGGCCCCCCAACAACCTCAGCACCTGGGCACCCTCATTCGTCTCGGTTCCTCGGAGAAAGCCCCGGAGGTGCAGAGAGGTCAAGCAGGTGTGTGGCCGAAGGAGGCTCAGCCCTGATTGTCCAGCCCAGAACCCGGCTCTGAACCTTGTGCTGCCCTCCCCTTCCCTCCCAAAGCTAATTAGCATCCTGGGACTCCGGGTCAGCTCCGCCTCCGTAGATGGCTCTGGGCAGTGAATTCTAGGCCACAGATGCTACCCTCATTCCCTCCTTCTGCTCCAGTCCGTCAGCTCAGAGATGCTGCAGGGGACCAGGTGTCGAAGCTGGCCCCGGGCCCAGAAATTAACAAGCTTTTCCTCCTCCCTCTAATGCCTTTGTCTTCACTCCTTCTGCGGCTGGCCACCGACTCCCTGGTGTCCCGGCAGCCATCGTGGCTCTTGTGAGAAGAGGCTTGGATTCTCGGACCCAGCCCGGCCGGCACTGATGGGCATGGGGTGGGGCAGGTCCTACCCGCTTCTCTCTGACAGGGCACGCCTGCCCGCTCTGAGCAGTTTGGCCACAAGCTGTCTGTGTGCACAGGGGAGGGGGAAGTTCTGCTCAGTGTGTGGAAAAGCTTTTCGCTTGGCAGGGATGACAAACCCAGGGGGTTGTGAGCCCCCTTCCCGGCAGGTGGGGAGGCAGAGGTGGGGTGGGGGGCACCTGGCTACAATCTGGGGGGATTCCCCCTCCTCCTCCTCCTCCTCCTCCTCCTCCTCCTCCTCCTCCTCCTTTGAGAAGCATCAGCTCATTGTTCCACTTAAGTTGTGTCATTGATGCTTCTCATATGTGCCCTGACCGGGCTTGAACTGGCAACCTCACGGATCAAACCAGCATACTTGGGATGTAGCCGGCGCCCCCGGGCTCAAACCAGCAACCTCAGCGCTCCTGGGTGGCAGTCTGTGCACTGCGCCACCGGTGGGCCAGGGCCGTGGAGGGCTTGCTTCTTCGCGGAGGAGCTGAGCCTGTGGTGCCCCCCCTTGAAAACTGGGGCTCCTGCCCTTCTTGGACCTCCGTCTGCAGCCGCAGCTCTGACCCAGAAGGGGTCAGTTATGCAATGGAGCATGCATTTATTTTATTTATTAAGCATTTATGAAGAGACAACATTCTGAGTATTATTTACAACGTGTGCAGGAGAATCATTGGTAAGCCCAGTGCAGGACATGCAGCTGAGAAAGCCAGCCGCCTCCCAGACCCCTGGAATGGGGTCTTCCGGAACGACGCTTCTCAGCAGCTCTCCGAGGAAGGACGGGCCAGTCCATGGGCCACCCTGGCAGAGCCGCTGTGAAGGGAGCCAGGAGCGGCTCTGTCCCTTGTCTGGTCCCTGGGCTCCCTGGAGTCCTGTGGGAAGGAGACTTGCTCACTGGGACCCAACCCTGTTTGACCTTGGAATGGCCTTGTGTCACGGCCCAGGCCCACGGGAGAGCGTGGACGCTGGAGCAGGCCTCGAGAAACTCCTCCAGGGGCTGAGGCGGTGCGGCCGTAGGAACCCTCCTGCACGGCTGGTGGGACGGCAGCCTGGCTCACGAGGTTAAAGGTAGACCCACCTGATGACCCATCCGTTCCCCTTCTGGGCGCATGTCCACCCAGAGCATGGAGAGCAGGGTCTCAAGGAGGTATTTGCACACCCATGCTCGTAGCGGCACATTCACGACGGCTGAGAGGTGGGAGCGCCCCGGCCATCTGTGGACAGATGGTTGGACTCACCAAGTGCAGTCTCTGCCCACAGCAGACGGCCCCTCCGCCCTGAAAAGGAAGGCGGTCCTGACACCTGGAGCGCGCTGTACTGAGCGACACAGACGAACCAGCCGCACACAGAACTCAGATACCGTGTGATGCACTTCTCGAGTTGCCAGAAGGGCCAAGTTCACAGAGTCAGAAGTCAGAGAGAGGGTGCCTGGGCTGGGGAGGCGGGGCGGGGTGTTAGTGTTTGAGGGGCAGAGCTTCAGTTCTGGGAGGCGGAGGGTTCTGGAGACGGAGCGGGGACAGTTGCACAGTGTGAGTGCACTTCATGCCCTTGAACCGCACACTTCCATGCTGAGTGCCCTTGATCACAGGAAAACAAAAGGCAGAGCCCCGTCTCAGGTTGCTGAGTGCCTCCTTCCCTGCCTCTTTGATCTGGGCCGGATGGAGAAGCGGGCCCATCCTTGGA
This sequence comes from Saccopteryx leptura, assembly GCF_036850995.1. Lineage (NCBI taxonomy): Eukaryota > Metazoa > Chordata > Mammalia > Chiroptera > Emballonuridae > Saccopteryx > Saccopteryx leptura. Next base: position 692,834 of record NC_089510.1, on the reverse strand, counting down.
GCACACTCCACTCGAGTTCAGGCACGCCTGGCGCTGGGGCCCCTTGTGAGCCTGGTCACCGTGGGCACCGAGCCTCACTCTCCGGGCCCCTCGTCCCGGCGAGCGTCCTGGCTGTGGTGGTCGTGGTGCCCGCGGCTCCATGTGGAGGGGCTGGCCCCTGTGGTTCAGTCCTGGAGCCATGTGCTGCCCCCGGCCGCCTCGTGGGGCCCCGGGAGCCGCTGCACTCTGGTGTCTGTCCCTGCATGCTGGCTGCTCAGCGGGTCCCTGGACCCGGGCTTGCCCGGAGAACGGGGCACTAGGTGGCCGGGGATGCTGTTAGGGGTGGGGATCCCAGTTCTGCTGTTTACCAGGGACGGGCCTCCACCAGGCCTTGCCCAGGAGGTCTCTCAAGTGCCCGCCAGAGACGCTGTGCAGCGTGAGGGACGTCCCGAGTCTGTCGCCCCTCTGCCCGCTCTCTGGCCCCACCGGCTGGTCTGGGGCCTGGCTCAGGGCTGGTATCCTGGTTGAGCAAGAGGGGCCTGCACAGGAGCAGTGGGCCAGGAAGCAGGCAAGCCAGAGGCCCCATGTGCACCCCAAGGGCCCCTGCCAGGCAGGAACAACCCTCTGGGCACTGCCCCTGAGGTGACACTTCCTTGACCTCCGTCCACGGGGCCGGGGGCAGCCCTCACGGGCAGACACAGCACCCCGTCTACCAGCCCTCTTGGGGTCTCTTTGCTGGGAGTCTTTCTGTGGTGTTGACGTCACAGGGTCCTTTAGGGGCTGAACGCCCGGGGCTCCTCCGCTCACCGGCCCCGCCCCGTCTGACACCCCCCCACCCCCATCTGTGCCTTCTTTTCCCGGCTGCAGACGGGCCTGTGGCTGTGCTGACGTCTGGAGAGAGTGGCGTCTGCGTCCCCATCGCTGGTCGCTATTTATAGTAGCAGGCGTTTGGCAGCAGAGTCCCTGCCTGTGGGTCTGGGCGGGGGAGGCCGCGGGGGGGGGGGGGGGCAGGCTCTGTGAGGCCTATTGGGCCACACATCCCAGGACATGGGTGTCCAGGTGGGCCAACCCCGCACACCTGGGCGGGGGGTGGGAGGCTGGGCTGTTCTCTGCAAGGGGTGAAATGTGCCTCGGAACCGTTCAGGGGACGCTTTCTGGGGAACGGCCTCTGAGATGCTAGATAAGCCAGAGGAGTATGTACGTCTGTCTGTGGCTGAGCATTGCATTGGGCCGGAAAACGGACCTGGTTATGAATTAGTCACTTGATTCCGTGTGTCATAATGAGGGCGCCCCCTTCCCTGGGCACCCAGATGGTTGGCGAGAAGCTGCCTCTGTCCTAGTGGGTGTTTCCCAAGAGTGAAATTTGGGACGATGGCAGGACGTGGCCCTGGAGCTGGGCACCCGTCTCTTTGGGGGCCAGACCCCACCTGGCCGGGTTCTGCTGTCCACAGACGCACTCACACGGCCATGGACAAGTTCCCGGCTGTTCTGGGTGGCGTTGATGGTATTGAGGTAAGCCCCAGGCACCTCCAGGGACCTTGCTGGGACGAGGGATGACCCCAAGGACGAGGAGGGGACGTCTCCCTCCCTGATGCCCTCGCCTGGCGGGCCCTGAAGAGGTGACCAGTGCCTGGGCCAGCATTGGGGCTGCTGCCAGAGGAGAAAGCCCACCGGGCCTCTGGTGAGGCCTGCCTGCTGGTGAATTATTTAACATCGTAAAGAGTCCATTTTTCATGTCCTTGACTGGTTCCCTTGGGACCTTTCCAGGGGGTGGGCAGCTCGTGAGGCCATAATTCATATTAATGAGGCAGTGGTCTGCTGGGTGCGGCTGCTTCCTGTTCCTCCCGCCAGGACGGGGCTGGGCTGGGGGGAACCTTCCCGGGGGTCACCCCATCTTGGGGCCACCAGGGCCTGGGCCACAGGGAGCTCAGTCGCCGTGGGTGACTCCAGGGAGGCCCCCGGCACCTGGACGGAGCGGGTGGGTGACTGGCCTCGGAGGTTTGTTCCGGGTCTGCGACCGGCAGCTGCCTCTCGCTGGTGAACTTGGAGGCAGGTGTTGAGCTGCCGCACGGTGTTTCGTGGGAACATGGGGAAGACGGATCAGGGGCTGTCCCTGTCTGCAGGGCACTGTGTCCCCGGGGAGGACAGAAGGTGGGCACCTCGCTGATGTCACTGCTGCCCAGAGCGCTATGACCGGAGACCAGCCGGGCAGTGGGGGGTGGAGGTGGGCAGGAGCCTGAGGTGAAGGGACAGGAGGAGCTGTGCAGGTGGGTGAGGGCTGTTCGGGTGGGGGGGCCGCTGGTGTGAGGTGGTGATGTGGGAGGCAGGTGAGGGGGGAGGGCAGGGCAGGACCCCGGGGGGCCTCCAGGTCACTACTGGGGTGACCGCTGGAGCCTGTGCAGGGTTGACACAGGAGCCTGGGGTGACGGGTGCTGAGCTCTCTGTGGGAGGCTGAGGGTGCTGTCCTCCCCTGGGGGGCCTGGCGCTGCTGTCTGGCCCGGGCTGGGCGCCGCCGCGGTGGGAGGAGCGCTGAGGACTGGCCGGCAGTGGTGAGGGAGACCGAGCATTTCTGGTGACTCGAGCGGGTGTGGACCCGTGTGGAAGTCACGGGGGTGGGGAGTCCCCTCGGTGTCCCCGTTGCACACCTGCTGCCAGACCAGCCAGGGAGCGCTCAGTGTGACCAGTCCTCTCGCTCACGCGCTTGTGGTCACTTCGGACACATCGCACACCTGGGGAAGCCGGCAGGACCTCCCGCCTCCAGCTGTGCGTGAGCAGCAGCCAGCAGGACCCGCGAGCCTCTCTCTCCTGTGTCTGTGTCTCCAACAAACCTTTCCCGGCTGCCACCGCGAGGTGTGAGCCGTCCTGCCCCGTTCTCTCAGAAAGCAGCCTCCTCCTCCTGTGGTTGGCGTGGCGTGCGGTCTGTCCTGTCCCTCCCCCCAGCCCGCTGACTCGCGCCTGCCGCACGCGCGCTCCGCACGGAGCCTGACCCCGGGGTGTCTTATGGGGGTGGATAGGGTCCTGGCCTCAGAGGGCTGGCGGTCAGAGCGCGGTCCAGCCTGCTCTCACTCTGCTGTGTGCACCTCTCTCTCGGCCTCGCGGATGGCGGAGCATCGTGGGAACACGTGGAAGGAACTAATCGGGGTGCCGGCTGCCCCATCGTGTCCCTGACTCAGCTCCCATGACGGCTCTGAGCTCCGCACCTGGGCTCCCTGGGACCCTGGCACTCGGAGCGGGCAGGGCGGATCCTCGGGGGGCAGGGCGGAGCCTCGGGGGGCAGGGACTCGGAGCGGGCAGGGCGGAGCCTCGGGGGGCAGGGACTCGGAGCGGGCGGGCAGGGTGGAGCCTCGGGGGGCAGGGACTCGGAGCGGGCAGGGCGGAGCCTCGGGGGGCAGGGACTCGGAGCGGGCGGGCAGGGCGGAGCCTCGGGGGGCAGGGACTCGGAGCGGGCGGGGCGGAGCCTCGGGGGGCAGGGACTCGGAGCGGGCAGGGCGGAGCCTCGGGGGGCAGGGACTCGGAGCGGGCAGGGCGGAGCCTCGGGGGGCAGGGACTCGGAGCGGGCGGGCAGGGCGGAGCCTCGGGGGGGCAGGGACTCGGGGCGGGCGGGCAGGGCGGAGCCTCGGGGGGCAGGGACTCGGAGCGGGCGGGCAGGGCGGAGCCTCGGGGGGCAGGGACTCGGAGCGGGCAGGGCGGAGCCTCGGGGGGCAGGGACTCGGAGTGGGCAGGGCAGAGCCTGGGGGGGCAGGGACTCGGGGCGGGCAGGGCGGAGCCTCGGGGGGCAGGGACTCGGAGCGGGCGGGCAGGGCGGAGCCTCGGGGGGCAGGGACACGGAGCGGGCAGGGCGGAGCCTCGGGGGGCAGGGACTCGGGGCGGGCAGGGCGGAGCCTCGGGGGGCAGGGACTCGGGGCGGGCAGGGCGGAGCCTCGGGGGGCAGGGACTCGGAGCGGGCGGGCAGGGCGGAGCCTCGGGGGGCAGGGACTCGGGGCGGGCAGGGCGGAGCCTCGGGGGGCAGGGACTCGGAGCGGGCAGGGCGGAGCCTCGGGGGGCAGGGACTCGGAGCGGGCGGGCAGGGTGGAGCCTCGGGGGGCAGGGACTCGGGGCGGGCAGGGCGGAGCCTCGGGGGGCAGGGACTCGGAGCGGGCGGGCAGGGTGGAGCCTCGGGGGGCAGGGACTCGGGGCGGGCAGGGCGGAGCCTCGGGGGGCAGGGACTCGGAGCGGGCGGGCAGGGCGGAGCCTCGGGGGGGGGCAGGGACTCGGAGCGGGCAGGGCGGAGCCTCGGGGGGCAGGGACTCGGAGTGGGCAGGGCGGAGCCTCGGGGGGGGCAGGGACTCGGAGCGGGCAGGGCGGAGCCTCGGGGGGCAGGGACTCGGAGTGGGCAGGGCGGAGCCTCGGGGGGCGGAGCCTCGGGGGGGCAGGGACTCGGAGCGGGCAGGGCGGAGCCTCGGGGGGGCAGGGACTCGGAGTGGGCAGGGCGGAGCCTCGGGGGGCGGATCCTCGGGGGGGGGGGGCAGGGACTCGGAGCGGGCAGGGTGGAGCCTCGGGGGGCAGGGACTCGGAGCGGGCGGGCAGGGCGGAGCCTCGGGGGGGGCAGGGACTCGGAGCGGGCAGGGCGGAGCCTCGGGGGGCAGGGACTCGGAGTGGGCAGGGCGGAGCCTCGGGGGGGGCAGGGACTCGGAGCGGGCAGGGCGGAGCCTCGGGGGGCAGGGACTCGGAGTGGGCAGGGCGGAGCCTCGGGGGGCGGAGCCTCGGGGGGGCAGGGACTCGGAGTGGGCAGGGCAGAGCCTGGGGGGGCAGGGACTCGGGGCGGGCAGGGCGGAGCCTCGGGGGGCAGGGACTCGGGGCGGGCAGGGCGGAGCCTCGGGGGGCAGGGACTCGGAGCGGGCAGGGCGGAGCCTCGGGGGGCAGGGACTCGGAGCGGGCGGGGCGGAGCCTCGGGGGGGGGGGGCAGGGACGCACCTGCAATACAGGTGGCCGGCTTGTGTTCATCTGCAGGAGGCGTCCATCTCCCGGGGAGAAGCCCCCCCACTCCAGCTTCTCGCCCTCGCGGTCCCACAGGGAGCACAGCCGAGTGTGGCCAGGAGCCGGATTATTTTGTCCTCACAGTATTTGTTTCCGAGGTCCTTTTCTCTGTCCGGCGTTGGTGGTACTTCCGCGTGTCAGGCGTGAATGTAAATGAATATGAACTTTCTTTTCGAAACAGATGTGTCTGTTAGGAAGAGGGGCGGTTGAAAGGGCTGTTCTGCAGGAACGACAGGATAAAGCACAAGAGGAGGGAGGCTGGAAGGAGTCGGGAGGGGAAATGCCGCTCGGGGAGGTGCTCGCGGCGTGCCCGGTGTGGGACCACTCTGCCCTCTCGGGAGGGAGGGAGGGCCTTCTGGGTGGGAATGCCTGGGAGCGTGCAGATGCGGGGACGCTGTGCCTTCTCCCCGCTCAGCGCTCAGCGGAGCACTACTCAACCCTGAAAAAGGAAGGGGCTGCTGTCACCCTGTGCCGTGCGTGAGTCTTGAAAACATGACCCTTAGAGAAAGACACCGGTCACAGGAGACCACACGTTGTCGGGTTTCACCGTCTGAAAGTCCAGAGCAGGCCAGGTCGCAGGGGTCAGTGCGGTGGCCGGGGCTGGTGATGGCACAAGGCATGAGGGCTCTTACGGGGGAGGCAATGTTTGAAAACCGACCTGTGGGGGCAGTCGCACCTCTCAGTAAACTAAAAAGTGTTGAAATATAAAACAATGGCCCAGGCCGGTTGGCTCAGTGGTAGAGCGTCGGCCTGGCGTGCAGGAGTCCCGGGTTCGATTCCCAGCCAGGGCACACAGGAGAAGCGCCCATCTGCTTCTCCACCCCTCCCCCTCTCCTTCCTCTCTGTCTCTCTCTTCCCCTCCCGCAGCCAAGCCTCCACTGGAGCAAAGTTGGCCCGGGCGCTGAGGATGGCTCCATGGCCTCTGCCCCAGGCGCTAGAGTGGCTCTGGTCGCGATAGAGCAACGCCCCAGATGGGCAGAGCATCGCCCCCTGGTGGGCGTGCCAGGTGGATCCTGGTCGGGCGCATGCGGGAGTCTGTCTATTGCCTCCCCGTTTCCAGCTTCAGAAAAATGCAAAAAAAACCCAAAAACAAAACCGAAATATAAAACAAAACCAACTAGCCAGCTAAAAAGACCTGAGTCATGTTCACCCTGTTCGGTTAAACAAATGAAGAAAAGCGCCAAGGACAAATGACACCATCGCTGGTCGTTGTCACTTGTGCCAGGACGTCCCTCTGGGCTCCCCCCGCAGCCCTGCCGCGTGTGGAGCCATCAGTGTGGCTGGTGTCCGCTCACGCCCCCACCGCGACAGTGCGCGGTGTCATTACGATTCCAGGTCAGCGTGACCCAGAGGCGGGCCGGGCCGCAGCCAGGGAGGGGTGGGGGGCAGGTGGAGGAGGCCGCGGGAGGGGGTTGCTCCCGCACACCCCCGTTCCTGCTCCAGGCGGGAAAGGCTGCTTCCGGGTGTGCTCGCGGCCGCTCCTCTCCACCACGCGCTGTGCCCACTCAGGAGCGGCGTGGGCAGGGTGGAGACAGGCCGGAGCGCCCGTCTGGCTGGCCCCTTCCCTGTGCCCACTGGTGTCCCGTGAGGCCCACTCAGGAGCGGCGTGGGCAGGGTGGAGACAGGCCGGAGCACCCGTCTGGCCAGCCCCTTCCCTGTGCGTTCCTCTCTTACGGCCATGGCTCCTGCTGAGTGGCTGTCCCTTTGTAAACCTTTCTGATCCTGTGAACGCTGCCTCCCCTACCCCTGTCCCTTAGGAATGGGGGTCAGCAGCCCCCAGTTCTGCAGCCCTGGAGGCTTCAGCGTCAGAGGTTGGTCCCCCCACCCTGCCTGCACCTCTGCTGTGGTCCTCGTCACGCCGCTCGCTCAGACGGGGCCCGTTCTGAGGGCCCCCGCTCCCTGCCAGGTGGCGTGCCCCGAACACAACTGACCTCCTGTTTCTTGCGGAGGTCACACGGGCTTGGGGGGAGGGGGCGAGGGACTGCTGTCTAAGGAAGACAGTTCCACAGCGGACTGTCCATGGCCGCGTGATTTCCCACATCACACATCACACATACGGTGTTATCACACATTAATCTGCTGCCGAGTGCTGGTCGCTGCCGGTGTTGTCTGCGGCGTGGTGCAGTGATTATGGGCTTTGGATGGATTCCTAGAAGCCCGAGGGCCTGCCCATTCCAACGTGCTTCCAGGAGCGGTCGGACAGAGCTCTGGAAGGCAGCCCAACGCTGAGGCTGTGCCGGCACCAGCCCAGAGCACGGCTCCCCCGGGCCCAGAGCTGAAGCACGCTCTGGCCACCAGAGCGGGAAGCGGTTGTTTGGTCTGGGGAACAGTTTATCTTGGAGCCTCGATGACAATGACAGTTCCTGTCCTGTGAGCTCCGCCGGCCGGCCCTGCCAACCGTGCCCCGTGCCCTGGGCCAGGAGTCGGCCTTGTTTTGGAGAAACCTGCCCCGGCCTCGGCACAAACGGGCCTGCACCCCAGCCTGGCCGCTCCCCAGCTGCATGACCCGGGCCGCTGAGCGGCCTCTGAGCCCCGAGCTTGCGGAGTCCTGGGATCAACTGGAAAAATTCCTAACAGTGCCGGGCACTTTGCCCGGCTGTGCCAGGCGGGACGGTGGCCATGTTGACATCCACCTCTCTGCCGAGAACGTTTTAGGAGAGTTTGGTGTTATTTCCCATGTAGCTCCGCCCCGTGAGTGCCTCGCACTCTGCCTGCTGCGTAGGACTCGGCCCCTTAGGCCGACTGCGTTCCTTACAGCAAGAATCTCACTGTCATCTCACTGCTCTTCCAGGGGAGCCCGAGGGTGTCCTCCTGCATGGCCGTGGGGCGCCGGGTAGGAGGGCCAGCAAGAATCTCACTGTCATCTCACTGCTCTTCCAGGGGAGCCCGAGGGTGTCCTCCTGCATGGCCGTGGGGCGCCGGGTAGGAGGGCCGGCCCTGGGATGCTATTCTGGTCGCCAGCTGACTATTCCTGCTCATTTAATTGGGGTGTCCTTCCTGAGTTCACTGGGCAGCTGTCAGCTGGCGCACCGTGGCCTCCGGGACCTCCCCGAGTCGCCATCCTGCACCTTAGCTGGGAATAGATTTTGGAATCTCTTTGGTTCTCAGGTGGAGGGCTTGTTCCAGCCCCCACCCTCCGCCGTGTGCACATCCTGTGGGCTGTGGGGACTTTCTTTAGGACAGTCTCTCGCTGAGGAAGGTCACCACGCCCGCTCTTGCCCAGGTAAGGGGAGGGGAGGAGTGAGTTGGGAGGTGCCAGGTGGAGAGTGAGGAGCTGCGTCCCTGCCGTGGGCAGCTCGTGTCCCCCGCCTGGGAGCACTGAGTGGGCACTCGCCCATTCGTCTGCCGTCCCTAGGACACGGTGTGGTGAGACGCCCATTCACCCTTTCATTCCCGCACTCCCTCGTTCCACCAGTGTTTATGCAAAGTCAGAGCTCAGCAGTGAATGGTGGACCCTGCCTTCTGAGTCCAAGCGGAGTAGTAACTGTTAGGGGGCGTCGGGTCCTGTACGCCCTCTGGGGGTCCGGAGGGCATCTGGCTCCATGGTCAGAAGCAGCACCCAAAGGAGATCTCAGGTCTGTGCCCCGGGGACCCTGCTCCCCTGGACCCCTCCCGTGTGTGTCCCTGTCTCCCTGCCATAGTCCAGGGTCCACGATGGTGCTGGTTCCCAGTCTGGGTGCCTAGTCAGGTGACGGCCATGCCACAGCTCTGAGCAGCCTGTGTGAGTCACCCTCCTCCACCCACCCCCCGCTCAGAGCCTCAGTTTACCCATCTGTCAACCGAGGGTCAGAGCAGCGCTGGTCTCCGGGAACTGTGAGGGGCTGGACTGTGAGAGCCGCTGTGAAAGGCCCTCAGATGGTCAGCTGGGCGGTGCTGCTGTCACGGCGTCCCGACTGCCTCAGTCCTCTCTGGCCTGAACCCCCACATCCCTGTGCGGAGCCTGTGAGCCCTGGCTCCTTTGCTGTGGTGGCTCTGCTGCTGGAGCCGCTGACCGAGGGTGGTGTCACTTCCCCCCCCTCCCAGGCCCTGGGAGAGCCCCCCACCCCTGCAAATCTGCTCCAGCCTCACATGAGCTCCCTATCTTCCCTGACCAGCAGGGACTTATCACTGCGGCCTGTTTCAGTGGAAAATGCCTGCTCCTCACTTTTGGAGACGGATCAATACCCTGGAGGGGGTTCCACAGTCCAGGGGGGAGGTGGTGGCTGGGCGGCTCTGCGGGGGAGCCCAGTCCCCCATCAGGGTGACCCACACAGGGGCCAGAGGCTAGGGCCTGAAGGGCACGCACAGGGCAGGGGTGCCCGAGCTCCCCCTCCCCTGACACCCCCCGAGTCCTGCCTGTTCAGGGGCGTATTGCTGGCACCTGGCCCCGGTGGGCCCGGCGCAGGATGGGTGCTGGGCAGGTGAGAGGAGGAGAGGATGGAGGATTCTCTCGGACGTGGGGCCGCATGACCAAGGTCAGTCCGCACCTGCTCACGGGCAGGGCCTGCCTGTCAGGTGACTCGGAACCCTTTGTGCCCGCTTATCATTTGCCAGCACGCGGTCCCCGATTTGGTTTTAAGCCTGCCAGCCCGCGTTTGACATCCCGATTTGCATGTCAAGTGCACTTTTGTTGCTGCTGCTGAGGGAGGCCTGTTCATTTTCTGATGACCGACCTTGCCTTGCGTGCCTGCCCTTGCTGTGCCCGCCCCTGCTGTCCCCGCCCTTGCAGTGCCCGCCCCTGCTGTGCCCGCCCCTGCAGTGCCTGCCCCTGCTGTGCCCGCCCTTACAGTGTCCCTGCTGGCCCCGCCCCTGCTGTGCCCGCCCTTACAGTGTCCCTGCTGTGCCCGCCCCTGCAGTGCCCGCCCCTGCTGTGCCTGCCCTTACAGTGTCCTTGCTGTGCCCACCCTTGCAGTGCCTGCCCTTGCAGTGCCCGCCCTTGCTGTGCCCGCCCCTGCAGTGCCCGCCCCTGCAGTGCCCACCCTTACAGTGTCCCTGCTGGCCCCACCCTTGCAGTGCCCGCCCCTGCTGTGTCCCCACCCCCTTTCCCAGCAGGCCCAGAGTGTGGGTGTCGCAGGGCGGCATGGATGTCTGCGCAGTCTGCAGCTGCCTGCCAGGCACTTCCCTGTGCACGTGGGGGGCTGGGGAAACTGAGGCACACTTGCAGGGAGGTTTGATGAAGGGATGATGTGTCGAGGTGTGAGAGGGTGAAAGAAAGCGGCAGTGCTGGGGTTGTGCCCAGCGACAGGCCATAGCAGGAGCACTTACTCCCCTCTGCGTGAAGGTGCGTGTGTACGCACGTGTGTGCACACGGGTACCTGTGTGTAGGTGTCCGTGCACATCTGTGTTTATGAATATGTGCACTTGGGTATATGCACGTGTGTGTGTGGAGGGACCGGGACCTGGTGAGCTCTCTCACGTCAGAAGGGGCCACCCAGAGGGCTGTGAGCCTAGAGAGGGGGCGTGGTCATCCCAGGTAGAGGGGCGTGGTGACCCCAAGGAGAAGGCGTGGTCATCCTAGGGAGAGGGCGTAGCCCAGGGAGGGGGCATGGTCATCGCAGGGAGGGGGCGTGGTCATCCCAGGTAGAGGGGCGTGGTGATCCCAAGGAGAAGGCATGGTGAGTTCAGGGAGAGGGTGTAGCGAGCCCAGGAAGAGGGCGTGGTCATCCCAGGGAGGGGCGTGGTCATCCCAGGGAGAGGGCGTGGTCATCCCAGGGAGAGGGGCATGATGAGCCCAAGGAGAGGGCGTGGTCATCCCAGGGAGAGGGCGTGGTCATCCCAAGGAGAGGGCGTGGCAAGCCCAGGGAGAGTGGCCTTGAAGGTCAGCCCACCGGAACCAGAGCTAGCCGGACCAAGAAGGCGTCAGTACGGAGAATTGGGGACAGGCTGGCACTCACTGGGCTGAACACGCGCAGAAACCACCATTCCTATTATTATGTGGCTCTTCCCACATTTTTGTGTTAATATACATGTAACATAAACTTACCATTTTAAGTGTCTAGTTTTGTGGCCATTATGTAGCCACCTTCACCACCACCCACCTCTAAACCGTTTTCACCTTCCCAAACGGAAACTTCATGCCCGTCAGACATAACTCCCCATCCCCTGGCCCCTGGCCCCTGGCACCCACCTCCGACTCTCTGTCTCCGTGAACTTGACTTCTCCAGCGACCTTAGGGAAGTTTCTCCTGGGGCTGGCTTCTCTCACCCTGCTGTCACAGGGCCATCCGTGCCGGGTGCTGGAGTTCCCTTTCTTGTTAAGGGTGAGTGCTGCTGTGCGCTGGGCATAGAGCACGGTTTGTCCGCTCATCGCGAGGGGAGCGTCTGGATGGGCACGACTGGCACACCTCTTGGCGGCTGTGGATGTGCTGCTGTGAGCAGAGGCTCTTTGAGACCCTGCTTCTCATGCTTTATCACAACGTGCCCAGAGGTGGGGCGGCTGGGTCACGTGCCCGTTCTGTGTCCGGTCTTCTGAGGACGTCTGTTGCGTTTTTCATTAGGCTGCACCATCGTGTGTTCCCAGCCGCCATGCCCCGGGGTTCCAGTGTCCACATCCTCGCCAGCACTTGCTGTGTTCTGTGGTTCTGATGGTAGCCGTCCGGGTGGGCATGAGGTCCCAGCAGACTTGTGTGCAGACCAGGAGTGGGTGGGCGGGTAGAGGGGTGGTGACAGTCTGCCGTTATCGTCAGATTCCTCGGCTAGAGTGTCTCTGTGGATTGGAAAATAATATTTCTTTCAAGTTTTCTGTAAAAGTGTCCCCACCACCTTCCTTCCCTGCCTGTCCCACCCACAGTATTTTGATGTCACAAAGCTGTCCGAGAAGCCACAGTGTTCGTGACCACACCTGGACGGCATCAGCACAGATGCAGTGTGAGGCCGAATCAGGGGGTATGCCTGGTGACGGTTGTGAGGACACACCTACACTTATATGCATCTTGAAAATTAAACTGCTGTTCCTCACACAGCGAAAGCTTTGGTCTTAAGTCATCACTAGGGAAACCGTGTAGGAGGCTGCCCATGACCATGAACATCTGCCTCCAAGGTGAAGTCCTCTTACACCTGCCTTCCCCATGTCCTGTGTCCTGAATGCCTGCCCAGCTGGAGACAGTGGACAGAGATGGCCCCCAGGAGCACGGGGAAAGTCCAGGGGAGTCCCCCTTTCCTAGCTGGGAGCCTGGGGCATGCTGGCTTCTGTCCCCGTGAGACCACCAGTCCCCTGTACTGCACAGCAGGTGATAGGACCACCTCCTGGGTCTGCAGTGAGGACTGAGATAGTCATAGGTCCCCCCAAAGGGGAGTCATTACTGAAGAATTGCACTAGGTGGGACCCAGGAAACCTGGAGTGTGGCCTTGACTCAGTTTCCCCATTTACAGACCCTTTGCTTTCTCGGACGTGTCACACCCTTGTGCAGTCACTCAGCTGTCTCACACTCACGACCTCATTTGATTGTCCCGGGACGTCACGGTCTCTGTCTTAGCCCTGAGGACACAGAGGCACAGAGAGGTCTAGTGACCCACCCGGAATCACACAGCAAGGCGGTAACTGACAAGAGACAGTGAGATAACAACCGGGCAACATGCGTGTGTGAAGGTGTCCGCGTCGGGCTGGCTGTCGGAGTGCGGTTCCTTCATGTAGGCCTGTGTCCATGTGCGGCCACCTCCCCCGAAGGCTGTCCCCCGGCTGAGAGAGGAGAGGGGGCAGCTTTTCTGTCACAGCTCACAGCAGCCTGCCAGCCGGCAGCCAGACACACCTGGGGTCCTTCCTTTCCCCGCTGATCCCAAGCAGACGGTGTGGGGCTGCCCGGCATCGGGCTGACCAGAGACTTGGGAGGGAGACCAGCGGCCGGCCTGGAAGCAGGCGGGGAAAGCCAGGCTTGCTGCTGGCCGCGTGTCTGGAGCCGCGCCTTCCACCACCTTGATGAGCCCGAGCTCTCTGAAGCTCAGTGCCCACAGCCGTGAGGTGGGGATGAGGGGTCAGCCTCGCTGGGCTGTTGGAGAATCTCGGTGCTGGCCGTCATATCAGTGTGAGGACCTGCCTCTGTAGAGAGGTGTGTGTGCCCAGTGAGCAAGTTCTTGGCGTGCGACAGAGTGGAGTTTGGGACACATCACATTTTCTGGGTCATAACAGCCAGGACCTGAGTCCCAGTGACCTGATGTCCACCTGCACATATCTCTACAAGGACTCTATGAAATGTCTTCCTCCCTTCTAAGAAGGGGTCAGGCATCACCTCCTCCAGGAAGCCCTCTCACTCCCGGTCCTCTCTGCACCACACACTCGGCCAGGAATCGGCTCTCACCGGGACACCAGGCTGACCTCAGTCTGTTTTGTGTCCCCTTCCCCACCATCTGTGTCCTCGGTGCCACCAGCAGGCACACATGGCTGTCGAATGCACAAAGGCCAGGACGCACTATTTTATTTTATTTTTTCTTTTTCTTTTTGCATTTTTCCGAAGCTGGAAACGGGGAGGCAGACAGACTCCCGCATGCGCCTGACCGGGATCCACCCGGCACGCCCACCAGGGGGCGATGCTCTGCCCATCTGGGGCGTCACTCTGTTGCAACCAGAGCCACTCTAGCGCCTGGGGCAGAGGCAAAGGAACCATCCCCAGCGCCCGGGCCATCTTTGCTCCAATGGAGCCTTGGCTGCGGGAGGGGAAGAGAGAGAGAGAGAGAGGAAGGAGAGGGGGACAGGTGGAGAAGCAGATGGGCGCTTCTCCTGTGTGCCCTGGCCGGGAATCGAACCTGGGACTCCTGCACGCCAGGCCGACACTCTACCACTGAGCCAACTGGCCAGGGCCCAGGATGCACTATTTTATTTTGTTTTACTTTATTTGTGTTTATTGGTTGATTTTAGAAAGAGAAGAAGGGAGAGAGAGAGAAAAAGAGAAACACTGATTTGTTGTTCCACTCATTTATGCATTTATTGGGTGATGCCTGTCTGTGCCCTGACCAGGGATCAAACCCACAACCTTGGCATATCAGGATGATGCTCTAACCCACTGAGCCATGCGGCCAGGGGTCAGAAGACTATTAAAATACAAGTCACTGTTATAATAAGAACAGTGATAATAGTTATTATTACAGCCTTGGGCTTTGGGCAGCTGGCCGCTCTGTCTTAGGGGTCTTCTTGGCCTGAGGGTCCTTCCAGGCCAGCTGAAGTGGATGGTTCCCTCAGTGAACTGTTTCTCTTTGTTTCAATCCTTAGCAGGGATGTTCGACCCTGCCCCGCCCGCTATGGGAATGTTCCTAAGCCGTGATCTTAGTCTAATTCACTGGGGCTCACGGTGATTTCTCTGCCTTCGCAGTCCCTGAAATAATTCTCCTATTTTCACCGGTCCCCCAGTGTAAAGAGATTGAAAACCACCGGCTTAAATCATGCTGGTCAGGGAGACGGAGGACAGGGACCCAATTAGTGCTGTTTGCGCAGCCAAACCCAGGACGGATGAAGTTGGGGGAAAGACAAGAACCAATTAGGGCTCGGCGGACCCGAGATGAGGAGAAGCAGGAGAGCCAGGCTGGAGGGTGCTCCCACACTCCCTGCTCCCTCTGCTGATGCATCAGCTTCCTACAGACACACCGGGAGCTGGAGAGGGCCCCGCGCGCCTCCCCTGAGGCCTCCCGAGGCTCCCGCCCGCAGAAGCCCCAGGCTCACCCTGCGCCTGTCCCCCAGGCCCCTTCTCGGACGCCCCCTGAGCCCCCAGCAGCCCCACTGGACTCTCCCGTGACCCCTTCTACCCTAAGCCCTTCCTTGTGTCACTGTCCCCTTCCTTGTGTCACTGTCCCCTTCCTGTGTCACTGTCCCCTTCCTTGTGTCACTGTCCCCTTCCTGTGTCACTGTCCCCAGGTGTAGTAAACACTTTCAAAACCCCCTGGATTCGTGTTGTGAAATCTTCCCACTCAAAGTAAAGTCAGGAACTTACACACCACCGGCCGGCCTGAGGCAGACCCTCTCCGTCCCCCTTCCTGGTCCCCGAGGGAAGACTGGACACTGGTCAGAACGCAGCACGCCCCCCCCCCAGGCAGACGCCCCAGGCGTGCAGCTGTAGAAAGACATGTCTGCAGGGCTGTGGGGCCCCGTGGGGCCGACACAGTGACCATCCCGTGCGGCCTGGCCTCAGTCCCGTGCGGCCACAAGGCCTGGGGCGCAGTGTCTGGGGAGGGGGCGGGGCTGGAAGAAGCCGGGGAAATTCCTGGGCAGGAAGAACGGGAAATGGAGATGGGATGGTCAAACAAGGCCAAACAGTTTGACTAGTTTACAGGCAGCTGGTGACACCCAAGACCTCCCCTCCCCAACCAAGGACACTTGAGAACAAGTGGTTTGTCCATCTCTCTGACCAGAGAATAAAAATCAGTGTGTTTCAACCACCCCTCAGTGGACGGGTCCTCCAGAAACTTTGTGCTGGTCCCCAGAAGAGTTAGCCACCCTGCCAGACTCCTCCTCATGGTCTCAGGGCTCCACCCGAACCCTCCAGGGGCCTCGCCTGCCTGGGAGCCCCTCCCCCAGCCTAACGCCCCTCCCTGCTGCGCTTGGTAGACTTCCCTGTGTCTGGACTTACCTGTGTGCGTGTGCTTCCCTTGCTGGTCGGCGTGGACGCCCAGGATGGAGTGTCCGGATGGGAGCAGGCCAGTGTCTGCAGCCACAGCAGCCGCCCAGAGGAAGCGGCTCTGCCGAGAGGAGCCAGCGAGCGTGAGAAGGCCTGGACCGGGCAGGTGGCCGCGGTCTCAGGCCTCAGGCACGCGCGTCTGTCTCCAGGGCCTTGTGACCCAGGAGGGAGGGTGCTGCCAGAGGGCACTCCATCGTGGGGTGTGGCGGGGGCCGTCTCCCCGACCCCCAGCCCCAGTAGGAGGCAGGCTGCTGCCCCTCTCGTGGGGATTGTGTACCCCCCCCCCCCGCGTCGGCCTCAGCTGTTTGTTTTATTCAGGAGCTGTTATTGAAGGGCCCTGTCTCCTCCAGATGGAGGAGGCCTGTGGCCAACGGAGTGGCCAGTGGAGTGGCTGGTCGCGAGGACTACAGTGTGACCAACAGCATGAGCAGGACTGTGGCTGACCATGTGCACTGACCGACGCTGACCAGCAGAAGGGCTGAGGCCACCCAGCTCAGGGGACGGGTTTGGCCCCCTCTCTGCGGAGGCTGCTGGCCGGCTGCCCCTCTCACCTCCCCCAGGTGCTGATTTGCTTTGTGTCACTCCTCCCTGGATGTCGGGACAGCTCAGTGGTGTCCGTCGTCACCTCTGCTACATTCTGTGCGTGAGACACAAGTCACCGAGCCTAATCTGTGTCCAGGAAAGAGGAAATTCAGCCCCACCTTTGGAGAAAAGGTGTGGGACACGTTTTGTGGGACATGTTTCAGAACCCCCCCCCCCCGGGCTCTGACCACTTCTCGGCCCCCATATTCTGCAGCTGTGAGAGACAATGTTTAGAGAAAGGGACTTGCCCCGGGTCACACGGAGAGTGGGGACAGAGGTGGACGAGAGCTCAGGCCTCCTAACTGCTGGCCGGAACACTTGGCCCCTCAACATAATAATGATTTTAATAACAGCTAATTGGTGGTTGCTGTGTTCCAGACAGCTTGTCCTTCGTTTCCACACTGAGGGTAAAGGTACTTTGTACAGAAGAGGAAACGGCACAGAGAGGTTAAGCATCTTGCCCAAAGTCACACAGCTGGTACGTGGTAGAGCAGGGGTCCCCAAACGTTTTACACAGGGGGCCAGTTCACTGTCCTTCAGACCGTTGGAGGGCCGGACTATAAAAAAAACTATGAACAAATCCCTATGCACACTGCACATATCTTATTTTAAAGTAAAAAAACAAAACGGGAACAAATACAATATTTAAAATAAAGAACAAGTAAATTTAAATCAACAAACTGACCAGTATTTCAATGGGAACTATGCTCTTCTCACTGACCACCAATGAAAGAGGTGCCTTTTCCGGAAGTGCGGCGGGGGCTGGATAAATGGCTAGAGGGGGCCACATGCAGCCTGCGGGCCGTAGTTTGGGGACCCCTGTGGTAGAGCCTTGATTCAGACCCCAGCATTTGGGGCAGATGCTGGGGGCCCACAGGTGGTTGAGGGAGTGCGTCCCTCGCGCACAGACTGAGACCAGCCCTGGGCATTGGGAAGCGTGCTGTGGGAGGGGGACCTGCAAGAGTAGGGACAGGAGTGGCCTCGGTGTGTGAGAGGCTTTAGTGGGGGTGGCGGGAGGGGGAGTGGTGACAGGAAGTGAGGCCAGCCTGTCACCTGTCATCAGAGCCAGGGAGGGGACCGCAGCATGGGAGGGGGAATGTGGACCACCGGGATTGGCTGGTGGTAAGACAGGGAGGGACAGGCAGTTTTAGGCCTTTGGCCTGGGCACCTGGAAAGGGGGGCCCCCAGCTGACACCTGTTAGATGTCTCACCAGAGGTGCTGAGGGGGCCAGTGGGTGAGCCAGTCGGCCGTTTGTGGGGCAGCCTGTCCGGGTGCCGGGGCCAGGCGGGAGGGCCGCAGGTGCCCGCAGGCTGGGTCTCCAGGGTTGGGTAGGCACCGGTCGGAGGGTGTGGGGTCTCAGGGCCGGGGCTCCGCGCTTCTTCCTCACACCCTCGACGTGACTGAAGCCCATTAGGCGTTCCCGACAAGGTGCCCGTGTGAGGAGAATCTTGGGTTTTGTTCAAGGTCGCTGACTGATCCAGGACTGAATCTTCAAGTGCCCGGAAGCTTCCCCAGCCTTGCCAACACTATAATTCCTTCCAGATTCTTCTTTGGGAGAAAGACAGACTGACTGCTCGCCAGTAGGTCGAAACAGGCTTTCAAGGAAATCATTCGAGTATTTTTCCCTTTCTCCTGAAAAGAACGAGGCGTGTGCGGGCTTCTCCAAGGCGGTCTTTGCCCGCAGAGTGGTGGAAAAACTGTGCGCAGTCATGGGGTCAGAGACCCACCTCGGGAGACTGGCCGTCGTCCCCGCAGGTCACGGAGGGCACATGGAGACCGGGACGCAGGGCGCTGGGCGCAGGAGCAGGCCGCTGCTCGGGGCTGCACCGCCCAGCACGGAGCCTGCTGCCCCTTCTGCTGGCAGAGTGACCATGGCGGGTCCCTTCGCTCATCTGCACGCAGGGGACAGGTGTGGTCCCCGCCTCACGGAATTACCGTGTGAGGGAGAATGAAGGGACTGCAGCAGAGAGCTCGCTGGGACACTGGCACCGGTAGGAAGTGCTGGTCGCTACAATTCGTTTTCAGTCCCGCCCTCGTCACCCAGCACGCCCCAGCAGGGGGTACGAGAGCTCTTTCCGGAACGTCATTTTATCCTGTCACCCCTCTGCTCAGTGTCCCGCCAGGGCTCCCTGTTGCCGGGACAGCCCAGCCCCCAGCCACCCCCGTCCTGCGCGGGCACTGTGCTCCTCACCCCTGCTCGTCACCCCTCTGCTCAGTGTCCCGCCAGGGCTCCCTGTTGCTGGGACAGACCAGCCCCCAGCCACCCCCGTCCTGCGCGGGCACTGTGCTCCTCACCTGTCACCCCTCTGCTCAGTGTCCCGCCAGGGCTCCCTGTTGCCGGGACAGCCCAGCCCCCAGCCACCCCCGTCCTGCGCGGGCACTGTGCTCCTCACCCCTGCTCGTCACCCCACAGCTGCTCCGGCCTTGCCCCCCACCCCCAGCCTTGGCTGCTGAGATCACTGCTCTCTGGGGTCTCAGCTGGAGGAGGAAGAAGAGGAAAGCATCAGACATTGTTTTCCCAAAATGTAATTTGCACGGGAAGGATATGTTACCTGCAGAGGTGGCTTCTGCGAGGCCCTGTGCGCGTGGGCAGCTGGCAGGGGATGGCGTAGCCCACCCGGCTTCTGAGGAGTGGAGATGGGTTTTGTGCCCAGGGGCTGCTTGCCCACGGGTCTCCCAGAAGCCTCTCTGGCTGCCTCCCCTGCCCCTGTGGCCTGGGACACTTGACTCCCCCTCGGTCCCCCCTCAGGGAGTCCTGTGCAGGTGGCCCTCTGTCGACCTTTGATGGCACCCATCCCAGGACCCGGCACCGAGCTGGGCGTCGCCAGTGCTTCCTGGGACCCGACAAGCACAGACAGACGCGGGGGCGAGGGCTCCTGTCTCGGCAGCGCTCTGTCCGTGCTCCGTCCGTGCTCCGTCCGCACTCAGCCCACCAGCACCCGCCGGCCGGCCAGGAGAACTTTCTGCACTTGCTCTGACAGGGAGGAATAGTCAGATCGTAGCGTCCCGGCATCTCCTGGTGGCCGAGGGACCCTGGAGCAGCCCCCCCACCCCTGGTTTAGTTCTGCACACTGAGTCTGCCAGCCCAGATGCTTGCATACCTCTGGGGACAGGGGGCTCTATGTTTCAGGGGCAAACATTCTATCTGGAGATGCCTGTGACAAGTTTTTGCCACGGGGAGTGGTGATCTCACCCCCCCCCCCAATGGGGCTCTGACCATCTGCTTCCTCCCCCAAGGCAGCTGTGCCGAGACTGGGGGCCGCCCCCAGCCACTGCTCCCCTGCTGGGGGTCTCCACTGGACACAGTCTGGCCCCCCAAACTACCTGAGACCAGCCCAGCCTCATTTTTCAGATCAGGCGAGATAATGAACTCTGGGATGGGCTGGTCTTGGTGGCTGAGAAAATGCCTGTGGGAAGGAAGCCTCCAGAAGTCGAGATGTCACCCGTCACCTGACAGAGACCTGTCACTGTGGCCATGCTGGTGAGAGTTCCCAGCAGATCAGCCCCTGGGCGCAGCAGGAGGCCTGTGGTGAGAGGAAGTCCGTGTCCTTGACCGAGCGGGCTTGCTCAGGACTGGCAGCCTGTTTGGATGTGTGATTCCCATTCTAAATGCATCCTTGCTTCCTGGAAGTCCTGTGCCCGACAGAGTCTCACCAGGGGGACAGCAGAAGCGTTCAGAGAGGGCGGGAGGCTTTGACCGGATGGTTTCCGAGGCTTCAGCTCCCTGCCTTCAGCCTTGTCCAGGGTGTATCGATTGTTTGCCACAGAGATCCTTTACAATGGACTGTTTATAGGAGGAAACCTTCTGGGCCTCTTCCCACCGAGCGGGTAGCTGGCTGAGCGTGTCATCAGGACGCTGGCCCTGGGCCTGCTTTGTGTCCGGGAAGGACGGCCTGCACGTGAGACAGAAGGTCTGCTCGGTCCCGATGCGGAGAGGTCAGGGCGCCCGTCTCTCCTGGGAGCGCCTCTCTCTCCTGGGGAACGGGGGCTCTTTGGAGATCTTTTTTTTTATCCATTGAGCGGAGGGGAAGCAGAGACAGACTCCTGCATGTGCCCGGACCGGGATCCACCCAGCATGCCCACTAGGGGGCGATGCTCTGCCAAGCTGGGCCATTGCTCTGTTGCTCAGCAACTGAGCTCTTCTTAGCACCCTAGGTGGACCAGGCCATGGAGCCATCCTCAGTGCCCTGGGCCAACTTGCTCCAATCCACCCATGGCTGCGGGAGCAGGGCGGGATGGTGAGGGAGACAGAGAGAAGCGAGAGAGGGAGGGGTGGAGGAGCAGATGGTCGCCTCTCCTGTGTGCCCTGAATGGGAATTGAACCTGGGATATGCACACGCCAGGCTGACACTACCACTGAACCAACTGGCCAGGGTTGGAGAAGATCTTTAGTAAGAGCAGCACCACCACCTGGTCTCTGAGCAGTACGAACATTCATGTACGTCCTCGTGCCTCCTGACCATCAAGAGGACGATTTTAACGAAAAATTTTATTTTAAAAATGTGTAAGGCAACATTAAAAAAAAAGGGCAAATATTGAATATATATTCTTGTTTCCATAAATTGGTTATCCAACAAACATGATTTTAAGTTCATAAAACTAACTGGAACTAATTTCATGTTTTGAAAATACTCACTCCTGGGGGTCAGTGAGCATGAAAAAAACTCCCTGCTCAAAGGGTGAAAATTGAGTCTCACAAAGTTCTGTGAAAGGAGGAAAGGCCGCCGTTCACTTAACTCATCTGCTTCATTCAAAGTAGGGCTTTCACCACCCAACAGGTGTCACGCTCAGAAGCGGAGACCGCACATTTCTCGTTTCTCCGTCTCACTCCAGACGGCCCTGTTCTCATTCTTCTCCTGTTTCTAATACCCCGTTTCCCAGACGGGGAACGCCAACGGGGAGGATTTGCCGGACGTCCCGCAGCAGGGAGGCGTGGGGATTCCAGACCTGTCGCGGGGTCTGGTCTGCGTGTCCATGTGCATCACTGGTGTCCTGTGGAGGGGACTCTCCCACGGACCCAGGGACAGGGTGTGAGAATGACCCACACAGGGACAGGGTGTGAGAATGACCCACACAGGGACAGGGTGTGAGAATGACCCACACAGGGACAGGGTGTGAGAATGACCCACACAGGGACAGGGTGTGAGAATGACCCACACAGGGACAGGGTGTGAGAATGACCCACACAGGGACAGGGTGTGAGAATGACCCACACAGGGACAGGGTGTGAGAATGACCCTCACAGGGACAGGGTGTGAGAATGACCCACACAGGGACAGGGTGTGAGAATGACCCACACAGGGACAGGGTGTGAGAATGACCCACACAGGGACAGGGTGTGAGAATGACCCACACAGGGACAGGTTGTGAGAATGACCCACACAGGGACAGGGTGTGAGAATGACCCACACAGGGACAGGTTGTGAGAATGACCCACACAGGGACAGGGTGTGAGAATGACCCACACAGGGACAGGGTGTGAGAATGACCCACACAGGGACAGGGTGTGAGAATGACCCACACAGGGACAGGATGTGAGAATGACCCTCACAGGGACAGGGTGTGAGAATGACCCACACAGGGACAGGGTGTGAGAATGACCCACACAGGGACAGGGTGTGAGAATGACCCTCACAGGGACAGGGTGTGAGAATGACCCACACAGGGACAGGATGTGAGAATGACCCTCACAGGGACAGGGTGTGAGAATGACCCACACAGGGACAGGATGTGAGAATGACCCTCACAGGGACAGGGTGTGAAAATGACCCTGCCCAGTGGCCCCACAGACACACAGGGACAGGCTTCGGCTCTGTTCCCCCGATCGATGGGCTCTGGGCAGCAGGAGGTGGTGTCCTTCCACAGGAGGTGCGGCGTAGCTGTGGTCTGGAAGTTCCGGGTCTGGTTCTGAGCTCCGACAACAAACACTTGTCCTCCTTTCTGGCTCCGTGACCCAGTGTGGACGCCCACCCTGGTGAGCCCTGCCTCCTGTCCTGCGTGCTCACCACCCTCAGGACCTTCGGAGCCACGTGCTCTCCCCGGCACACCCTGTCCTCATCCCTGTGCCAACCCTTCCGCCTGGCACTCATTCCCCACTCCATTCGCTGAGCATGTCACCCGCATCCCCGTGTACCAGATGCCCCGGGGCTTCAGGAAGATGACAGTGAGCTCTGGGACCTACCTGGAGGCTCCAGGGCTCGTAGCTGAGTGAGCTGACAGCTGCAGGGGGGCAGGTATTCCTGGAGGGGTGCATGTCGGGGAGGAGCCGTCTGTGCAAAGGCCCTGAGGTGGCTGGTTAGAGAACCCATAAGAAGCCCAGTGACTCAGGACCAGGTCCTGCCCGGTCCCACTCAGCACCCTTCGTGAGCTGACTTCACAGTCAGAGAGCTTAAGTCTGAATCCTGGTTCTGTTGCTGCTCATAGTTTTGTGACCTGGGCTGATGGCTTTGCCCTCTGAAGCCTCAGTTCTCTCATCTGTGAAATGGGGATGAGGGGTTGGGAGAGAGACTGTGCTAATAATAAGACCAGCTCTCAAGGTTTTGGGGAAGTCTAGATGAGCGTGTATAACACATTCTAAATGCTACCATGATCAGTAATTTTTTTCTCTTTTATTAAGTGAGAGGCGGGGAGGCAGAGAGAGAGACTCCCACATGCTCCCTGACCGGGATCCACCTGGCAAGCCCACTATGGGACCGATGCTCTGCCCATCTGGGGCTGCTGCTCTGTTGCTCGGCAACTGAGCTATTTAGTGCCTGAGGCGAGGCCATGAAGCCATCCTCAGTGCCCAGGGCCAGCTTGCGCGAAGCATTCGAGCCATGGCTGCAGGAAAGGAAGAGAGAGAGAGAAGGGTGAGGGGTGGAGAAGCAGATGGGCATTTCTCCTGTGTGCCCTGACTGGGAATTGAACCTGGGACTTCCACACACCTGGCCAACGCTCTACCGCAGAGCAAACCAGCCAGGGCCCCATGATCAACAATTAATAGGCACTCTTATTTTTCCTCATTATGATTATTATTACTCTTTTTGTGCAAAACTGACATGACTTGTGCAGGCAGTGCAGGCTAGTGGGTAAGGGCACAGGCTCCTCCATGAAACGTGGGAGTCAAGTAAGTGTCAGCTCCTCTGCTTTCCTGCTGTGTGACCTTGGACAAGTCACTTAACCTCTCTGAGCTGCATTTTCCTTATCCACCAACTTGGGAGAGTTCTAAGGGAGACTTCTGACGTGTGCTGGTGCATACTGGCAGAAGTACTGCGTACAGGAGACCACACGCCTTGGTCATGCCAGGAGAGGGGACGGGGCAGGGACGGAGAGGTCGGGCGCAGCCGGCGCTGGGGAGGCTGCGGACCTGCCCTTCCCACCTGCCGCACCACTCGCCGTGCTCCGACAGGCGCGCAGTCCTTGTGCAGCAAAAACAGAAGAGGCTCCAGCCAGTGGGAGAGGTGAGTGGAACGCAGGCACTGCGTCCCTCCCGGGGGCAGCGGTGACTCAGTGAGTTCACACATGAGGAGTGACCAGGACAGAGCCTGGTGTGGGGAGTGCCGAGTCAGCGTTCGCCGTGGTAATGGTGACAGTAATAACTGTTATATTGTGATGACTGCTGTGGGGGAGCAGGAAACTCTCCTCACCCGGCAGGCGGCTTCCTGCTGGTCTAACCGTCAGGTGGACAGGACAGGAGGCAGATGTGCAAGAGACACACATGCGTGTGGGACCCCGCGTGCCTGGGAGAGTCAGGGACCCCCATGCAGGAGAGGCTCGGAGACAGAGAGGGGGCGTGGGTGGAGGAGACATCCTGAGCTGGGGGTGAGGCCGTGCACCGTGGGGGCTTCCCAGGGTCCGTGCAGGAGGACAAGGAGGACGGACACTCAGTAGATAGAAGTGTGTCGTGTACTGCAGTTGGGGGAGGGGGGAAATGTTCTCTCTGATAGTCGATTATTCAAGTTCTTCTAGGTAATTGCAGGGCGGGGGGGGGGGGGTAACAGGATTCTCCTGAGCGCGCAGCTAAAGTTGTCCTTGGCTCAGAACAACCTGCCTGCCGCTGAGGCACATCGTGAATGACTTTCTGACCCTAAACACGGTCACCGTCACCTTCCAAGCAGCTGTGCTTGGAATCATTGACATCTGTCCTTAACTCTGAGACAGACACGGGCCCCTTTCCTGGTGGGGCTCTCGGATACCTGGGGGTGCACAGATGCGGAGTTGCCTACTCCAGACAGGAAGGTGAGAAGCCCCAGTTGGGTCTGGGCAGGGTGCCCACCGCCTCCCACTCGAGGCAGCCCCCAGGCTCTTGTCCAGAGCTGGTGTGTCCCTTTAGTCTCATGACTGGGATGTTTTTGAAACTCTGAGAAGGCCAGAGGGGGGCCTGGGTGGAAACTGAGTCAGGGCCAAGCAGTAGGCCTTGCAGCTGTGACTTCCAGCTTCCCTCTGGCTCTGACAGATGAGAAAGCAGGGGACAGGGGTCGCAGAGGCCAGGAGGTGGGAGCTGTTCCCATGGGCCATGAGCAGATGGTTGGGATCGCTTCCTTTCTGTGGGCTGGGGACCCCCTCCCCCCCCCAGCGCGGGCCCAGGGAGAAGCAGCAGGATCTGGCTTTATTTTTAAGATGGAGAGAAGACCTTAAAGAAGAGTGTAAACGTTTTTGGTTTTTTTTTTTTTTTTTGCAGAATGGATCTCTGTAGATGTCATTTGCATAACAAGTGTCTAAATCATCGGAAATAGGGAAGGAGCTGTGAGTTAGGGCAGGGAGGCCTGTAAGCTCCCTTTCCAAGCTGATGACAGCTGCTGAGGGTTGTTGAAAGGCCCCCGGAGGAGCAGGGAACAGGGAGCGTTTTGCATGACGCTTTCTAAGAGAAGGGACCCGTGATTGCGGGTGGGAGGATCCATGAAGGGACCGTATAAGTGAGGGGCCTGTGGTTCCCGCTTCCGGAGCTTTCCCCGGAAACCTGCCTCTGGTGGTGAGTCAGACACGGGGTTTTTAGCAAGAAAACCTTCCCCAGTGTGGGCTCTGCCCCACAGGCTGTGTGACCTTGACATGGCCTTCTCCCCTCCACGGATCCCAGGGGACGATGCATTTGAAGGCCCTGTGCAGGCACCAGAAAAGGACAGTGACCACCGGGAGGATTCCCCCTGAGGGAGAGAGAAACAGCAGGAGGCCAGTTAAAGACCCCAGTCGGCAGGTGCCCTGTGGACATGCTGTTCGGACCGCCACACCCGCTAGTCTGTGTCATAGCTGCTCTCTGTGTCCCTGACTTTTCCTCCTGCTCCAGAGCTGAGTGCGTGTCATGCCGAGGTGCCCGTGACGTGGCAACACCTCTTCCACATCCACTCAGAGCTGCCCCTCTCTGCAGGATGCAAGCCCCCCGCCCCCGCCGGCAGCCGGGATCCACGCTGTCCTGGCCTGAAACGTGAGCATCGACGTGCACGTGCGTGTCGGCGTGCGTGCGCGTGCAGGCGCGCCCTCGGGGTCTGTCCCGGCGCCCTGTCCGCCCCTCGTGTGTGCTGAGCACACGGGCACGCACACGCATCAGTGCCCAGGCCCCTGCTTGGCTTGGGTGGCCCTGGTCCCGGCTCCCCGGTGCCCCACCGCCATCCAAGCCCCCCGTCAGCCTCCGGGTCGGGCTGGCCCGGGGCTTAGAGCGTGTCACCAGCCGTCCCCTCCGCTCCGCTGTCCGTGCTGGCCTCGCGCTCAGCCCGTCTGCGGCGTGCGGTGACCCTGGCAGCCCTCCAGAGGGGAGGAGGTTTCTCATCAGCAGTGTAACCGGGTCGAGAGCTTGTCCCGCTCACCACACAGCAGCCCAGGAGCCGAGCGACTGTTCAAGGCAAGGGGAGCAGCTGTGTTCGGAAAGCCAGTGAGCCCAGACGATGGCGGGTCACCTGAGACGGTGCAGAATTCAGGCTTCTTTTATGTCAGGGGCTGGGGGGATGGGAGGAGTGGGAGGTCAGGAGGTGACCGATGACCGCAGACATCTGGACGCCAGCAAGGCTCCAAGGAGGACGAGGAAACGCCTTTGCTTTCTGCCCACAAACACTGGTTGCCATGGTCCCAACCACGAGGTTCCTATAAATATCTTGATAAACAGTCATTACTTTTGTGTCTCCTTTCCCTTATCTTCGTGGGGAGGTCGTGTTGAGCAGGGAGCTTGTTCCTGCAATCCAGGGACCAGCGAGGTTCCTTTCCTGACTACCGTGTGTGCGCGCACAGGACTAAGCAGAGGCCGCTGACCGTCGCGTGAGGGGACCTGGACAGGCTTGAGCAAGGTAGAGTCAGAAGGACTGGTCATTTTACTGTATTGCAGCCGCAGTTCTGTTGCCAGTCCCGGCGTGGATCTGTTGGGCTCGGCCACATGTCCGTCCTCAAACCTGCTGTGGAAACAAAAGGGAGGCAATCCGTAGACTGCAGATCTAGGTGATGTGCTCACCCTCTCGTCTGGTATGACGGACGGTTAACTTCCGCCGGCCACATGGACTAGGAAAGCCTGCAGGGCTCCTCAAAGGAGAAAGGAGGGACTGTGGATGTGGATAAGGGGACAGAAGGCAGGCAGGACGTGTAGCCACCGATGTCCCCAACCCCAGCTAAGGACACTGGAGCATCCTGGGACCTGACGTTTTCCCACAACTGCTGTAAAACCCAACTCAAAATTCTTAAGAGCCACACCTCATGTCACGGGCTGCAGGTCCTGGAACAGAGAGATACGTTGGAGTCAGGGACCAGGGTCGAGGTGACGAGTTCCTGCTGGGGCTGCTGGCCTTGGGGCTGGATGCCAGGCGGAGGCATGGGACGCGGGCAGGGACGAGCAGGGTGAGGACTGGGCTTCCAGGACGCCAGGCGGGGGCACGGGACATGGGCAGGGACGAGCAGGGTGAGGACTGGGCTTCCAGGACGCCAGGCGGAGGCACGGGACGCGGGCAGGGACGAGCAGGGTGAGGACTGGGCTTCCAGGACGCCAGGCGGAGGCACGGGACGCGGGCAGGGACGAGCAGGGTGAGGACTGGGCTTCCAGGGCGCCAGGCGGAGGCACGGGACGCGGGCAGGGACGAGCAGGGTGAGGACTGGGCTTCCAGGGCGCCAGGCGGAGGCACGGGACGCGGGCAGGGACGAGCAGGGTGAGGACTGGGCTTGCAGGACGCCAGGCGGAGGCACGGGACGCGGGCAGGGACGAGCAGGGTGAGGACTGGGCTTCCAGGACGCCAGGCGGAGGCACGGGACGCGGGCAGGGACGAGCAGGGTGAGGACTGGGCTTGCAGGACGCCAGGCGGAGGCACGGGACGCGGGCAGGGACGAGCAGGGTGAGGACTGGGCTTCCAGGACGCCAGGCGGAGGCACGGGACGCGGGTACGGACGAGCAGGGTGAGGACTGGGCTTCCAGGACACCAGGCGGAGGCACGGGACGCGGGCAGGGACGAGCAGGGTGAGGACTGGGCTTGCAGGACGCCAGGCAGAGGCACGGGACGCGGGCAGGGACGAGCAGGGTGAGGACTGGGCTTCCAGGACGCCAGGCGGAGGCACGGGACGCGGGCAGGGACGAGCAGGGTGAGGACTGGGCTTCCAGGACGCCAGGCGGAGGCACGGGACGCGGGCAGGGACGAGCAGGGTGAGGACTGGGCTTGCAGGACGCCAGGCGGAGGCACGGGACGCGGGCAGGGACGAGCAGGGTGAGGACTGGGCTTGCAGGACGCCAGGCGGAGGCACGGGACGCGGGTACGGACGAGCAGGGTGAGGACTGGGCTTGCAGGACGCCAGGCGGAGGCACGGGACGCGGGCAGGGACGAGCAGGGTGAGGACTGGGCTTGCAGGACGCCAGGCGGAGGCACGGGACGCGGGTACGGACGAGCAGGGTGAGGACTGGGCTTGCAGGACGCCAGGCGGAGGCACGGGACGCGGGCAGGGACGAGCAGGGTGAGGACTGGGCTTGCAGGACGCCAGGCGGAGGCACGGGACGCGGGTACGAACGAGCAGGGTGAGGACTGGGCTTGCAGGATGCCAGGCGGAGGCACGGGACGCGGGCAGGGACGAGCAGGGTGAGGACTGGGCTTGCAGGACGCCAGGCGGAGGCACGGGACGCGGGCAGGGACGAGCAGGGTGAGGACTGGGCTTGCAGGACGCCAGGCGGAGGCACGGGACGTGGGCAGGGACGAGCAGGGTGAGGACTGGGCTTGCAGGACGCCAGGCGGAGGCACGGGACGCGGGTACGGACGAGCAGGGTGAGGACTGGGCTTGCAGGACGCCAGGCGGAGGCACGGGACGCGGGCAGGGACGAGCAGGGTGAGGACTGGGCTTCCAGGACGCCTCCGCCAGGGAGGACAGCACAGCCTGGTGCCTCGTGCAGACGGACTCATTCAACATGTGACCAGCCCCTCGCCCCGTGCCTTCCTGTACGCTCGTCTCTGGAAAAATGGAAACTTCCACTTCCCAGGCTCCCTTGCAGCTAGGGTTTGGCAGGAGACCTCCGCTCGTCTGGGCAATTCCCACCCAAGATTTAGAGCAGGGGTCTCAAACTCAACTCAGCATGTGGGCCGCAGAGCAAGATCACAGCTCTTCGGCGGGCCGCACTAGGTCTACAAAAGGCAACTGTTACACAACACTTTTCTCACTGCAGTTGAAAACAAAAAAAAATCAGTACAACAAGCACAATCGTACATGCAGTTTACTCAGTGTCACAAAACGACCAGAAACTGTAGTTTGCATCACAACTGCTGTTAACTAAGCTAATATCTAGCTAGGATGCTAGAGAAATGAAAAATACAAGTAGGCCCCTAGGCTTACTTAATTTTATCCAAAATATTTTGAACTTCGTGGATTAGTCTGTGGGCCGCACAAAATTGTTCGAGTTTGAGACCCCTGATTTAGAAGGTGAACGTGCGTGATGCAGAGGTGTGGAGGGCGGAGTGGCTCCTAGCCGGCAAGGAACAGAGGCGTCTGGTTCTCCCACAGAGAGGCAGGGTCCAGTGTCCAGGCCTGCGAGTCATGGGCCGTGGGGTTGCCGTGGCATCAGTGTGGGCCGAGTTAAGTGGTTATGCAGGTGACTTACCACCACCCTGCTGGCAGACTCAGCCGGGATCCCAGCGGCCTTGACCCTTGTGCGGGAGAGGCCGGCACCGTCCTGTGCGGCCCCCCAGGGCACCCCGGTGGACCCAGCTCCTGCGGCCCACACACAGTTCTCCACAGTGATGGCTTCCTCTGTGACGGGCGGTCTAACGGTGGGCAGCGTGGCCACTGCCGGTGTCGGCCACCTCTTCCTCCTCCTCTCACTCCCCTCCCTCCTGCCTTCCCCTCCTGCACGAACTCCTCACACCAGAACCCTCTCCTCCGGGGCGCCCGGAGCAGCCCAGACTGAGGCACCGGGGCCCCAGCATGCGCGCATGTGAAGTCTTGTCCTGGCTGGAAGACCTGCTGGGCACAGTCCCCTGGGCAGTGGGTTGAGGGGAGTGAGGGCTGCTTCTGCGACCTCCTCTCTGTTCGCGCCGCTTTGGAAAGCCATCCTGCTCCTGGTTCTCACCCTCATCAGCAGGACCTAAAGGGCTCCAGGGCGCTCGATGCCCGCCACCTCGTCCACACGGACCCCGTGACCATGGGGCCACAGGGGCGTCATCCACCGGAGCTCTGCCCGCCCCTCTCTGCCCTAGGACCGGTGTTACTGTGCCGTGGGTGTAGGGCCCTCCTCTGAGCCTGCCGCTCTCGGTATAAACGTTGACTCTGCCGTGTGCTGTGGTTAGCACGTGAGCTTCGAGCCCACTCTGTCATGGGTTCCCCAACAAATACTCTCCTGAGCCCTCACTCTGGGCCCGGCCCACGGGGATCGCTCTCCACTGCGGAAGCGACGCTCCCTTTCTGTGTGCAGATCTGCCCCCCCCCAGCAGCTCAGGGCAGGGAGCCCCCCTCCCCAGCTACCCCCCAGGCAGGCAGCAAGAGAAGCTCTCTGGGTCAGCAGTGTGCCTGTCTCCTCACAGAACTCTCGGGGGGCTGAGTCCCCCATTCCTGATCCACAGATGAGGAAATGAGGGCTCGTGGGGGTTCAGTGGAATTCTGAGGCTACGTGGTGCACTGTGAGGAGCAGGGCTGGCCTGGGACCAGGGTGGCCTGGCTCAGGGTCCCTGCTCTTCCCTCCGCTCTGCGGGTTGCTCAGACACGGAACATCCCGGAATGACGGGGGTCTGGCATTGCTGAGCCCTACATGGTCTTAGCCCCACGGACCCTGCAGTGACCCTAGCATCCCTTGTCCTCATGGAGGGTCCTCCCAATGATGGAGACGGATGCAGTGCACAGCCATCCATAAGACTGCGCTGCTTCAGATGGCACCGAGTGAGGGCCTCCCGTCAGGGTGATGTGAGGGGCCCTGAGGAGGAGTCGTAAGTCCTCCCTCATCCTTAGGAGCTCTCTAAAAGTCACCTCATTAGCATAAGCCCAGCTGGGGTGGGCGGGGGGCGTGTTATCTGTGACAGCCATTCACCTTTCTGGCTCTGAAGCGGCTCAGGAACTGAAGACAAGTCATTACATAAGATTGTCCCTCTGTTCTTATCACTCTGCAAATTCCAAGCTTTTGGGAGCTTGGAGCCAAAACCACAGATAAAGACCAAATATGCATGAGAAATACAGTTTAGTCATCCAAATGGCCAAATACATCTTTCTCATAAGTCACAACGCCGCCCCTGAGTACCACTACCCAGATCGGGAGCCAGAAGTGAGCAGCACCCGTGAGTCCCCTCCGTTACTGCCTGAGTGATCTCGGCCCTGCCGTCCAGCAGGACAGAGGGAGTCCAGTGGGCTGGCCGGCCCTGCGGCCGTGTCAGGACAGGAGGGCGGCATTCTGGGATGTTCCGTGTCTGAGGATGTTCCGTGTCGCAGGAAGTGAGTGGAGCGGGCACAGCCGGTGTTCAGCACTCACACCGCCTAGGTGACATCGTCACTGCGCGGGGGACACACGGGTGGGCGCAGGATGACCCCGCAGGTCTCACGGTTAGGTCCATGGGAGGAGTCCCCCCTGGCATCTGTGTGCCGACGGCCTTGCCATGGGTCTGCTCAGCTACTGAAAAGGCACCTCGCCCAGAGGACAGTTAGTGACTCGACCTGGGGCTGTGGGTTTTCACTCTCAGGCCCCCTGGCAATGAAGTCTAGTTTGGGAGGCCCAGGGGTTAGATCCACGTGGGTCTCACTCGCAGTAGCCCCCTGCTCCCTCAGACGCAGGGCCCCAGCGGTGGCGTCAGCCGTCCGCGCACGTGGTTTAACCCTTGGGTCCCTGCCTCTGGGGTACAGAGCGGGAAGGCGTGGCTGCCCGTGGATGCGAACGCTGACCTGTGCGCGATGCGATCCCACCGTCCAGTTTCTGGGCGCACCCAGGCTTGCCTCCTTTGTAAGTGGTGTCATTGGTTTTCGAGTCCCTGAAAATAGAGCCGGTCGTGGGAAAATACACCACAAACACCCTCCGGGGAGCAGCGGGGCCACTGTGCACCCACCTCCCCCGCCTCGCTCGTGTGGTCGTCTCAGTGGGGTCTGGGCCTGCAGCTCTGGACCACAGCCCTTGCCTCCGGGGCTGCTCCTGACCCTGGGCAAACAATCGTGGTGGAGGTAAGGGGCTGGGGAGCAAGCCCCGAGGCTTCCAGGAGGAGGTGACCTTCAGGGGAGAGATCCAGCTCAAAAGAAGGGCCTGGGCCTGGGGCAGTCTGCAAAGGCCTGGGCAGCGGGGTGCACCTCTCCTCCTGCGGGTCCCCAGGAGCAGAGAGCGCCAGCATCCTAAGCCTGTGTTCTCTCTCTCTCTGTCTCTTTGCAGATCCAAAGAAGAAAGCTCCCGGAGTCTCAGGTGTGTGTGTGCCATTGGCCTCTGTCCTGCGTCTGTGGCCTGGTGTGGGTCGTGTCCATGGAGCCACGTGCTTTGGAATTCTGACCAGTTGGCGCGGACTTCCTCTTGGACTTCCTTCCTGTGGCCTGGGTGGCCCAGGCTGGGACCCAGAAGCCTGTGGGGCTAGGCTGGGTGGGGTGGGGCAAGCGTCTGGATTGCGTGGTGGAGGGACAGGAGGAGCTCCCAGCCAGGCCCCTGCCTTGCGTGGGTGCTGGGAGATGTGTGGGGTGAACGAATCCGTGGGGAGGCAAGATTCTGGCCCTCAGGGGAGCGTGAGGGCTGCGCCCACCCCCGCCCTCGCTGCCACCCCAGCATTGCACATGGTGGGCTGTCGGGAGTTTCTGCAAGGGGGGCCCTGTAGGAACTTCGCCGTGCAGGGGGTGAACAGTTCTTCTCGTGGGGGACGGTGGGGAGGACGTGTCCGTGGGAGAGCGGCGTGGGCTTGGACCTGAGGGACCGGGACCTGGAGGACCGGTGTGTCGTGGGGGACGGTGGGGAGGACGTATCCGTGGGAGAGCGGCGTGGGCTTGGACCTGTGGGACCAGGGACCTGGAGGACCTCTGTGCCAAAGTGAACCTGTGTGTGCAGCTCAGGCCAAACCGATCTCAGCAGGCCTCCTGCGGGGGTGGGGTGGGGGCCGGGCATTGAGACGCTGGTGCAGAGGGGGCTGCGTGAGGTCCTCGTCCACTACCCGGTGGTCAAGACATCACTAGGACCTCAAGACGCTCTCACCAGGAATCTGGGAGTCACTCCCAGGGAGCCGTCGCACGGGTGTCGAGGCCCGGTCACGAGGCCCACCCTCCGAGGCCCATCCCTGACGCCCTCCCTGCCTCGGGTCTGGAGGGAGGACCCCATTCAGATCTGACTCCCGGAGGCCCCCACCCACTCTCCACGAGGCGTCAGCACCGGCACAGCTGCACCCTGGTGTTTTCAGGGCAGAGGGACCATGAGGTCCCCGCTAAGCCAGCCCAGTCCTCCCGTCGGGGCCTCCCACGGCACCTCTGCCCTCACAGGTGCCCGGAGGAGGGCCTCTACACTCAGGCCCCAGGCGACCCCCCTGCCTCCCACCCTGGGGAGTCCCGCTGCCCAGATCCCTCCGCCGGGCGCGTCTCACCTCTGCGGCCCGGCCACGTTCCAGGTTCCGCCAGGCGGGGCTCCTGGCCGCCACTAAATGCCCCTTCGGTCCTGCCGGCCTCTGGCGAGGGTACCGCTGCTGTGGCCCAGCCGCCAGCCCCACCCGGCCAGCCCAGATCCCTTCTCACACCCCTGAGGGTGGAGGGGCCGCAGCGCAGGTGCTGTTCCCCGGCCTGCAGGCTCCGCCCTGAGCGCCCGCGTGCCATGTCCAGTTTCCTGTGGGCCTGAGCGTGTCCCCGGGGGCAGCGGCAGTGCCTGGGGTCGAGGCACCTGGGTTCTCTCCGGGTGGGGCCAGCGCCAGTGAGCTTGGAGCCGACCCCCGTGGGCCTCGGGGGAGCGAATTCACCTTGGTGTCGCCATAGGCCCAGAACAAGCTCTAGTTACTGTGTGTTTACTGGAATTCAGGGCTCGTGAATATTTTCCGGCCATAAACTCAAAGGCAGGGGGCGGGGGGTGCTCCGTGGAGGACCTGCTGCGCTCCCCCCTCCACCACAAACCCGCACGGGGGATAGGATAGCGCCCAGGGGCTGCATCTGACCGCTCAGAAGGGCCGGGTTTCCAGCGGGACGGAACAAGGGGTGATGATGGTCTTGGCCTTGGGAAGGGTGAGATCCCTGGGAGACCCTCCCCCTGTACCCACTTGTGCCCGGATCCCTGCGGGCGAGGGATTTTTCTTTCCACCCAGTGAGCCCCTTGGGGCTGGCTGTTCTCAGCTTCCCAGAGCGCCAGGGAACAGTCCTGGCCAGGAGCCTGGGAGAGGGTTCGTGAGCGCGCTTTTCCCCGAGGCGAGTCATTTGCAAGATCATATGTATTCATTTCCCACAAATGAAATGACTCATTTTTGACCATTTTGCAAACGCAGGACTTTGCTCCGTGTTTTCCCCACCCCCGCCCCGCCCCCGGCGATGTGTGTGTCTGCTTTCCGCCCCATTAGGAGGGAGGAGGGGGGGAGGCAGGCTCCGGGCCCCCCCCACCCCGACTTTGAATTGTCGAGTGATTTATTTTATTTAGGGAAGAACTGCGGGCAGAGGCGGGCAGCAGAGGAGAGGTTTGCAGAGTCTGGAGTTGGGGAAGAAAGGCGAGCGGTGTGGAGGGCCAGGGGGGGTGCTGATGGGGTGTTCACTGCGCCAGGCCTCTCGGAGGGGTGAAGGCATGGCCGGTGTTTCTCCCCGGCTCTTATCAACCCCTCAAAATGAACTCAGCCACGTCCACTAATAGGAATAGGTGCCATTGTGTGAGCGTTCCCAGCGGGCCCGGCCCCGGTTCCTCTGCACAACCCGCTCCACCCCTCCAGGAGAGTTCCCACGGGCCCTGGGAGTTCAGCTCTGGGAAACTGAGGCTGAGAAATAACACTAAACGGCTTCCCTGGGATCACACGCCTTCCAAGTGCGGAGCCGGGATGTCACAGACCAGAATCGCCCCTGTTGAAAGTACAGAATCCCGGTCTTGGCTGGTTGGCTCAGTGGTAGAGCATGTCGTAATATCCCTACTTTCATTCCTGATTTTCATCATTTGAGTCTCTCTCTTTTCCTTAGTGAACAGTTTGCCAGTTTCTTAAACGTTTGGTAGAACTTATCATAGCTCTCCCTGTCTTTTTTTTCCTGGCAAGAGGGTTTTGATTACTGATTCAATCTTCTTGCTAGTTTTGAGTCTGTTTCGGTCCTCTATTTCTGTGTGATTAGTCTTGGTGGGTTTTATATTTCTAGAAATCGGCCCATTTTATCGAGGTTATCCCGTTTCTCAGAGGACAGTTGCTCGTAAGACCCTCTTATAATTCTTTCTCTCTGTAGAGTCTGTCGTAATATCCCTACTTTCATTCCTGATTTTCATCATTTGAGTCTCTCTCTTTTCTTTTCCTTAGTGAACAGTTTGCCAATTTCATTCATCTTTTCAAAGAACCGGTTTCTGGTTTTGTTGGTTTGTCTCTGTAGCTTCTCTGTTCTTCATGTTATTTCTCTCCTCTGATGTTCATTCTTTCTTCTCTCCCGTCAGCGCTGGGTTCTGTTTGACCTTTTTATTTTTTTTTAAACTTTTTTTTCTTTCTTTTTTTTTTATAGAGACACAGAGAGAGAGTCAGAGAGAGGGATAGACAGGGACAGACAGACAGGAACGGAGAGATGAGAGCATCAATCATTGGTTTTTCATTGTGACACCTTAGTTGTTCATTGATTGCTCTCTCATATGTGCCTTGACCCTGGGCCTTCAGCAGACCTGGTAACCCCTTGCTCGAGCCAGCGACCTTTGGTCCAAGCTGGTGAGCTTTGCTCAAGCCAGATGAGCCCGCGCTCAAGCTGGCGACCTCGGGGTCTCGAACCTGGGTCCTCCGCATCCCAGTCCGACGCTCTATCCACTGCGCCATCACCTGGTCAGGCCTGTTCGTCCTTTTTCTAGTTCCTTACGCTGCAGGGTCAGGTTGTTGATTCGTGACCTTGTTTTTCAATGTAAGCGTTTCATTTGAGAGCTTCCACGGTTTTTTTTAAGTGGTTTTTATAAATTCCTCCCTTAGCACGGCGTTACTTTCCTGAAGTGTTGACGTGCGGGCATCTTGTTTTTCTTCACGTCTCCGTGTTTTCTGGCTTAACCTTGTGATTTCTTCTTTGCCACTGGTTCTTCCAAGAATGCGTTCATTTCCACAAATTTGTGAATTTTCCGCTTCTTCTCCTGCTGCTGGTTCCTAATAACTTCACCCCGCCGGGTCAGACAGGAGAGATGCTCATATGTCTGTCCTTTAAAACCTGTGGGAACTTCCGTTCTGGCCGGACGCGGTCCATCCCGGAGACTGTCCTCGTCCGCTTGAGAGGGACGTGCCTGCTGGTGTTGGTGGTGCCCTGTGTGTCCCTGTGTGTCTGTTAGACCTAAGTGACTCGTGTCGCTCCAGCCCTCCATGTCCTTGCTGGTGTTCTGTCGGCTCGTCTGCGGTCATGGTGAGCGGGCAGTGCCAACGCCAGCGACACTGCTGGGGGACTGTGTCCCCTTCAGTTCAATTGCTTTCGCTGCCTATATGCTGATCGTCTGTTATTAGAGGCGAGGCCTTGGCCCCGTCCGTGGACAGTGCAGGCGTGCAGACCGCCACGGAGCTTTCTGCGTCGGATTCGAATCAGGACGGTGTCCGACACTCTCGTGACCTTCAGGTGCCTTGTACCCACAATACCTGGTGAGCCTGGGGGACAGCCCGGAGCCCCAGGGGGGGAGGCCGCCCTCCCTGCTGGTCTGTTTCCTAGAATCCCCCCCCATCCCTGAAACTTCAGAGACTGGACTGTTTCTCTTGGGGCCCCTCTCCCCCACCCCGCCCTTCTCTGTCTGTCCTCCGTGTTCGCAGGGGAGGGGGCAATTCTTATTCGAGTGCTGGATTCTCCAGAGCCTGTAACAGCCGGGGCTGCAGACAGATGTGTCTGGTACTCTTGTGGGGCGTCCGCCCGGCCCACAGCTGGGCCCGTGCCCCTCCAGGTTGAGGTAGTGGTGACGTGGCCCTTGGACTTAACCGGAACGACTGATGGGAAAATGACTGCAGAGAATTATCCCAGGAAACCCCAACAACAGATATGCTTCCGAAGGTGTGAGCGCACCTCAGGGCCGCGTGGCGGAAATGGCTGCGGTCCTGCCCTCACGTCACCAGACGTCTGCGGAGGACGGACGGGCTTCTGGTCCTGCGGCCCGTGTCACTTACAGCCAGGAGGTGCACAGTGGGCTGACAGCGTCCCGGGACACAGCTGGGGGAGGGGTCACTGACGTGCCCTGTCATGGGTGGGTCACCTGACTGTAGCCAGCAGCCTGGCTTTCCCGTCGGAAAGGGTGTGTGGCTCTGACCGTAGGACAGAGGGAGGCCGTGCAGGGCAGAAGAAAGTGGACTATTGGGTGCACACAGGCCGAAGGTGAGGGAAGGCCCGGTCAGTGTGGGGGTCCCACCAGCGCCGCCCCCAGCACATCTAGCGAGAAGCGCCCACCGGCCCATGGTTCTCAGCTGGTTCCCGAATTACGTGATTTGTCTGGTGGACTATCTGTCACAGAATGCGAACCCAGGGTGCGGAGTGGTTGGGCGGCGGGAGGGAATGTGGAAAGGGGTGTGGCAGGCGCCTCCCTTTGGCTGACGCTAGCCGTGTCCACCTCTCTGTGGGAGCAACCAAACACGACCTACACCTGGGCGTGTGCGCCCACGGTGTCAGCCCCCAGCTCCCTCTGCGGCAACGCTGGGTGTGTGCCCAGCACATCCCGGGGAGGGCGGCAGTGTGCGCAGCTTCCAGGGCACTTCCTGGGGGAGAGAAGCGGGCCCTTCTCCGTGCTTCTTCATCCCGCTGCTGGGAGGCTGAGCTTTGAGGCTGGGGCCGGTAGTGGCCGGTGTGGACGAGGAGGGCGCTCCCCTGGGGTGATGGCGTGGGGAGAGGAGACTGGGCCCACTGTCTGCCGCCAGCCCAGCGGGAGAGAGATGCAGACAGCGCTGTGCTGCTCTGGGTGGGGTGGGGGTGCTCATTACTGTGGCTTCAGGACCGCCGTCCTGCGGGGGCGGGGCTGGGGGTGGGGCTTTCCCATGCGGTTCCCCTGGGTCAGGCTGCTCCAAGGACCACGGCTGTCTGAAGCTTCCACCCCCCTTGCAGGGGGTGACGGGCACACTGAGCTCCAGCCCCAGCCCTCTCCGGCCCTGTGAGTCTGGCGCGGACTTCTTTCAGGGCAGGCCCGTTCCTTCCACCCACACGGGCGCCGCCCCCTGCGCGCCCCACAACGCAGCTTGTTTTGAAATATGCTGTTCTGGTTTTTCCCTGCTCATATCCGCAGGTTCTAATTAAATAACTCAGGGAACAGGCTGTCTCACACATGCTGTAACTCGATTATTGCTAGAAAGATGAGCTTGGAGCTAACAAGTTCCCTGTTCTTCTGAAAGACGCACCAAATTGGGCCGGCGGAGCAGAGGCAGCGGCGGGGACTGGACCACGTCTTAGCGGCAGCTGTCACTTTGGGGACACGGATCATCAGGACCCCCCAGGGCTCTGGTCTTGTCTGTGTGATTCCGGTGTTTCCTCCTCTCTCACGGAGCCTGACATTGTGTGGGGAAGAGAAATTCTAGTAAATGTTAAAATCTCAAAGTCGTTGAGAACATTGTAGAAAGGTATCCAGTTGATGTGTTTTTCATTTGTTTACTCTGAATAGCTGCAAAGCTCTTTTCTTGTTGGGCTGGTTTAGCATAGAGTATATTAATAGAAAACTTGGGCCCTGGCCGCGGTTCAGTGGATAGAGCATTGTCCTGGACATCCTAGGTTCAATTCCCAGTCAGGGCACGCAGGAAAGGTGACCATCTGCTTCCGCCTCATTCCCTCTCCCCTGTCTCTCCCTCTTCCTCTCCCATAGCCAGTAGCTCATTGGTCTGAGCATTGACCTCAGGTGCTACAAGTAGCTTGGTTGATTTGAGCATCGGCCCCAGATGGGGGTTGCCTGGTGGATCCTGGTCGGAGCACATGCAGGAGTCTATCTCCCCTCCTCTCACTTAAAAAAAAATTAAAAAAAAAAAAAAAAAAAGGAAAGAACACCTGAAGTTCGGAGGGGACTGCCACATCTGTCTGTTACTCAGTTCCTGGGAGGTGACCACCATACTAGGTGGGGCCACACGAAGCCCCAGGGTCCCAGGGGGCAGACGGGGTGGAGGGAGCTGTGGGTAGGAGCCCTCACTAGGGTTTCTTTCTGCAGGAGGGAGCGGCTTGGACTGAGCTGGTTTGAGTGATTTCACAGGTTTTGAAGCACAGGGGTGTCGGTTCCTGACCCCCGCCTCTGGTTACGGCAGGGGGAGGGCGGCATGGGAGAGACGCCGACAGGGGAGGCCAGGGGGAGGTGACGTAGAGGGGGCAGATGTTAAAGCGCCCAGTTTACGGAAGCCAGAAGCATGCAGCACACGGGGCCCAGCTCAGAGGCCTCCCCTCGGAAGGGCTTCTCTGCCTGTGATCGGCAGCGACAGCCTCGGGTCTCCCCAGACGTCACCCGCGTCACGTGCTCCCTGGCGCAGCGACGGCCTCGGGTCTCCCCAGACGTTACCGATGGCCTCGGGTCTCCCCGGACGTCACCCGCGTCACGTGCTCCCCGGCGCAGCGACGGCCTCGGGGCTCCCCGGACGTCACCCGCGTCACGTGCTCCCCGGCGCAGCGACGGCCTCGGGGCTCCCCGGACGTCACCCGCTTCACGTGCTCCCCGGCGCAGCGACGGCCTCGGGGCTCCCCGGACGTCACCGCGTCACGTGCTCCCCGGCACAGCGACGGCCTCGGGGCTCCCCGGACGTCACCCCCGTCACGTGCTCCCTGGCGCAGCGACAGCCTCCGGACGTCACCCGCGTCACGTGCTCCCCGGCGCAGCGTCGGCCTCGGGGCTCCCCGGACGTCACCTGCATCACGTGCTCCCTGGCGCAGCGACGGCCTCGGGGCTCCCCGGACGTCACCCGCGTCACGTGCTCCCCGGCGCAGCGACAGCCTTGGGGCTCCCCGGACGTCACCGCGTCACGTGCTCCCTGGCGTTCTGGCTCGACCCCGCCCCTCGACGCCCAGCCGTGCCCCCGGCACCGAGAGCACAGGTCCTGACGGGGCCACCAGGCTGCACGCTCCGGCGCCGGCCCCTCTCTGCTCTCCCACCCCGTGTCCGCTCAGGCGGCTGCCTGCAGAGACAGTCCGCTCATCCATGGACTCACGGCCTCATTTACTCGAGAGGTGCGTGGGCCGCTCTGTGCCCGGCCCGGCCCTCCAGACTCCCCTGTGCCGCACTCACCCGCTGACATGGGAGCTCATGTCTCCCCTGCACAACGCCAACCCTCAGGAGCAGCCGAGTTTGTTGTGTCGTGTAACCGGCCACCGTGCCCACAGCCCAGGCCAGTGCCGGACACACGGCGGCTCAGGAGATGGTGAGTGAACCGCTCATCACTGCCTGGAACATTCCGGTCAGCGGTCGATGCGGTCACTCATCCAGCGCTCACGCACTGAGGGACGTTGGCTGCATGCAGGCTGGTCCCAGGAACCGGGGCACAGCCCTGGGCGAAGCAGGCCAGAGTCCCACGCAGCTGACGTCCTCGCGGGGAAAATAAGCAAAGTTCACCCCTGTGCACCGTGGAGAAAGGAAAGAAGTCAGGAAGGACGTTCAAGCAAGTTCCTGGAGGTTTTTATGGAGCAGGCCCTGTAGGGGGCTGAATGGTCCTAGCTAACAGAGCAGCACATGCAAAGGCCCTGAGGCCACAGTGGGCTCCTTGTTGAGTCTCAGTTCTGAGTTTTTTCTTGATTCTGTGTTTTGCTTTTATTTGTAATCCTTGGATCTACCTTTCTAGGTAACGAAGCTGAGTCTGGATAATCTGTTCAGATCAGCAAATTCAATCCCAGTGATTTAAGTGAAAATGGGTGAATTTGGGTCAAGTCAGCATGCATGAATGGACTTGCCTCCCTGGGCCCAGCCGCATTGGGCACCAGGAAGCTGTGAAATGAGCAGAGCCGCCCCCTTGGAATCTCAGTCGTGACCCCAGGTGTCCTCAGCCCTTCTGCCACACCCAGCCCCGCCCTGCCTGGTCTGGAGCTCAGACCGGCCCTTTACCACACCTTTGTTCCCTGGACACCTCCGTCCTGCTGTCCCCAGCCTTCTCAAAGTCCCTGTGTCCCAGACTGAGTTCAGCCCTTGCCCATAACCACCTCCTCCCATGAAGTCCACCGCCATCTGGACCCTTGACTCCCTGGCAGGCCCCCGTCCCTCTGATGTGTCCTGCCCCGTGACCTCACTGCGAGGGGCTCTCCATCGTCCCTTCTCCTCCTCAGTCCTGGGCTGCACACCACTGTCCCCCTTTTCACAAACTCCCGAGAGGCATGCACACTCACACCCGGGACACGCAGGCCACACTCGTGGGTGTGTCGGGAACGCCGTGCTGTAACCAGGAGCAGAGGGCAGATGAGGCCCCCCAACAGCCCGAGCACGAGTCCCTGTGGCAGCAAGGTGGCCACCGTGTCGCTGCTGCAGCCCAGCTGGACTGAGACAGCTGGTGGGCTGCTAAGGGGATGCCCCATTCACTCGTTTATCTGCCATGTATTTGGTGCCCACTCTGTGCCAGGCCCTGGCTAGGGGATGGCTCATCCTGGAGACCCAGTTCAGACGTCACCTCCTCCATGAAGCCCTTCTTGATCCCCACCCCCTCCTGCAGCTCCCCCTGGCCTCGCCTGTGATCACTGTCATAATTACCTCTTCCTCCCATGAGCTCTGGGCCGGACGCAGAGAAGGGATCAGAAATGCGCAGAAGAGAGGAAGGGATTAGGCCTGGCCCCTGTGTCAGTCAGGTTCTCCTCCCCCTCCTCCCCTCCCCTCCTCCCCTCCAGACCAGGCTCCATCATTAACAGGAGCCCGAGGGAACCTTCTCTCACCGCGCGCTCATTTAGACCATGAACGGTCTGGGTTATTTTCTTTTTCAATATTAATTACTTTTTAAACTTTGAAGACGTGTCGTGACGGAACCCTCTGCAATGAGAAACTTAATTAGCTCTCAGCACTCAGGGCGGGAACCTGTCTGCTGTGCTCGAGTCAGGGCTGGACACTGTGGACATGCAGGATGTTGAGGGGCGGCGGCTCAAGGGCTGGGCCTGGGGGCAGCAGGGGAGGGGGACAGAGAGCCGGACGGGGGGAGTCCAGGGGCTGCCACGCTCAGGCTG
This sequence comes from Saccopteryx leptura, assembly GCF_036850995.1. Classification (NCBI taxonomy): domain Eukaryota; kingdom Metazoa; phylum Chordata; class Mammalia; order Chiroptera; family Emballonuridae; genus Saccopteryx; species Saccopteryx leptura. The sequence continues at coordinate 651,066 of NC_089510.1, read as the reverse complement.
GCGGGACTTCCTGTGTGGAGTTCTGCCCGTCTCTGCTCCTCCCGCCCGTCCTTTCTCCGTATGGCAGGGCACATGTCCGTATGGGCCCCCCAGCTCGCTTCCTTCCTGGGGGCGCTCTATCTGAAGGGATCGTGACAGGCCATGCTGGCCCTGGTGGTGGCATTTCCCCGCCACTGATGGGTTGGGGCAAGGACGTGTGACCCAGCTCTGCCCAGTGAGGCAGAGGAAGTCACGGGAGCTGCTGAGGAAGAAGGGATGGGGCGGGGAGAAGGTGCCGGAGCACAGGCTGTGCGGGTGGGGTGGTGACTGGAGTGGGCAGCCGTGGGCGCCCATAACGGAGGGACACAGTCTGCCCACGCCTGACCTGAGAGTCACTGATGACACTGATGACGTTGGTGGGCCATCAGAGCACCTGTGGCTCGTGGGCCTTTGCAGGGTTTTCTGTGACCTCCTCGACACACACAGCTGCCTAGTGCAGCCTTCCAGTCTCAGGTGAGAATTCTCTGTCCTGAACCCGTTCCCCAGACGACTCGGGCCTCTGCCCCCCACCCCCCCACCCCGTTCCCTAGACGACTCGGGCCTCTGCCCCGCCCCACCCACCCCCTCCCCCTAACCCCCACCCCCCAGAAGCAGCTCGCGAGCCATCCGGTTCTGTCTGGCCTGCTTGTCTGTATCTGGTCTGTGAACGCCTATCAGCCAGGCTCCTGCCTTCTCTGCTCTGTGCACGCAGTGGGTCCCCAGGTCACCTCGGGGGCGTCTCCCCCCACCCCCCACGGCCAGAAGCTTCCGGCCCTCAGAAGGCCTGTAGAATTCTTTGGTCCCAGCACTATTTCCGAACCTCAGGGGCTTCTGCTGAATCTTCAGCATGAAGTGTGAGGCCCCAGCTGTCAGGTCGCGCCTCCTGTGTGCCTTCCGGTGCTGAGCCAGTGACGTGTGTCTTCTGGTGCTGAGCCGGTGACATGTGCCTTCCGGTGCTGAGCCGGTGATGTGTGCCTTGCGGTGCTGAGCCGGTGACGTGTTGTCAGCTCGAACGCTGTGGCGGATCCCGGGGCCACAGTGCAGGAGGCCGTGAGCTGAGTGTCAAGGGAGAAGAGGGAAGGCAGTCCCAGCTGAGCAAGGTTTCTCTGTGTTCTGAAAAGTCGGCTGGTGTGCAAGTGGGCGGCAGAGTCCCCTCGAGCCCAGATGAAGGGGTGTCCCCAGGTGTGGGAGCGGTGGAGGCTCCTGCCCCCCCCTCACAGGAGCTCCAGATGCTGGCCCATGAGTGGGGGACTTCCCTGCCCGTGTGGACACATGAGCGTGACTCGATTGCCGGGCAGAGCGAGAGGAAGGCTGGGTACAGGGCACAGGGAGGGTGGGGGGTGCCGGAGACCCAGGGTCCCCTCCTCCCTTCCGTGTGAACTGCTTCTGTGAGTGTCCTAACGACCCCTTTCAGGAGCACAAGTCTAAATGTACGGCCACTGCACAACTACTAGTAGACCTCGTGTAGGTGATCAGTGGTTGTCAGAACACAAGACGACCTGGGCTTGAAGCGGCCCTAGAGGTGTGATCCGTGCAGCACAGGACGCTCCCGGGGCGGGGCCTTCCCGGGGGCGGGGCCTTCCGGGGGGGGGCAGGGCCTTCCTGGGGCGGGGCCTTCCCTGGGGCGGGGCCTCCCTGGGGCGGGGCCTCCCTGGGGGCGGGCCCAGCACCTGCTAGCGAGGGCCTGGCACCTCCGACTCCGTGCCTGGGGACCTGGGGGTGTTCCTCTAGCGTCCCCGCCCTACAGAGAAGACACTGCTCACCGCCTGTTTTCTCAGCCGTCAAAGGAAGGGCTCCGAGCCCTGCACGCTGCCCTGGCCGAGCAGGGCCTCAGGGCATCAGACCTGGCCTCCTTACAGATGGACAAACTGAGACCCGGCTAGAGCATGACTTCCCATGGTCAACATTCTGAAGTCCTCGAAGTCCCTGTTGTGGGGACACAGACAGCTTGGTGAGCAGTGTGAGAAGCCGGCCCCTGCCCGAGCAGTCTCAGCTCGCTAAAGCCACCAGGATGACCTGGTCGGTCAGTGGGGTCGGATGCCCTGCTGCTGTCCCTGCCTCCCCCCACCCCACCCTCTGCAGCCTGCCCCACAGCCCTGCACCCTGAGCTGAGCCCCCGGGGAAGGCAGGGCTGCAGCTCACACTGAGTCTGCAGGTTCTGACAGCGACCGGCTTGACGGCACGCGTGGCTTGGGCAGCTGCTGTCCGCGGACCCGGACCCCAGCACAGAGAGGGGTGGCCGTGTTCCCATAGAATTACGCACCAAGGCTGGTAGCGGGCCAGGTTTGGCTGGAAGGTCACCATTGCCCAACACTTGATCTATGTACCAAGCCCGTGCTGACCCACACTGGTCAGTCTGGCCCGGGCCATGCTGCTGCCCTGTCATGAGGCTGTGGGCCAGAGCGGGCCCTGGGCCCTGGAGGAGCAGAGCTGGGCCTGAGCCTTCATGGTCCCACCCTGCATTGTGATCCCAAGTAGCTGGCTTAACCTGCCTCAGCACAGCTGCAGGGTCACTGGGGAGGACAAACCCAGGGGCCAGGGTCCCACAGCCGTGACAGAGAGGCCAGCCGGCGGGGGGCCCTGGGCCCATTAAGGACTCGGCCAGCCTCTCCGTTCTGCCCGTAATGTTTCAGAAGTCGCCAGCCCACATTTCAGTGTGGACTCAGGCCAGCCTCGCCGTGTGGGGCCAACAGTGGCCACGGGCCACGTCCCCCTGCAGCCCCTCAGCTTGGGGACATCGGACTCCTCGTGCTGGCCGGTGTGGTGTTGGGATACCCTCTGTCGAAAGACAGAAGCCTGGCTCTCCCACAGACGCCGTTTATAGGTGTGAAATCTGTGTGAGTCCCCGTGTATTCGAAGTGGACTCCCCCATGGCCTGATGCCTGTGGTCAGCACCATTGGGGATGAGCCGCCCAGGCCGTTCCGGTTCAGCTCACTATCACAGAATCCGTCCACGCGAATCCCGCTTGGCTGGGTCTGTTCTTAATCATGAGCTCAGTGGGGAAATTACTTGACATGTAATTGTCTCCCTAGAGGAAACTAATTTTCAGGGACGGGTTTGTTAGAATAGAGAGAGTAGTAAATTCCCGCGCTGCGCAGGGGACCAGGGGGACATCACACGCCTCCCTGGGGAGCACGCAGGAGGGTGCTCCTCCCACCGGGCAGGACCACCAGCTGCCTCCAGGATTCCCCCAGCCCTTCCCCATCCCCTGACTCAGAGGGCGCCCTGCAGGGTCGAGGTCTGGGAGGGCCCAGAGGCCAGGCTCTGTGGCCACGTGATGACGTATCTAGTAACGATGGCCTGTGATCTTGGTGAGGTCCGTCACTCTCTGAACTTGAGGGCCCTTGGCATCCAGGTGAAGCCCGTACCGGCGACCTGGTGGGATGTGCACTTGGAGGGGCCTGTGCTGAGCCCTGCAGGACGCGGTCAGCAGCAAGCCACCCAAACCCAACCCTCACCTCTGGGGTCCTCTGAGGGTGGCGCCCGGCTGGCTCCTGGGGCCCATCGTCCTCTCTCTGCATCCCGTCCGTCCCTCACTAGCCCCTTCCTTCCCTCCCTCCCTCCCTCCCTCCCTCCCTCCCTCCCTTCCTTCCTTCCTTCCCGCTGTCAATCAGGCAGAAGAATCCTGATAAAACCCACGTCTGTCCACATCCCTCCTGTCTGTCCCCAGCCCTGCCAGGCTCCCCCCGTCCCACAGTTGGAGATGAAACATCCCGAGAGCCCTCACAGACCTGATCAACTGCCCTGTCATCTGTGTGGCCTCAGCTCCTCCTGGGCTCCCTGTCACTCCCTCGGCCCCAGGCACACTCCTGCCCCAGGGCCTTTGCACTGCTGCTGCCTGGCTCCCTCTTCCCCCAGATGCCTGCACAGCTCCCTCACCCCCTCTAGTCATTGCGCAGTGAGTCTGACCTCATGGGGACCTCCCTGGCCAGTCTCTGCAGCTGCAGCATTGGACTCTTCCCCAGGAAGTGCTGCTGCTCACGGTGGATGTCACTGTCTGATGGTTTTGTTAGGTGTCATCTCCTCTCCTGGGGGGTAAGCAGGCTGGCCCGACCCGGGGCGGCTGTCAGAGCTCTGCTTGCTGTCCCCGGCTGCCCTGAGTCCTTCCTCCCCAGCGTGAGATGGACTTTAGTTTACGTGAAGGGCCCCTTTCTGATCCTGCGGGCGGCTGTGGAGGGTGGCTGTCCTTCCTGCACGCCCAGCTCCGTCGGCAGCCCCACTCTGTCCGCTGGTGGTCAGAGCCGGAGTCCCGCAGGACGGCTCGGGGCCCAGCCCTGGGATCCCCTGGAACCCCACTTCCTCCGTGCCCCTGAGACACCTCAGCTGGTCCTGTCCTCGCTCTGAGATCCCTCTGCTCCTGGCTCTGTTCAACCCCCTTCTCTGATGGCGCAACGTTCCTTAAGTGCCTTCTCCCCCTGGACTGTGAGCAGCTGCTCGTTGGTAAGAGAAGTGGGAAAGTTGGCATTTATTGACTGTGTGCTGCTCCGGCTTTGGGGAGGGTGCAGCTAGCCCAGAGAGGTTGCACACCCACCCAAGGGCACACAGCGTGGTGCCCGAGCAGCTGGGCTCTGGAGTTGGGACCCTCCCCCCCTCCCAGGCCGGCCTGGCCTGGCTGCATCTTACCCTGTGGGAGAGGAGCAAAGGCAGAGTCAGAGCGGCCTGGGTGGAGACTCCCCCTCCCCCACCCAGCCTCCGTGTGCTCCTCTGTGCCGAGTGCACAGCGCCACTGAGCACCTCACAGCGTGGCCCTGAGGGCTGAGGAGGCTGGGAAGACGGAGGGGAGGAGGACAGAGGGTCCTTGTGCCGTCCCCCGGGCGCCGGGAGCCACTGCTGCTGCAGACTGCCCAGCCGGCCTGCGCGGGAGCAGCTGGCGACAGGCCTGTGTGCGTTTGGCAACCACCCTGTCCTGTGCCAAGGGAGTGCCTTCCAGGGAACATTCCGCCGTGCCAGAAAGAGCTTTCAAAGCCTTCCTTGGGGAGCAGGGAACAGCATGGGGCCCATCCACCCTCCCAGCCCGGGCCACCAGGAACTGGGGAGGCTGGGCAGCGGTCCTCCGTTCTCATGGGGGGGGGGCACCTGAAATGCCAGGCTGCCCTGCAAACGGGAGCCTGTGCTGTGCAGCATGGACCGGCCCTGCTGCCCCATCGGTTTCACCGTCATCCACCATCATCGTCCCGTCCACAGCACAGAGCCCGACCGTCGGTAGGCACGCTCGGCACCCGTGTCCACAACCACGGCCCCGCCCAGCCCAGCAGGGCCCCCTTCTCCTTTCAGGAAGACTTGATACTTATTTCCTAAGAAGCACCAGTCACCACAGCAAGCAAGACCGAGCGAGCCAGTCTGTGCCTGGCTTTAGACTCTGCTCTGCCTCGTCCCTGGGCCGCAGGGCCGGCCCCACGGTCCTCTCCGGCAGCCGGCCAGCCGCCACGGCAGATGGGACCCCGGCGTTTTCCCTCCCGTGCGGCCACAGGCAAGTTTAAAAATGTACATTCTCTCTGTTTGCCCAAAATGTAAACGCGGTTTGAGTGTAAGATGGGGCTTTCCTGACCTCCCCCACCGCACCCCTCCCAGCCGCCGGACACGAGAAAACCCCCGAGGGGTAGGCCACGTGCGTCACGAGCCTGCGTGGAGATGTGTTTTTCCCACTTTAAGCGCTGGGTGCCGACACCCGTGGGTCTGTCGGTGGCATGTGGGACTCGGTGTACATGCTCCTCGGAACCTCTCCATCTGCAGCCTCAAAATGCAGAAATAAAACAAAAACAAACAGAACCCCCAGAATGTAGTTGGTCTTTTCTGTGCCTGCTCTGCAGCGTATTCATATCTTTATCTTAAGTGATCGATCACGATGTGCAACATGGAGACACTATGAACCGCCTGGACCTACGACCAGCTCCCCTCGCTCCGCTCCCATCACCGTCACACCATCTCTAGGAGTCTGTTTTTTTGTGGGTTTTTTTGTATTTTTCTGAAGCTGGAAACAGGGAGAGACAGACAGACTCCCGCATGCGCCCGACCGGGATCCACCCAGCATGCCCACCAGGGGCCACGCTCTGCCCACCAGGGGGCGATGCTCTGCCCCTCCGGGGTGTTGCTCTGCCGCGACCAGAGCCACTCTAGCGCCTGGGGCAGAGGCCAAGGAGCCTTCCCCAGCGCCTGGGCCATCTTTGCTCCAATGGAGCCTTGGCTGCGGGAGGGGAAGAGAGAGACAGAGAGGAAGGAGGGGGAGGGGTGGAGAAGCAAATGGGCGCTTCTCCTGTGTGCCCTGGCCGGGAATCGAACCCGGGTCCCCCACACGCCAGGCCGACGCTCTACCGCTGAGCCAACCAGCCAGGGCCTAGAAGTCTGTTTTTTGAGCTGTGTTGGCAGAAGCAGACTTAAGATAAAGAGAGCTTCAGCTCTGAGCTTCTCAGTTCCCTGAGACCCATTTTAAACATGGGGTTGGGGGACTGAACAACATGTTGACATAGATATAAGCCTTCCTTATTTTTATTTTTATTTTTTTGCAGTAAAATATGCCTAACATAAAATTTACCTTTTTTTTAATATATATATATTTTTTCTGAAGTTGGAAACGGGGAGGCAGTCAGACAGACTCCCTCATGCGCCCGACCGGGATCCACCCGGCATGCCCACCAGGGGGCGATGCTCTGCCCATCTGGGGCATCGCTCTGTTGCGACCAGAGCCATTCTAGCGCCTGGGGCAGAGGCCATGGAACCATCCTCAGCACCCGAGCCAACTTTGCTCCAATGGAGCCTTGGCTGCGGGAGGGGAAGAGAGAGACAGAGAGGAAGGAGAGGGGGAGGGGTGGAGAAGCAGATGGGCGCTTCTCCTGTGTGCCCTGGCCAGGAATCGAACCCGGGACTCCTGCACGCCAGGCCGACACTCTACCCCTGAGCCAACCAGCAGGGCCAGGTTTTTCGGATTTCAGGGTGTAGTGGTCACTCTGTCTGGGGATGCTGGTCCCAGCCGCTCCCACGCCTCAGCAGAGACCCAGGTTCGCAGATGCTCACGTCCCTTCGTGGAGTGGAGTGGTGTTTGGCTGGGGCAGGCGCATCTACACACAGCCACACCGGCCTGGCTTCAGAGTAGTGCTCAGCGTGTAGCGAGTTTGGGTTTTGTTCTTTGGAACTTCCTGGGGTTTTCAAAAAATACTTTTGATCTACAGTTGGTTGAATGTACAGGTGCAAAGCTCAGGATACAGAGGGCCGACTGTGTTTCTTTTTTTCTTTTTCTTTTTTTTTTAGTGAGAAGAGGGGATGCAGACAGACTCCCACATGCACCCCGACCGGGATCCACCCGGCATGCCCACTAGGGGGCGATGCTCTGCCCATCTGGGGCTGCTGCTCTGTTGCTTGGCAACTGAGCCCTTTTTTTTTTTTTTTTTGCACCCAAGGCAGAAGTGTTCCACAGAGCCATCTTCAGCAACGGTGGTAACTCTCTGGAACCAATGGAGCCATGGCTGCAGGAGAAGAGAGAGAAGGGGAGGGGGAGGGGTGGAGAAGCAGATGATCACTTCTCCTGTGTGCCCTGGCTGGGAATCAAACTCGGGACCTCCACACACTGGGCCGATGCTCTACCACTGAGCCAACCTGCCAGGGCCCGACCACATTTCAAACTCAGGGATCATAAAGTGGTAGCCTGCACTTAAGTAACACCTCCATGTGCCCAGAGCAATTCTAAGCACTTCATAAACAGAAACTTTTTCGGTTCATAACCAGCCCTGGAGGCGGGTGCACTGAGGCACAGAGTGGTTACTTGGCTGATGCTGCTTTGGGACGTGGCAGAGTCTGAATTCTAACCCAGGAGCGGGGATGGGGAGCCCTGTGCCTCCACGCAGCCACTGTCCAGTCAGCTGGCGGGGCATGGCGGTGACATCGTGGTTACATTCTGGGAAGGAGGGAGAAGAAGCTACAGTCAGAACCGCCTGTGCGTGTGTGTGTGTGTGCGCGCGCGTGTGTGCGTGCACACGTGTGTGCATCGGTCAGAGGGCCCCGTATGTGAGAGGACCTGGGTAGACCATGTCTTACCCCACCCACTGCCCAGGTGCTGGGCACGCCCTTCCTGTCTGTAGGTCGTATGCAAGGCCAGGGCCCCGGAGGAACATATAGGCTGTGTGACGCCTGAACTTGGAGGAGGCTGCACGCGCCCAGCCCCTGTCCTGTCCTCTGTCCCTCACCTTCACCATCAGGACACCTCCCGACTTGGGAGCCATGACGGCGGGAGCCCCAGCCCCACCCAGCAGGACTGGTTCCTGTTTGGTTTCTGAGATGCGTCCAGGTCACATCAGAGGAGAGGACACCTGCATTTGCCTCTTGTCCTATTTGAATCACTTTTGAGCTTTGTCCCTCTAAGACCTGAAGTGCCCATGAGCTCAGGCAGGGAGGCCTCCACTGGGTTCTGCGCCTCGGAGCCACTCAGCTCAGGATTCCGGACCTACAGGGACAAGGTGGACACACCTGAGCCAGTGAGAGAGATTCCCAAAGACCAGCCCGCAGCGGGAGGGAGGTCATCCCCTCCAAAGGGGTGTTCTCGCAGGAGGGGTAGGGACGTGTGGGGAAGGTCATCCCCTCCACAGGGGCGTTCTCGCAGGAGGGGTGGGGACACGTGGGGAAGATCATTCCTTCCACAGGGGCGTTCTCGCAGGAGGGGTGGGGACGCGTGGGGAAGGTCATCCCTTCAAAGGGGCGTTCTCGCAGGAGGGGTGGGGACACGTGGGGAAGATCATTCCTTCCACAGGGGCGTTCTCGCAGGAGAGGTGGGGACACGTGGGGAAGATCATCCCCTCCAAAGGGGCGTTCTCGCAGGAGGGGTGGGGACGCGTGGGGAAGGTCATCCCTTCAAAGGGGCGTTCTCGCAGGAGGGGTGGGGACACGTGGGGAAGGTCATCTCCTCCAAAGGGGCGTTCTCGCAGGAGGGGTGGGGACGCGTGGGGAAGGTCATCCCCTCCAAAGGGGCGTTCTTGCAGGAGGGGTGGGGACACGTGAGGGAGACCATTCCCTCCACAGGGGCGTTCTCGCAGGAGGGGTAGGGACGCGTGGGGAAGGTCATTCCCTCCAAAGGGGCATTCTCACAGGAGGGGTGGGGACACGTGGGGAAGGTCATTCCCTCCAAAGGGGCATTCTCGCAGGAGGGGTGGGGACGCGTGGGGAGTGGGGGAGCCACGCAAGACCACGCTCACCGCAGCTGGAAGGCAGTGTGGGCATTGGTGTTGATGGTCCCAGAAGGGTCTTCATTCCGACCCCCTCGTTCTGCTGCTTGGAACTCTCCTGAAAACACTCCTCCTGGGTGAGAACGAGAAAGTGCCCCACCCACTGGGGTCGCAAAACATGAGCAACGACATTCAGGTCTGAAGGTAGAGCTTTCTTTCTGTAATGGATGTGACCCCCTCGCGTGCTGATGAGGTTTTGTTAAAAAGCGAGTGGAGCCTGACCAGGTGGTGGCGCAGTGGATAGAGCGTCGGACTGGGATGCGGAAGGACCCAGGTTCGAGACCCCGAGGTCGCCAGCTTGAGCGCGGGCTCATCTGGCTTGAGCAAAGAGCTCATCAGCTTAGACCCAAGGTCGCTGGCTCCAGCAGGGGGTTACTCGGTCTGCTGAAGGCCCGCGGTCAAGGCACATGTGAGAAAGCAATCAATGAACAACTAAGAAATCCCAACGCGCAACGAGAAACTGATGATTGATGCGTCTCATCTCTCTCCGTTCCTGTCTGTCCCTGTCTATCTCTGCCTCTGTAAAATAAATAAATAAAAAAAAAAAAAAAAAAAAAAAAAGCGAGTGGAAGGCTCCCCGTGAGCGACATCGCCAGGAGGGCAGAAAGCAAACCAGACACTCCGCAGGACGTCAGTCAGTCCAGTAAACACAAACACCTCACAGACGACGGGGAGAAACGCACAAAAAGGCCGAGGGGGCTCACGGGGCTTGTGTTTCTTTAGTCTGTCTCTGTGGTTTAGATGTAAAAGGCCCTAAGCCAGTGGTTCTCCGAGTGTGTGCCAGCGTGCACCAGTGCGCCCTAGAAGATTTCCAGGTGCGCCCGATGGTATTCCAGAGAAATATGTGCCTGTTGGGGACCAAAAGACCAACAGGGTTTTTGGAGTGTAGATTTTGGGGGGACAGAGGTGTGAGGAATTGGCTATAAGCTGATAGTCTGCCCAACCCCCCACCTCACTTGCCTGATTAGGTTGCAAAAGGCTGTTAAGCTGTGGTGCTGGATTGTTTACACTACCCCCATGTTCCCCAGAAAGACTGGAGGCAAGTTTCTTCTATCCTTTGGTGTCAAGTTAAGATGATATGTATGATGGGGGTTTTCTGCACTCAACACAATGAAGAGTAAAAAGAGAGGAATTCTTCAATGTATTGATGAGGAAATGAGAGTTTGCCTTTCAAATATATGCCCAAACATTGCAGAAATCGCTAGGACACATCAGACTCATGTTTTTCATAAACACAAGAATGAAAAAACTTAACACATTTGTGTTGAGACCTGCCGAGTTTACTAAATCTTACTAAGAATGTATCTATATATATAAAAAGATAACTTCTTTCTTTTTTTATTTTTTAACCCCTCTTTTTTACGAATTTTAAAAAACATACCTCAAAAAATGTAACAAAAATGTTTTTTTAATGTCAGAATAAATTTAATTTTGTCGTATTTACTTCGTTTAATTATAAAAGCACGCTTGGACTTTATATTATTTTCTTTAATATTTGACTTAATTATTATAACATATTTCTCAGAAATTTCGTATATAGTGAGCCTATAATTATTTGTAGGATTTTAAAATGAGCCCCGACTGCAAAAAGTTTGAGAACCGCTGCCCTACGCTGTTAGTGGTAGTGCTACGCTGTTAGTGGCAGCGTGAAGAGCTGGCCCCTCGGTGCCGCTGGGCGTGGGATCGAGGTGTCAGCTCAGGGCACGGCAGGCCGAGCCTGGGCACGCCACGGCGTGGCGGGTGGGGGCGGCTCCCAAATGCCTGGCCACCCAGGTTCTGTTGCCCATGAGGCAAGGACTGCGTCAGCACCTTGTGCCCTCTGAGGCTCACCCGGAGGGTCAGAACCATGGCCTGGGGGTCTGGGGGTTCAGGGGGGCAGCGGCAGGGTCCTAGACCATGACCGGCGCTCCTGGCAGACCCATGCTCACGGAGAAGCAAGCACAGGCCGCCATGACTCCCGCAGGCGTTGTACCAGCTGCCGTATTTCAGGTCCCGTCTGGGTGCCAAGCAGAGCTTTCTCTTAGAAGACGCATGTGGGAACCAGCCTGGGTCCTGACCCTGTGACATCTGTCACCAGCTGTGTAGTGTCTGGCAAGGGGTGTAACCTCTCTGCACACAGTGTGGTGCTTTCGTGGGAAGATTAAGTGCACGGGGAGCATCTTGCTGTGCTGGCCGTAGGCCCTCAGCTCTCTGCAGTGGCCGCAAGGACAGTGGCCATGCGGGTGATGCTGCCGCCTCGCCTGAGCTGGGTGATTTCTAGGGGGTCTGGACCGCAAGGTTACAAGTCAGAGAGGGCTTCGTTTTTTTCTGACCTCTGCTTAGACCAGTCCTGCCGAGGCCTCTCCTCAGGCTCCTGGTGACCACAGGGCCAGATGACATTCGTCTCCGGATGCCGGTACCGAATGCAGGGAGGACCCCAGGTCTCTGTCCCTGGTGGTCCCAGCGGCGAGCCCGCACCTCCCATCAAACGGTCCCAGCAGGGAGAGCCGGCCAGGGGTCTGCCCGCTCTGTGGTGTTTCATGTCCTCATTGTTTCTTTGGGTCGGCATTCGTTAACATGGAAACATGTTCATAAAACCACCCGGTCTCTCACTATTGTGACCATTCCTGCTCGCTCCTCACGGCTGGTTGACTCCGGTGGGCCATGGGGCTGGGACGTGGTGTCCCTGCTCACGCGGACTTGAGTGATGTGTCTGGGAGAGAGGTGCACACTTAAGGTTTTAAGGTTGTGAGTGTCAGTCAGTCCATGGCAAGGGGCTGGTGGGGGGGAGAGGAGGCGGCAGGGAGACCTGGGAGCCCAGATGGCTGAGATCTGACCCCCGCTGTTCACAGGGAAAGAGAGGGGGACACCTAGGGTGATCCCTCTCCAGATGCTGGGTCAGCAGTGGTCATTCAGTCACCTCCCTAAACATTAGAAGACTCTACGTGAGGACGGAGCCAGGGCTCTGACCTGGCTTTATAGAGGAGAGGGAGCCCAGATAGAGGGACTGGTGGGGAAGGGGAGGGGTGGATGCAGAGGGTCCCTAGGAATGGCCCCAAACACGCCTCACTGGGGGACTTGTCACCTCAGTCTCCGCGGGGCCATACGCCTTCTCCCCCGTTCACCCCCAGCCAGAACCACCCCAGATTTACCCCCAAAGACGGCTTGACTGCGTCCCAAAGAAAGCAGGAGGTGCAGAATTCTCTCATTTAGTCACTCAGCAAACACGTCTCTGTGACTGGTGTATGTCACAGAAGTTACGTGAGGTTGGGACCCAGGCTCTCTGCCTGCAGACCTAACAGGGGAGGGGATGGGGTGGGAGAGTGGAGCAGGGTCCAGTCAGATGGCCCGAGCCGGCATCTCAGCCCCACCATGCACTGGCTGTGTGACGTTGGGCCAGTCCCTTAACCTCCCTGGGCCTCAATGTTCCTGCCTATGAGCGGAGACAGTCATGCCCACATAAGGGGTCCCTGTGGAATCTAAGTGAGATCATTTAGTGCAGAGGTTAGAACAATGCCCAGGGCAGCGGGCCTGGCTGACCTCCTTGGTGTCCCCACAGGACCAAAGTAGGACTGGCCCAGGGGCCATCCCAGGCCTGGCTCTCGTGGAGACTGCGGGTCCCTGCTCACAGCGCCCCTGGGGAGGGGCTGCCATGGTGGGGGCACAGCGTCACCCCTGCTGGCCACGGGCTCCTGTCTGACCAGACTCTCCTCCCCTCCCTGCCACAGCGGCTGTGAAAGCACCTGCTTGTGAACTCCTCTCCCGGGACCCGGGCGCAGGTGGGGAGACGGCTGGTGTTTGTCTGCTCATGTCGGGACTTATCTCTGAAACAAGAACGTTGGCAGGTGGCCTCCGAATTGAATGTCCGGCCTGTAACCCCGCCCCCTCCGGCCCCTCTGCTCTGACTGCTCCTCACCCCCCTCACCTGTGCTCCTCGCCCCCCTCACCTGTGCTCCTCGCCCCCCTCACCGTGCTCCTCACGCCCCTCACCTGTGCTCCTCACCCCCCTCACCGTGCTCCTCGCCCCCCTCACCGTGCTCCTCGCCCTCCTCACCTGTGCTCCTCACCCTCTCACCTGTGCTCCTCGCCCCCCTCACCTGTGCTCCTCACCCTCTCACCTGTGCTCCTCGCCCCCCTCACCTGTGCTCCTCGCCCTCCTCTCCGTGCTCCTCGCCCCCCTCACCTGTGCTCCTCGCCCCCCTCACCGTGCTCCTCGCCCCCCTCACCTGTGCTCCTCGCCCTCCTCTCCGTGCTCCTCGCCCCCCTCACCTGTGCTCCTCGCCCCCCTCACCGTGCTCCTCGCCCCCCTCACCGTGCTCCTCGCCCCCCTCACCTGTGCTCCTCGCCCCCCTCACCGTGCTCCTCGCCCCCCTCACCGTGCTCCTCGCCCCTCACCGTGCTCCTCGCCCCCCTCACCTGTGCTCTTCACCCTCCTCACCTGTGCTCTTCACCCTCCTCACCTGTGCTCCTCGCCCTCCTCCCCGTGCTCCTCGCCCTCCTCACCGTGCTCCTCGCCCCCCTCACCGTGCTCCTCGCCCTCCTCCCCGTGCTCCTCGCCCTCCTCCCCGTGCTCCTCGCCCCCCTCACCGTGCTCCTCACCCTCCTCCCCGTGCTCCTCACCCTCCTCACCTGTGCTCCTCACCCTCCTCACCGTGCTCCTCGCCCTCCTCACCTGTGCTCCTCGCCCTCCTCACCTGTGCTCCTCACCCTCCTCACCGTGCTCCTCACCCTCCTCCCCGTGCTCCTCGCCCTCCTCACCTGTGCTCCTCACCCTCCTCACCGTGCTCCTCACCCTCCTCCCCGTGCTCCTCGCCCTCCTCACCTGTGCTCCTCACCCTCCTCACCGTGCTCCTCACCCTCCTCCCCGTGCTCCTCACCCTCCTCACCTGTGCTCCTCACCCTCCTCACCGTGCTCCTCGCCCTCCTCACCTGTGCTCCTCACCCTCCTCACCGTGCTCCTCACCCTCCTCCCCGTGCTCCTCGCCCTCCTCACCTGTGCTCCTCACCCTCCTCACCGTGCTCCTCACCCTCCTCCCCGTGCTCCTCACCCTCCTCACCTGTGCTCCTCACCCTCCTCACCGTGCTCCTCACCCTCCTCACCTGTGCTCCTCACCCTCCTCACCGTGCTCCTCACCCTCCTCCCCGTGCTCCTCACCCTCCTCACCTGTGCTCCTCACCCTCCTCCCCGTGCTCCTCACCCTCCTCACCTGTGCTCCTCACCCTCCTCACCGTGCTCCTCGCCCTCCTCACCTGTGCTCCTCGCCCTCCTCACCTGTGCTCCTCACCCTCCTCACCGTGCTCCTCGCCCTCCTCACCTGTGCTCCTCACCCTCCTCACCGTGCTCCTCACCCTCCTCCCCGTGCTCCTCACCCTCCTCCCCGTGCTCCTCACCCTCCTCACCTGTGCTCCTCACCCTCCTCACCGTGCTCCTCGCCCTCCTCACCTGTGCTCCTCGCCCTCCTCACCTGTGCTCCTCACCCTCCTCACCGTGCTCCTCACCCTCCTCCCCGTGCTCCTCGCCCTCCTCACCTGTGCTCCTCACCCTCCTCACCGTGCTCCTCACCCTCCTCACCGTGCTCCTCACCCTCCTCCCCGTGCTCCTCGCCCTCCTCACCTGTGCTCCTCGCCCCCCTCCCCGTGCTCCTCGCCCTCCTCTCCGTGCTCCTCGCCCCCCTCACCGTGCTCCTCGCCCTCCTCTCCGTGCTCCTCGCCCTCCTCACCGTGCTCCTCGCCCCCCTCTCCGTGCTCCTCGCCCCCCTCATCGTGCTCCTCGCCCCCCTCACCGTGCTCCTCGCCCCCCTCACCTGTGCTCCTCACCCTCCTCACCTGTGCTCCTCACCCCCCTCACCTGTGCTCCTCACCCCCCTCACCGTGCTCCTCACCCCCCTCACCTGTGCTCCTCACCCTCCTCACCTGTGCTCCTCACCCCCCTCACCTGTGCTCCTCACCCCCCTCACCTGTGCTCCTCACCCTCCTCACCTGTGCTCCTCACCCTCCTCACCGTGCTCCTCGCCCTCCTCACCTGTGCTCCTCGCCCTCCTCACCTGTGCTCCTCACCCTCCTCACCGTGCTCCTCACCCTCCTCCCCGTGCTCCTCGCCCTCCTCACCTGTGCTCCTCACCCTCCTCACCGTGCTCCTCACCCTCCTCACCGTGCTCCTCGCCCTCCTCCCCGTGCTCCTCGCCCTCCTCACCTGTGCTCCTCGCCCCCCTCCCCGTGCTCCTCGCCCTCCTCTCCGTGCTCCTCACCCCCCTCACCGTGCTCCTCGCCCTCCTCTCCGTGCTCCTCGCCCTCCTCACCGTGCTCCTCGCCCTCCTCTCCGTGCTCCTCGCCCCCCTCATCGTGCTCCTCGCCCCCCTCACCGTGCTCCTCGCCCCCCTCACCGTGCTCCTCGCCCCCCTCCCCGTGCTCCTCACCCTCCTCTCCGTGCTCCTCACCCCCCTCACCGTGCTCCTCGCCCCCTCACCTGTGCTCCTCGCCCCCCTCACCGTGCTCCTCGCCCCCCTCACCTGTGCTCCTCGCCCCCCTCACCGTGCTCCTCGCCCCCCTCACCTGTGCTCCTCGCCCCCCTCACCGTGCTCCTCGCCCCCCTCACCTGTGCTCCTCGCCCCCCTCACCTGTGCTCCTCGCCCTCCTCTTCGTGCTCCTCGCCCCCTCACCTGTGCTCCTCGCCCCCCTCACCTGTGCTCCTCGCCCCCCTCACCTGTGCTCCTCGCCCTCCTCTCCGTGCTCCTCGCCCCCCTCACCTGTGCTCCTCGCCCCCCTCACCGTGCTCCTCGCCCTCCTCACCGTGCTCCTCGCCCTCCTCACCTGTGCTCCTCGCCCCCCTCACCTGTGCTCCTCGCCCCCCTCATCGTGCTCCTCGCCCCCCTCACCTGTGCTCCTCGCCCCCCTCACCTGTGCTTCTCGCCCCCCTCACCGTGCTCCTCGCCCCCCTCACCTGTGCTCCTCGCCCCCCTCACCGTGCTCCTCGCCCTCCTCACCTGTGCTCCTCACCCTCCTCACTGCTGTTCAGTGCAGAGTGTGTTCTGTGCCTCAGGGCCTTTGCAGTTGCTGCTTCCCCTCTCCAGTCTGGACCGCTCGTGATGACATCCTCACTGCCGTCAGGTCCCGGCTAAAGTGTCGCCCCCTGGGGAGGACATCCTCGCCCCGCACCAGACGGTCCCTGTTACCTCTGACGTCCTCTCTCCCCACTCCCCATCACACTCTGTGCTAGCCACACAGCCGCCATGCCATTCCTGGAACATGCCAGGCACAGGGCCGCCTCAGGGCCTTTGCACGTACTGAGCCCTCCACCAGGAAGCCAGGACACAGCCGCCTCCCTCACGGAAGGCTGTGTCTGTGTGGAGACAGGCGGTGAGTGCGGCCTGAACAGAGGTCACTTAGAGGTAGAGGGACGTTCCTGGGACACTCAGAGGTGGAGGGGACGTTCCTGGGACACTCAGAGGTAGAGGGGACGTTCCTGGGACACTCAGAGGTGGAGGGGACGTTCCTGGGACACTCAGAGGTAGAGGGACGTTCCTGGGACACTCAGAGGTGGAGGGGACGTTCCTGGGACACTCAGAGGTGGAGGGGACGTTCCTGGGACACTCAGAGGTGGAGGGACGTTCCTGGGACACTCAGAGGTGGAGGGGACGTTCCTGGGACACTCAGAGGTAGAGGGACGTTCCTGGGACACTCAGAGGTGGAGGGGACGTTCCTGGGACACTCAGAGGCGGAGGGACGTTCCTGGGACACTCAGAGGCGGAGGGACGTTCCTGGGACACTCAGAGGCGGAGGGACGTTCCTGGGACACTCAGAGGCGGAGGGGACGTTCCTGGGACACTCAGAGGCGGAGGGACGTTCCTGGGACACTCAGAGGCGGAGGGGACGTTCCTGGGACACTCAGAGGTGGAGGGACGTTCCCGGGGACACTCAGAGGTGGAGGGACGTTCCCGGGGACACTCAGAGGCGGAGGGACGTTCCCGGGGACACTCAGAGGCGGAGGGGACGTTCCCGGGACCACTCAGAGGCGGAGGGGACGTTCCCGGGACCACTCAGAGGCGGAGGGGACGTTCCTGGGACACTCAGAGGCGGAGGGGACGTTCCTGGGACACTCAGAGGCGGAGCGGACGTTCCTGGGACACTCAGAGGCGGAGGGGACGTTCCTGGGACACTCAGAGGTGGAGGGACGTTCCTGGGACACTCAGAGGTGGAGGGGACGTTCCTGGGACACTCAGAGGTGGAGGGGACGTTCCTGGGACACTCAGAGGTGGAGGGGACGTTCCTGGGACACTCAGAGGTGGAGGGACGTTCCTGGGACACTCAGAGGTGGAGGGGACGTTCCTGGGACACTCAGAGGTGGAGGGACGTTCCTGGGACACTCAGAGGTGGAGGGGACGTTCCTGGGACACTCAGAGGTGGAGGGACGTTCCTGGGACACTCAGAGGTGGAGGGACGTTCCTGGGACACTCAGAGGTGGAGGGGACGTTCCTGGGACACTCAGAGGTAGAGGGACGTTCCTGGGACACTCAGAGGTGGAGGGGACGTTCCTGGGACACTCAGAGGTGGAGGGACGTTCCTGGGACACTCAGAGGTGGAGGGGACGTTCCTGGGACACTCAGAGGTGGAGGGGACGTTCCTGGGACACTCAGAGGTAGAGGGACGTTCCTGGGACACTCAGAGGTGGAGGGGACGTTCCTGGGACACTTAGAGGTGGAGGGACACTTAGAGGCGGAGGGGACGTTCCTGGGACACTTAGAGGTAGAGGGATGTTCCTGGGACACTTAGAGGTAGAGGGGACGTTCCTGGGACACTTAGAGGTGGAGGGACGTTCCTGGGACACTCAGGTAGAGGGGACGTTCCTGGCATGGGAACCCCTCAGCTTATTCAGACCCAGTTTAGAGTCAGGTGAGGACATGGGACACCTTGGGCAGCAGATGTCGGTGGCACCGTCTCCCTGGGATGCTTTGCCTTGGCCTCTCAGAGCCTGCAGTGCTCGGGGCACCAGGGGCTGAGGCCAGGCGGGGCCCCCAGGCCTGTGCGGGGCAGATGGGCACCTCTGTGGGTGCCACGGCGCTGGTTGAGAAGGACCGGGCTGCAGACAGGGTGCGGGTTCCCCTGCCCGAGTGACAAATGGCTGATAATTCATGTTGGGCCTCTGCGTCATTCATCAATTTAAAGTGGAGTGCACAGCCAGAGCGATTCCAAGAGAAAAATGCTGGGCCCCACATCCTCCCCGTTCCTACTCATCAGTCAACAGTTTTGCGGGCAGCTTATTAAAATGAGAGGGAAACTTGGCTGGAGAAATTAGAGGCTCTCACAGGCCCAGAGGTGGCTCCTCGGGGCTCTGCAGGTCCAGGTGGGGTGCAGAGGATGCCGGGGTGCAGGCTGAGGGCCGGGCCCCCCTCACAGAGGTGGCTCCTCGGGGCTCTGCAGGTCCAGGTGGGGTGCAGAGGATGCCGGGGTGCAGGCAGGCGGAAGGCTGGGCCCCCCTCACAGAGGTGGCTCCTCAGGGCTCTGCAGGTCCAGGTGGGGTGCAGAGGATGCTGGGGTGCAGGCGGAGGGCCGGGTCCCCCTCACAGAGGTGGCTCCTTGGGGCTCTGCAGGTCCAGGTGGGGTGCAGAGGATGCCGGGGTGCAGGCAGGCGGAGGGCCAGGTCCCCCTCACAGAGGGCAGGAGTGGCCTCGGGCAGGCTGCGGGGTGAGGTCTGGACAGGTTAACACCAGCCCGTGTGTGTGGCTGGGCAGAGACTCCCAGGGGTGGGACCTTCGGTGAGCAGTGGACAGCCAGGCAGAGTCTCGGTCCCACACGGAGGACTCGGTGACCGAGGGTGTTGGTTCCCCCTCTGAGTGCAGGGCGGAGGAAGGGAGTTGTTTCAGAGTCAGGATGTCAGGGTTCACATCCCAGTTTGGGGGCAAGTCCCTTCTTCTCTGAGCCTGTCCCCCCCCCCCCCCAGGCAGGGAGTGGGAACGGTTTGCAGAGAGCGCGGGAGGCCGTGTGTGCCCAGGCCAGAGCAGGAGCCCAACAATGACAGCTATCTCCCTGATGGTCTGAAGGCCCAGAGCTCCTCCCGGTGGGCAGCTGAGGTCACTTCTGTCCCTCCCTGGGGCGCGAAGACAGTGCTGGCTGTGTAGCCAGGTGAGTTTCCCTTTCCCAGGATGGGACGGTGTTTTCAAAGCAACAGGAGACGGCTGTGCCTTTCTCAGGCTGCTCCCTCCCTGGGAGAGTGCTGGCCTGGCCTCAGTTACCTTCTCCCTCCACGAAACTCCTATGCACCCTTCAAAACCCACTGCGGTTGGCACCTCCTCTGTGGTGCTTTCTCAGTGTTGTCAGCTTCTTGCCCTCTGCACTCCAGAAATCCTTGATTCTTACTAGACCGTGAGTCCCTTGTGGGAAGGGGCTGTCCCTTACGCATCACTGTAGTAGGCAGAGATGTAACACACTTTGTTGGATGAGTGAGAAAATGGGTTCATGGCTCTCACAACGCAGAGCCCCGCCCTGAGACCCCTCAGAGGCCTGTCCCTCACTAACGCCTGCTTCCAAGTCTGTGAGCTCGGAGGAGCCAGGGCCCAGACCGAGGCTCTTGCCTGTGTCCGTCTCCCCCTGGCCGGGTCGGTTCTTGGTGCACACGTGCTCAGTGATGACAGGGTGCCTGAGAGGGAAAAGAGGGGCCAAGGAGGCCGAGCCCACGCTTAGCGAGCACCCGCCTACCAAGGCCCAGGGGTGGCGCTGGGCGTCTCACCCACAGGGCCCTTCCTGTGCCACGCTGACACCGAGACCATTTCAGAGATGTGGATGCTGAGGCAGGGAGAGCCTTGTGTATGCAGGAGGCAGAATTCAAACCTCGGGGTCCGGACGCCTCTGAGACATCTGGCTGCTTCCTGGTGATGCCGTCCCGGGGCGTCAGTGCTCCCGTGGGGGCGTGCCAGGGGACAGGTGCTCCCGTGGGGGCGTGCCAGGGGACAGGTGCTCCCGTGGGGGCGAGCCAGGGGACAGGTGCTCCCGTGGGGGCGTGCCAGGGGACAGGTGCTCCCGTGGGGACGTGCCAGGGGACAGGTGCTCCCGTGGGGGCGTGCCAGGGGACAGGTCAGGAACGAATGACCCGTGTCCGTGGGACTCCTGCCGCCTTCTCCCGGATTCCCAACAGTCTTCTCCCCTCCCAGGCGGCTCAGTGGCAGCTGGCTCAGCGTTTTTATTGTGGCTGCAGAAGGAGACTGGCCCGCCCCTCCCCCGCCCCTGCAGGACCCTCCCCCCCCCGCCCGCTCTGGAGCTGGAGCCTGGCAGCTGCTGGCCCCTCCCGCGGGCAGAGCTGCCAATCAGCCCCCATTGTCCTGCTCCATGGGGAGCCCCCCCCCAAATTGCCAGTCTCAAAGGTTCGCCCAGCCTCCTCAGCAAGAAGCTGTTCACAAGCGCCCGTTCCTAAAAGGCTGCTGATTGCGTCCTGCGTGTCCCCTTCCCGTAGTCTTGTGGAGGGGCAGAGAGAGCCCCAGATGGCTGGGGGAGGGGCCTGCTGGGGACAGTCCCTGAGCAGACAGCGCCCCAGGCTCTGAGCGGAGGCCTGGTGTGCGTTCTTGGGGACACGTTTCTAAACTGTCCTTTGCTCTGTGCATGATGACGAATGTCTGTGCTCCTGCCCCCACCCCCCGCCTCCCCGGGCAGTGTCTGACTCCACAGGAGGACTGTGAACTGGCCCGCCCCGGTTCTGGTACAGTAGGTCCGGGATGAGCCCGAGAGGGTCCCACTCTCACAAGCTTCCCTCCGATGCTTTTGGTTGTGGTTTGGGGACCATGGAGGGTGACCAGAGGGAGCTTCAGGATGGGTGGGTTCACATCAGTCTGGGCTCGCCTCTGGGAAGGGCCCGGATTCCCTAGGGACAGGGACAGGGATGGAGGCAGCCCCAGGCTCAGTGACTTGGGGGCCATCCTTACGGAGCTGAGGTAAGCGGAGAGCAAGGTAGAGAGAGGGAGGGTGCTCAGAGGGAAAGACCCAGCCCTGGTCCAGCTCCGACTGACCATGGTGGCCTTGAGCGTCGAGACCTGCCAGCCTGCTGTGTGCCCAGACGCACCTAGTGTGTGACGTGTGTCAGTCACGTGTGGTTGTGTGCCCTCTGAACGCATACCCACCAGGAGTCATGAGCGGACTCGTCTCCCCCCTCCCTGAGTCTCCAGCAGAGGCCCAGAGAGGTCGTGCACTCTAGCCCAGCTCACGCAGCTCAGTGGGTGCTCATGGAGAGAAGGACCTGGAGCTCGTCGTTGCTGAAGTCGATCAGCCTGGGTGTTGTCCCCACGCCCCTCTGTCCAGCGGTGTGGCCACGGGTGGGCCTGACTGCTCTGTCCTCGGCTCCTGTGTCTCGGCTACACACCCGAGAAGGAAGCAGCTGCCACAACTTGCCCTCAACCCCCATCAGGGCACAGAGGGGTCCTCTGCTGGCACCTCCTCATGGCACACCTCAGAGCAGGGTCAGCACGGCCCTGTGCCCCTTTAGCACATGAGGGGCTGACGGTCAGGACAAGGCCATTCCCCAGGTGGACAGTGCAGTCCCTGTTCTGAGATATTGCTCCCCCTTTGGAAGCTGAGGTTTTGGGGGTGTCCCCAAGCACAGGAAGGGCAGGTCCTGATTTCTGCAGGAAGGTGGGAGACAGGCCTCTTAATGTCCTGGGTAAAACACCTGGTGACAAGTGGATATTGATAAATGGTGAATGAAGTGTCCCCGAGGGGAGATACAGCAGCTGAGCAGGGATAGTTCAGCCCACTTCCCAAGGCTACGAAAGGGAGGGTGCTGAGGGACGCAGGGGGAATCAAGACCTGGGTGGTCACTGAGGAGCGGTCAGGACGTGTGTGGGGTAAACTAATTCCAGGTACTGAGATGCCACTAAAAGGCTCTGATCCAGTGACAAGACCCTGGCCCCTGGGAGGGACGTCGCCTGGAGGTCAAGAGGGCCTCTGAGCACACGGCATCTGAACTGGAACACAGTGGTGGGAGGAGTCTGCTGTGGGATTGGGAAGCGTGTTCTAAGCAGAGGAGCAAGTGCAAAGGCCCTGAGGCCTGCAAGTCACTGTCCGTAGGGTGGACAGAAGGACAGCATGCCCGGAGCCCGGGGAGGGGGCTGAGGACGCAGGGCCTGAGGCAGATTGTGCTGTACTCATGGGCGGGGGCTGGGGGCTGACACGGCGCCCCTGACGGCAGTGGCAGGGAGGAACAGATCGAGGTTGGGTAGTCAGAGACGGAGACTGGACAGGGCACTGTCGTCAGAGCAGCGGCACGGTGTGGGTCTGAAGCAGTGCTGTCTCGCAGGCAGGCCTGGAAGGCAGGAGGGCCCTCTGGGTCTCTGTCTCCTCTGGGGGCCCCCCCAGGGTCTGGGGTTTTGCAGGCAACTCTTTGCAGGACTTTGTAACCAAGCGCTACCCTCTGCTGGGACGAGTGAGTATTACAGGTGATGACATTTGGCTGCGGGGACCCTGGAATTCCCGGAGAAGCTCAAAGGAACCTCTCTTGGGACCCCGGTCCCTGGGGCTGACCAGGGGCTCCCCAGGATTTCCTCTCTTGCCCCCGACAGGCCCTTGCTTGCTGAGCCCTAGGGAGAACTAGGAGCTCCCTGCCCCTCGAGACAGACTTTCTCAGCCCGTTTCTCACAGCCCAGATCAGGAGCTGCACTCGGCTTCCTCCTGGTCTCGCCCTGCCCTCTGGGTCTCAGGACTGGCCTGCAGGGCCTGGGGGTGCTCACCCACCCCATACACACCCGGCGGCCCTGCCCCAGGCTGGGGTGTTCCAGCTCTAGCCTGCCCCTCCTGGCTCCACCTGAGCTGCCTTGTGCCCCTCAGCCTTGTATAGGGAGACCCCGGACCCAGGACACCCGGTGGGAGGTCAGCAGAGCTGAGGCCTCTGTAGGGGACGTGCCCGCAGTCCTGAACCTGCCTGTGTCCCTCTTTCTGTGTCCCTCTTTCTGAGACACAGGTTCCTCTGGCTTCCCTGAAGGACCAGGGAGGCTGACAGTGGGCCTGGTCTTGGGGAGTGGCCAGGGGTGTGTGTGTAGGGGGGAGTGATGGAGGGAGAGGCCAGCTGGGGGGAGGGGCAGCTGCAGCAGGCCTGCTGAGAGCTGGGGCTTCCCTGGAGCATCCAGGGACCTGCCACGCCCTGGTCCCTTCCGCTGCTGGGTCTGGGGAGCCTCGGTGGAAAGAGGGGGGGGAGCTGGTGGGCTTGGTGGCAGAGGAAGGGGGCTGGTTCTGTCAGCAGTAAGCCCGGCGTCTTCTCTGTCATCCAAGCAGATTCACCCACCCACCCATCCACCCGTTCATCCATTCATTTGTTCGTCCATCACATGTCGTTTGAGTCCCTGCTGCTCTCCAGCACGGCCCCAAGCCTGGAGGCTACATTGGCGAATAGAGCAGGCAGGACCCCTGCCCCCGGGGAGGCCGACAGTCAGCAAGCACACAGGAAGATGCTCTGGGGGTGATACGTGCTATGAAGGCAGCAGGTTGAGAGGGAGAGGGGGGAGCGGCCGGCAGGAGCAGCCTCTCTGAGGGGGGGCTAGAAGAACGCCCAGGTGGGCGCCCCGGGGGAAAGAGTGTCTATCTGCTCAGCTTTTAACAGCGGGGATGTTCATATTGCATGGATTCCAGCTGTTTAAGGTATACGGTTTCACAGGCGTGACCACAACCACAGTCAGTTCTATAGCATTGTCAGCCTCCCCGAAGTAACCCGTGTCCACTAGTGGTCACCCCCTCCTCCTAACCCCGGCTCTTCCCCAGCCCCTGGCAACCACCATCCACTTCCTAGCTCTGTGGGTTTGCCTCTTCCCACTGCACACAGACGGACCTTTCCAGCATGTGGTCGTCTGGGCCTGGCTTCTTCTGCAACATGGCGTTTTTAAGGCTCATTTTGTTGACCTGGCCATTGGCTCTTGGGGACACTGGTGTCCTTTCCACGTCTTGGCCAGCACACACGACACTGCTGTGAACACTCATGTGCCTGGTCCTGGGCTAGGGGTCGGGTCAGCTGAGCCCCAGGCCCCGAGTAGCAGGGCTGAAGCCAGGAGAGGAAGCTGCTGAGCAGGGCAGGGAGACGTGCTGGCTGTCCAGGGCAGGCCAAGGGCCGGGGCTCCCTTCCCCCACGCGGGAGACGGGCTTTCCTCACCTTTGCACCCTCACTGCCTGTACTGGGCCTGGCCTGGAGCAGGCGTGGAGAGTGGGAGGAGGGGCAGCACTCCCTTCTGCTTAGGGAGCACTCGCTTCTGCTTAGGGAGCACTCGCTTCTGCTTAGGGAGCACTCCCTTCTGCTTAGGGAGCACTCGCTTGGGTTTAGGGAGCACTCATGGCCCCCAGCCTGGGGGTTGGGGGCTGGGCCACACACACAGACATATAGACACACACACACAGAGCCCAGACACCGCCCTGCAGAGTCCTGTGAAGAATCAAGAGGAGGCGGGTCCCGCAGACCAGCACCCGGGGTGATGAAGGTGACCTGGGGGATGGCTGTCCTCATGGGATCTCAGAGGCCTCTTCACCCTCTGAGTGCAAAGCTGATCTCCAAAGACCAGACACACACACACAGACAGACACACACAGACACAGACATATAGACAGACACACACACACAGACACAGACATAGAGACAGACATATAGACACAACCACACACACACACACACAGACACAGACACACACACAGACACACATATAGACAGACACACACAGACAGAAACACACAGACACAGACATATAGACACAACCACAAACACACAACCACACACACAGACACAGACATATAGACACATAGACACACACACAGACATATAGACACACAGACACACACACACACACAGACACACATATAGACAGACACACACAGACACACAACCACACACACACACACAGACACACATATAGACACAACCACACACACACAACCACTCACACAGACATATAGACAGACACACACAGACACACACACAGACACAGACATATAGACAGACACACACACGCAGACACACACACAGACACAGACATATAGACACATAGACACACACACAGACATAGACATATAGACACAACCACAAACACAACCACACACACAGACATATAGACAGACATATAGACACAACCACAAACACACAACCACACACACAGACATAGAGACAGACATATAGACACAACCACACACACACAACCACACACACAGACACAGACATATAGACACATAGACACACACAGACATATAGACACACAGACACAGACACACACACAGACACACATATAGACACACACACACAGACACACAACCACACACACACACACACACACAGACACACACAGACATATAGACACAACCACACACACACAACCACTCACACAGACATATAGACAGACACACACAGACACAGACATATAGACAGACACACACACGCAGACACACACACAGACACAGACATATAGACACATAGACACACACACAGACATATAGACACACACACACAGACACAGACATATAGACACAACCACAAACACAACCACACACACAGACATATAGACAGACATATAGACACAACCACAAACACACAACCACACACACAGACACAGACATATAGACAGACACATACACACAGACATATAGATAGACATATAGACACAACCACACACACACAGACATATAGACACACACAGACACAGACATATAGACACAACCACACACACACAACCACACACACACGCAGAGACACACACAGAGCCCTCCAGCTGAGCAGGGCGGGTGGGTTTCCAGGAAGGGAGAGGGGCAGGTCACCAGCCCAGCAGTGACCATGAGCAGCCCCTAGGACCTTCCCCGAGCCCAGCCCTGAAGGCCCCTGTCCACGCTGACCAGCCGGGAGCAGGGCCGTCCTGCCGCCCACAGTGATGCTGTTCTGTGCCACCTGTCTGGCATCCCCAGTGTCAGCGTGGGGCTTCCCACAGGAGCACACGGACCCTGGGGGCCCGGGGAGGCCTCGGGGGAGCAGTTCCTCCTCCATACTGGATGTATTGGCATGTTCATTAGTGGAGAGAGTGACTAGCTGCCAATTCCAGGCTCTGCAATAGTGGCAGAAAGTTTAGCTTTTATTTATTTATTTTTACAGATTTTTGTTGATTTTAGAAGAGAGAGGAGAGAGAAAGGGGGGTGGCAGAGAAGCAGGAAGCATCAACTCATAGTAGTTGTCTGCTGTACGTGCCCTGACCAGGCAAGCCCCGGGTGTCGAACCCGGGACCTCGGCGTTCCAGGTCTACGCTTTATCCACTGCGCCACCACAAGTCAGGCAGGCTTAGCTTTTAAATAAAAATTATTTTAAAGAAAAGGTATTAGTCAAATATGAACTGGGGAAGAGCGGGAGACAGGAGCAGCTGTGCGGATGATGGAACATTGGGGTCCCCGCCGCTGCGCTGGGGGCGCTGGCCGATCTCAGTGCCCAGAATTCCCTGGCGGGCACCGGACTCTAAGAACAGCAACGGCGCCCCGGCTGGCGGGTTGAGAGCGGCCCAGGTGGGTCATCCGCCCTCCACCTCCGTCCGCGGAGTCACACAGCTGGTGGCAGAGGCAGCTCTGTGTCGACCACCAGGCTGCACTGCCTGCTGAGAAGGTGCAAGGGCTTGGGGGCGGGTGGGGGTGTGGGGAGCAAACACAGCACCTGTTGGGGGAGGGAGAAAGCACACAGCCCTGGACGCGCTCAGACCACCCTGTCCTGGCTTTGTCGGCCACGCCCCACGCAGGCCTGTCATTCACAGTCAGGTCCCGCCCCCACCCCACAGGCAGCGCAAAGGCTCCCACGTGGAGGCTCAGAGCTGGGACTCCGCCCTCTTATTCATTTATTTATTTATTTTTGTGACAGAGACAGAGAGAGGGACAGACAGACAGGAAGGGATAGATATGAGAAGCATCAGTTCTTCATTGGGGCACTTGAGCTGTTCATTGACTGCTTTCTCATGTGTGCCTTGACCTGGGGGGGGGGGGGGCTACAGCAGGCTGAGTGACCCCTTGCTCAAGCCAGCGACCTTGGGCTCAAGCTGGTGAGCTTTGTTCAAACCAGATGGCCCAGCACTCAAGCCGGGGACGTCGGGGTTTTGATCCGGGGTCCTCCGCGTCCCAGTCCGCCGCTCTGTCCACTGCGCCACCGCCTGGTCAGCCGTGCCCTCCGCTCCTGCTGTCTCTCGGGCTCTGGCTGAGCAGGAGGCAGGTTCCAGTCCCGCTGGTCTCCCCACCACCCCCCCCTCGGCCGGCGCAGCCCAAATGCAGCAGGAGCTTCCGCAGGGGCCATCTGTGGGCCGCCGCGCCCCCGCTGCTTCTGGGCCTCCGCGGGCTGGGCAAGCCTGGCACAGCGGCGGGAGAGCGGGGGTTCATGCCAGCACCGGGGCTGTCAGATCCCCGTCTGCCAGGGCTCGGAAATAGCACAGAGCAGCAGCAGCGCGTCGGGAGCCCTGCCTGGCTGTCCTGGGACAGGGTCTGGACCCTCACCCCCACCCCAGGACAGGGCACTGGGCATCTGGGTGGCACCTGTGCCCCTCGGAGGGAGCGCCAGGCTTCCAGCAGCGCACGCGGGCTTTCCCCTCCTCCGCTGTCTGCAGGGAACCGCAGGGTGCAGGGCGGGGGCGGCGGTTCCAAGCCCACACACCTGTGCTCAGAAAAGCCTGCAACCTGGAACCTGCACGGGGACCTCTGTGCTGGGAGCCTGTGGCCCAGGGCCCCAGGCGTGATGACCGGTGGGGAAGGGGACTTGCAGACCTCTGTGCTGGGAGCCTGTGGCCCAGGGCCCCAGGTGTGATGACCGATGGGGAAGGGGACTTGCAGACCTCTGTGCTGGGAGCCTGTGGCCCAGGGCCCCAGGCGTGATGACCGGTGGGGAAGGGGACTTGCAGAGTCTGTGCTCTGAGAGCCTGTGGCCCAGGGCCCCAGGTGTGATGACCGATGGGGAAGGGGACTTGCAGAGTCTGTGCTGGGATCCTGTGGCCCAGGGCCCCAGGCGTGATGACCGATGGGGAAGGGGACTTGCAGACCTCTGTGCTCTGAGAGCCTGTGGCCCAGGGCCCCAGGTGTGATGACCGATGGGGAAGGGGACTTGCAGAGTCTGTGCTGGGAGCCTGTGGCCCAGGGCCCCAGGCGTGATGACCGGTGGGGAAGGGGACTTGCAGAGTCTGTGCTCTGAGAGCCTGTGGCCCAGGGCCCCAGGTGTGATGACCGATGGGGAAGGGGACTTGCAGAGTCTGTGCTGGGAGCCTGTGGCCCAGGGCCCCAGGCGTGATGACCGGTGGGGAAGGGGACTTGCAGACCTCTGTGCTCTGAGAGCCTGTGGCCCAGGGCCCCAGGCGTGATGACCGGTGGGGAAGGGGACTTGCAGACCTCTGTGCTGGGAGCCTGTGGCCCAGGGCCCCAGGCGTGATGACCGGTGGGGAAGGGGACTTGCAGAGTCTGTGCTGGGAGCCTGTGGCCCAGGGCCCCAGGCGTGATGACCAGTGGGGAAGGGGACTTGCAGACCTCTGTGCTGGGAGCCTGTGGCCCAGGGCCCCAGGCGTGATGACCGGTGGGGAAGGGGACTTGCAGAGTCTGTGCTGGGAGCCTGTGGCCCAGGGCCCCAGGCGTGATGACCGATGGGGAAGGGGACTTGCAGACCTCTGTGCTGGGAGCCTGTGGCCCAGGGCCCCAGGCGTGATGACCGGTGGGGAAGGGGACTTGCAGACCTCTGTGCTCTGAGAGCCTGTGGCCCAGGGCCCCAGGCGTGATGACCGGTGGGGAAGGGGACTTGCAGACCTCTGGGCTGGGAGCCTGTGGCCCAGGGCCCCAGGCGTGATGACCGATGGGGAAGGGGACTTGCAGACCTCTGTGCTCTGAGAGCCTGTGGCCCAGGGCCCCAGGCGTAATGACCGGCCCCAGGCGTGATGACCGATGGGGAAGGGGACTTGCAGACCTCTGGGCTGGGAGCCTGTGGCCCAGGGCCCCAGGCGTGATGACCGATGGGGAAGGGGACTTGCAGACCTCTGTGCTGGGATCCTGTGGCCCAGGGCCCCAGGCGTGATGACCGGTGGGGAAGGGGACTTGCAGACCTCTGTGCTCTGAGAGCCTGTGGCCCAGGGCCCCAGGCGTGATGACCGGTGGGGAAGGGGACTTGCAGAAACTGACACGCAGTGCCGTGTGACTCCGTTTATGTGAGGTTTAAAAGCAGGCAGGTGCCCGTGTGGTCTGTGGGTGCCTGTGCAGAGTGCACTCCAGGAGCCGAGTCACTGTGGGGGTGAGGAGGGAGGGCGGGGAGGGCGGTGATGAGATGCCCGTCAGACTCGGTGTTAGGACTCTCGCGTGGGTCGGGGGTGGATCAGAGTTCACTGTATTCCATTTTTGCTTAATTTCATCACTTAATAGGACACCTTTTTTCAGGGTGCACATAGCACCTTGTGTTTTCTGTAAGCGTGTGTGTGTGTGTGTGTATGTTCTATAAGCATGTATGTCTGTGCAGCTAAACGCATACCTCTGCAGAGGAAGGGAGGTGGTAGATTGAGGGGAACGGTCAAAAGGGACTTTGTTTTGTTGAAGGACAGGAGATCTTAATGTTGTTTGTGCAATAAGATTTGTTTCTTTGGCAGAAGTGGGGAAACGCAGGCCTGGGCGGGTCCGTGGTCCTGAGATTCTCAGTCAGAACCAGATGGCTCAGCGACCCGAGGAGCAGACGGGCTCTCCACCCTCGTGGGAGATGCCCAGCCTGGGGCACTCCACGCTGCGGTCCAGAAGGCGCGTGAGGACGGCATGCCCAGCCCTCCTGTCCGCCCGCTGCCCGTGTGCCATGCTGCTTTCTTGCGGGGACAGAT
This sequence comes from Saccopteryx leptura, assembly GCF_036850995.1. Lineage (NCBI taxonomy): Eukaryota > Metazoa > Chordata > Mammalia > Chiroptera > Emballonuridae > Saccopteryx > Saccopteryx leptura. The sequence continues at coordinate 621,064 of NC_089510.1, read as the reverse complement.
GGGAGATGTCAGCGGCAGGCTGCAGAGAGAGAGGCTCCCTGCGTCAGGCTGTCAGCCTGCAGGCTGGAATTCTCCTGTGGGGGGTGGAGGGTCCGTGCTGTGGGGTGCTTGCCGCCCACCCTTGGGTGGCTACTTTCTCCTTCCGCTCCGGGTTGCTTCCAGCGATTCACAGTGACGGTGGGGACAGGGGTGACTGCTGGCACTTCCAGGGCAACCCAGAGAGTGAGTGGCCATGGGGGTGAAGGGCCGTGCCAACCCTGATTTCCACTGTGCCCTGTCCAGGCCTGCAGAGGGGGGTGGTGGGTGAGCCTGCGGGTGCATGGCTGCCACCCCTCTCTACCTCAGCCACCTGATTACAGTTGGGAAGGGCTCACCATTGAGCTGACTGTGTGCCCTCGGACGCTCTCAGGACCTCAGGCTTCTTATCCAGAGAGTGGGGCTGGGCTAACAGACCCAGCGCTTGGAAGGCAACAGTGAGGGCTTGTGGGTGCAGGCAAGGCCCGGGCACGCGCCCTGCATAGGCGGCTGCCCCCTGGGCCGAGCCTCTCTCGGACCTCGGTCGCCTCCTGAAAGGACAAGCCTGTGGGGTCTGGAGTCAGGTGCAGAATGGGCATCCCAGCTGCCCGGGCTCTGGAGTGTTTCTTACGCCTTACCCTGCACTGGACACCCAACGTCAGAAGTCAGAACAGCCCAGGTGTGCTGCAAACACCGTCCAGGCGCCTTGTAAACGCCTGCGCTCAGCTTTCGTTTCTGAATGCCAGGTCTTTGCCATCCTGCCTACTTTGAAATAACAGCATAACCTACGAGAAAGTCACGTGTCAGTGTGTCAGGAGGGGCCGCCAGGATGCCACGATGTGCAGGTGGGGGTCCTGCCCCCCCCCAGGATGTCCCTGCAGCAAGAGGGGAACCTGGGTATCTGCAGTCAGGGGGGCTGCTTTGCTCTGAGCCTCAGTTTCCTCCTCTGGGAAGCAGACTCGGTAAAGTAGCCCCTGCTCCAGAGAGCTTGTGAGGGGTGTCGTAGGGTCCAGGCTTGGGAGTTGCATAGACAGGGGCTCTGGTCTTCATTGGCTCCTCCGCTGCAGAGAGGTGAGACCTGTCTGAACGGGAGGGGTGTGTGTGTGTGTAATTAACCTACTTCATGGGCTGAGGAGTCGCCTGAAACAACAGGCCCTGGGAAGCCTCGTGGTTGTGATTATTTTCGTGGTGTTACTAAAATCTCGTCTGTGCGGCTCCAGGGAGGAGGGACGTAGGGCGGGCAGTGCGCCCTGTTAAGCCCATTTAGGTGACAGAATTCCTCTGTGGAGAGAAGTTAGTGCTGGGGAGGACGGGTCATTTAAAGACTTACTTCAGGGCCCTGGATGGTTGGCTCAGCGGTAGAGTGTCAGCCCAGGGTATGGAAGTCCAGGGTTCAATTCCCGGTCAGGGCACACAGGAGAAGTGCCCATCTGTTTCTCCACCCTTCCCCCTCTCCTTTCTCTCTTTCTCTCTCTCTTCTCCTATAGCCATGGCTTGCTTGGTTCAGACAAGTGGGCCCCAGGCCCTCAGGATGGCTCCATGGCCTCCTCTCAGGCGCTAAAATATCTCAATTGCCGAGCAACTGAGCAGTGGTCCCAGATGGGCAGAGCATCGCTCCTAGGGGGCTTACCAGGTGGATCCAGGTCAGGCACATGCAGGAGTCTGTCTCTCTATCTCCCCTCCTCTCACTTAAAAGCATCATGTAGTCCCGATGCCCATCCCTGTGGCCACCCAGCCAGCGCCTCTGTGCCGTCCCAGCTCCAGAACCAGGACACGGAGCCAGAGAGCGAGTCCCAGTCTCGCTCCACCGCTCACTGCCTCTCTGAGCTCCACCCCCTCCTGTAAAGGAAAGAACAAGACTCAAGGATGCAGCACCCCTCCGTCCCCTAAAGTCCGTGGGTCTGAGAGTCCAGAGGATGGGAGAAGGACAGGAATGGCTCTCTGAGCTGCCAGCCGAGGGCTGGGGCGGTCAGCCCCGTGTTCTCCTGTGATCTCCCCAGTGGGGAGGCTTTGCGAGACTGCCCTGGTGTACGCCCACCCGTGGTGTGACCTTGGGACGATGGCTAACCCCTGGCTTTAGCTCCCTCCTCTGTGAACTAGGATGGCAACCTTACACCTCACTGAGGTTGTCGTGGGGTTACAGTGCCTGTGACAATTCCATATCTGAGATGGGTGTCAAACTCCTGGTTTGAGGTGAGGCAACAGTCTCCAGTCAGCTAAGCCTCAGGTAAGGAGAGAGAGAGAGAGAAAGAGAGAGAGAGAGAGAGAGAGAGAGAGAGAGATCTGTGTGTGAGAAAGGTGAACCTGGAGGAAGATGGGGGGATCTCTCCTTCCCTTCCCTGGGGTGCCCCCACTCCAGGGTGCTGCCTCCTCAGCAAAGCTCAGACACACTCGGCCTGTCTCTGCCTCAGGGCCTTGATACCAGCTCTCTCCCTTGTCTGTAATGCTCCTCCCCCAAATGCTTGACTTGGGCTCTGCCCCACTGTCCTGAGAGAAGCCTTCCCTGCGTACCCCTCCTCCCCCAGTTTGGTTTCATTCTGTTCTTTGTTAACATGCAGCACCCCCTATTTGAGTGCATGTCCATTTCCTGCGTCTCCCTTAGACTGTGAACACTGTGCGGACACTTCACCCTGTTCACAGCTCTGCTGCCCGTCCCCAAGCGTGCCTGGTGCACGGAAGGGACTGCAAGGGGTTTGCAGAATGGGTGAGTGAACGCGTGGGCACCACAGCTAGACCGGAACCTTCCCACCACGGACACGACCTGCACCCTCTGGACGGGCACCGTGCGGCTGGCACACCCTGGGGCTGGCCTGTGGCCCGCCCTCCTGCAGCTCAGGGCATGGCCCTGTGACCCCACCGGTCAAGGCGCCCAGAGATCTTGCCCAGGCCCGTGGATTGAGCCGGCAGAACTGGTCTGGGAGGGTCAGCCTGCGCCCTCCCGGCACGCGCGCTCTCCGCCTGGTGGGTGACTTTGCAGCGAAGGCTCCGGGTTGGCCGCGCCTGATGCTGCAGTTGCCATGGCGACGGGCGCCTCGCGATTGGTCCAGCGCGGCCGCGCCCGCCCTCGGGCCGAGCGGACCTCGCGCAGTCGCGGCGGCTCCCGAGGCTCCCGAGGCCCCCGGTCCCGCCGCCCGGTCCTGCGGGAGGGAGCCCGGGCCGGAGCCTAGGCCGGCGCCCGCCCCGCCCGCGACCACGCTGACCCGCGCACCCCGGACTCCCGGCCGCGCCGCGAGCCTGCGTGCTGGCCCTGCAGCCCGGGGCCACCCTGCTCCCCGCGCGCCCGTGCAGGAGCCCGCCACCCCCGGGAATGTGACCCCCCCCCGTTTGATTTTATTCCCTCTGCTTGTCGCCTGAGCGTCCGACCCCGCTGACCGCGCCGAGGAGCCCGGCCGCAGGGAGAGGGGCTGCCGCAGGCGGGATGGCCTGCAGACGACGCTATTTGTGAGTACAGGTGTCGGAAGTGCGGGGCTGGGGTAGAGGACCCCGGCTGAGCTGGGGCTGGGGGAGGCTCTGGGGGCGGGGGCTGCCTCGGAGGAGCCCGCGGCTGCAGAGGTGCAGTGGTGCCCTGTCCCCTACCCTGCTGTCCCCTGCCCTGTGACGGGGTGTGTGTCCTGCTGATGCTGAGGAAGGCAGTTAGTCAGCAGTCTCCACCCGGCTGTGTAACCCCCTCACTAAGGACAGGTAACCCCCTCCCCAAATCCGAGCACCGGGATGGGACCCCAGACCCACTGCTACAGACTGACACTTGGTACAGACCCCAGCATGTCTGCTTGGAAAAAGCCCTTTGGGCCCAGCTCACCCATGACTGGCATTCAGCCAGACCCGAAGGAGGCTGGTGGTAGGAAGGTCCAACCTGTGACGATCAGGGGACAGCGGTGTCCCCCGTGCTACCATGGTGTTCTGTGAGGCTGTGAGCGGGAGAACGTGTGTGTCTGTTAGACCTAATGCCAGCGGCAGAGACTGTTAAGTCTGCAGGGGGTGGTGACATCATGGGCCTGCATATTTATGGAAGCCTGAGCCCTTGCTTGTTACGACGCCAGGCTTCCCCAGGGCTCCGGAGTAGAAGCCAGCCTCCCTCAGCACTTTCTACGGTGAGCGTCCTTTGGTCTCGGACCTTGCAGGACCCTGGCCACAGGGGTCAGACCAGCTCCACACCTCCAGCTGCCTGGTCCAGGCGGGGCTGTTCCTCGACCTCACACCTGGTCAGTGAGGGCAGAGCTGGACCCTCTTGGGCTGGGCTCAGCCCCCAGGACAAGGAAGGGAAGGCCTGCAGCAGTGTGGGGGGACCTGTGGGGGGCCCTGTACCCCGACAAGGGCCCGGGGAGCCCCTCGCTAAGCAGCATCCGTTCCCCTGCGTTGAGGGACAGCTCTCTCGGTAACGGCGTGAAGGAAGAGACGGGTGATGGAGGAACCGGGTCTGTGTTTGCTGTGATGTTTGTTCATCTGCTCCTTCAGTGGAAGAGCCCACGGCTGGCTTGTTGACGTGCACAGAACACGCTGGAGTCGACACTCCCTCTGACGAGACCCTGGTGGTATTTTTGGAAACAAATAATGAATCCCTGCCCAGCGCGGCGCTGTTGCGGGGAATAGGTCCTCCCAACGCAGCTGTCTCCTTCCTGCCTGGGCCCAGGGGCCAGCGTCGCGAAAGTCTCAGAATTCGGGGGGTTCTCCCACGCTGGGGAGGGGCGGTGTGCAGGGTGAAACGTGCAGGTCCCCAGTGTGTACATTGAGCCCCTCTCAGGCCATTGATGCTCAGTGGTGGGACCCTCACAGCAGCCTTGTCTGGGCAGGCACAGAGACGCCCATTTTAGAGATGGGGAAACTGAGGCTCAGCCAGATTCCCCTGGAAACTCGGATTGCACTAGCTGAGGTTGGGAGTTTGAGCCAGGGCAGTATACTAGACTCACGTGAGGAGACGTTTTAGCAATACCCACGCCTGGGTCCACCCCAGAGGTGCTGCTGTGTGGGCCGGGGTTGAGCTCGAGCATCAGGACCCTGTAAGTTCTCCGTGTGATTTCCATGTGGAGCTGGGGTTGGTGGTCCTGGTGCAGCCTCTTCCCATGGCCGATCGCACTGCCCAAGCTGGCACGACCTTGACGTTGCCAGGGATACGGCTGCCACACAGAGGTCCTGGCAGGGTCACTGACGCCTGGACTAAGCTGTCTTGCCCGCCCGCCCGGGACAGGGGCCAGGCTGGTGAGGAGAGTGGGCGCATTGGGCTCCATGCTCCCGTCTCACAGTCTGGCCCAGTGACGGCCGGGCCATCACTCCACAAGCGGCCACCCACCCTGTGAGTGGCACCAGAGATTGCAGAGAGACTGGGGGCCGGGGGGGGGGGGCGGAGAGGAGTTCTCACAGAAAGACTTTTAGTCGTAGATCAGGCCTCGCTGAGGCTGCCCGGGAGCCCTTGTGCTGTGTGTTTGCTCATTCCCCTCCCCCACAGCCGGGGGAGGGCTGACCCCCAAGCCTGGAGCTCTGCCTGCACCTGCTGCTCCAACTCCCTTGTTAGCAGGGGTCTAACACGGAGGAGGGGCGGGGGACTGAGTGTCTCCAGGCGCCTGGCTCACAGCAGCTGGAAAGTCAAGCAGTGTCATCGTGGCCACACCAGACTCATACTGACTTCAGAGACTCATTTTAAAAAAAAAATAAATTTATTAACTGGTTGACTTTTAGAGCAAGAGGAAGGGAGAGAGAGAGAGGTAGAAACATCGACTGGTTGACTTTTAGAGCGAGAGGAAGGGAGAGAGAGAGAGGTAGAAACATCGATTTGTTGTTCCACTTATTCATGCATTCCTTGGTTGATTCTTGTCTGTGCCATGACCGGGGGTTGAACCTATAAGCTTGGTGTATTGGAACAATGCTCTACCCGGCTGAGCTATCCAGCCAGGGCCTCGGAGCCTTCTCGTGCCCGGCTGCCTCCTTGATGCTCACTGATCCCTCTTCACAGAGGAGGGAACTGAGGATTGGAGAGGGTAAGAACTTAACCGGGGTCTCGGGACTGCTTCCCCCTGTGCCCTTCCTTGCCTGTGATATTTCCCCCAGCACGCCCTAGGCCAGACCTGGACCTGCTTGCTGTGGCGTCATTGTGCCTGGCGGGCCCTGGGGGGGCCCTGGCGGCAGGTCCCCCGCACCCCTTCCCTGCCTCCCTGTGGACCACCGGTGTGGTCCCGGGATGGTGTCATGGAAGCTAGACTCTTGTTGAGCGGGGACAGGGCACTCACAGTGGGGGTGGGGTGAACAGGTTAAAGGACAACAGTGGTAATAGTCACACGAGATTATTAATGAAACGGGAAGGGGGGCGGGGACCACGAGGCCTCCAGAATCAGTTCCTTAATCAAACTTGCTCAGCAACCAGGTCGTTACTGTGCTGACGGCTTAATTACTGGTGTCCTAATTAAGGTCAGCCCTCTTCTGACGGAAACGGGACTCAGCAGGGTAACCGCTGTCTTGTGGGGCGCAGAGCGTCTTGCAGCTTGAATGCGAGAAGTTGGGCTGCAGGGAGTTTGCACTGAGTCTGAGATACAGAGCTTCCAGTGGCCCCTGAGCCCTGGGTCTCTCTCTCTCTGGAACTCTGTGGTCCCGGCACGTCCGTCCCAGCTCCACTCTGGCCCCGCCAGCTCACAGGTCCCGTCCAGCTCACAGGCCCCGTCCAGCTCACAGGTCCCGTCCAGCTCACAGGCCCCGTCCGGCTCACAGGTCCCGTCCAGCTCACAGGTCCCGTCCAGCTCACAGGCCCCGTCCAGCTCACAGGCCCCGTCCAGCTCACAGGTCCCGTCCAGCTCACAGGCCCCGTCCAGCTCACAGGCCCCGTCCAGCTCACAGGCCCCGTCCAGCTCACAGGCCCCGTCCAGCTCACAGGCCCCGTCCAGCTCACAGGCCCCGTCCAGCTCACAGGTCCCGTCCAGCTCACAGGCCCCGTCCAGCTCACAGGCCCCGTCCAGCTCACAGGCCCCGTCCAGCTCTGGCCCCGTCCAGCTCACAGGCCCCGTCCAGCTCTGGCCCCGTCCAGCTCACAGGCCCCGTCCAGCTCACAGGCCCCGTCCAGCTCACAGGTCCCGTCCAGCTCACAGGCCCCGTCCAGCTCACAGGCCCCGTCCAGCTCACAGGCCCCGTCCAGCTCACAGGCCCCGTCCAGCTCACAGGTCCCGTCCAGCTCACAGGCCCCGTCCAGCTCACAGGCCCCGTCCAGCTCACAGGCCCCGTCCAGCTCACAGGCCCCGTCCGGCTCTGGCCCCGTCCAGCTCACAGGCCCCGTCCGGCTCTGGCCCCGTCCAGCTCACAGGCCCCGTCCAGCTCACAGGCCCCGTCCAGCTCACAGGTCCCGTCCAGCTCACAGGCCCCGTCCAGCTCACAGGCCCCGTCCAGCTCACAGGCCCCGTCCAGCTCACAGGCCCCGTCCAGCTCTGGCCCCGTCCAGCTCACAGGCCCCGTCCAGCTCTGGCCCCGTCCAGCTCACAGGCCCCGTCCGGCTCACAGGCCCCGTCCGGCTCACAGGCCCCGTCCGGCTCACAGGCCCCGTCCAGCTCTGGCCCCGTCCAGCTCACAGGCCCCGTCCAGCTCTGGCCCCGTCCAGCTCACAGGTCCCGTCCAGCTCACAGGTCCCGTCCAGCTCACAGGCCCCGTCCAGCTCACAGGCCCCGTCCAGCTCACAGGCCCCGTCCAGCTCTGGCCCCGTCCAGCTCACAGGCCCCGTCCAGCTCACAGGCCCCGTCCAGCTCTGGCCCCGTCCGGCTCTGGCCCCGCCAGCTCGCAGGCCCTCCCTGATGTCCTGATGTTCTCTCCTCCCTGACGTCTCTGTCTGAGCTTCGCCACCAGAATGTGCGTCGGCCGTGCCAGGGCACAGGGCGGGCAGTGAGCTCGCTGCTGCCCCCTCGCACACAGAGGAGCACGGGCGTACAGGATGTGCTCAGTGAACCTCTGCTGAGTGAGTGGTCTGGACTGTGTGTGGGCACTGCCCTAAGCCGGACGGTGCAGAACCAAGTAAGAAACAGTCTGCCTCTGTGACAAGGTTTGGGAAGTGCCAGGGGCAGGACAGAAAGACACCCGGGGACAGGGAGGGTCGCCACGACGACGGCGGGCGTGTCCTGCGCGCGGGGCTTGCCGGTGGGTCGGGGAGGGGGAGCACTGCAGGCTGCAATGTCGGCCTCAGCCTGTTTCACCTTCACAGTGACCCTGGGAGGAGGAGCCAGTTTTCCCTGCTGTGCAGACAGTGCCACTGAGTCAGCGGTTGACTTGCGCCAGGCAGCACCCACTGAGGGGTGGGGGCTGGACCTGAGCCCGGGCCGCCAGCGCCAGAGCCCAGCTGGACTGAGGCTTCTGCTGAAGGTCCTGGTGCCAGGCTGAGCCCGAGGGTGGAAAGTAAGAGGTGACACTGGGTGTGTGGGCGTGCTGGGAGCAGGCCCTCCCTGGGGCGGTGGCCATGGGCCGCCACGGAGGGTCTGAGTGGGGGTTACCCTGCTGCGTCACAGGGGACGTCTGGGCAGCGTTCTCCACCGTTTGTTCTCCGGGCCCCACAGTGGGGCCCACGTGTCCCCGTCCTGGGGCCTGGGACCTCTGTGCCCCACACGGGACACCCAGGAGAACTGCAGGGCAGGCCGAGTGATGGGGAGGGTGGCTTGTCCCCCGTCGGTCTGTGGAAGGCCGTGCTGGGAGCCAGGGTGCTTCTGAGAATGCCCGACTGTGGTCGGTAAGGTCACTTTGTGTCCTGGCCTGAGGAAGGCCCTTGGCCTTTCAGCCTCCCTCCTGACCTCCACATGGAAGTCGGGACCGGGCTTGGTTGGTGTGGGGCCTGGAGGAGGACCCGCAGCTTCCTGTTATGGACATTCGCAGAGGTCAGAGGTCAGTGCCTACACAAGACTGAGTCGGGGCTCACCCTTGCACCCCCGTGACACACTGCTTTCCTGCACCTCCCCGCCCTCCTGGCAGCAGTGAGAGGGGGGTCTGCCTTTGCTCCCGGTCCTCCTCCTGACCAGCTGCAAGCTCTCCGTCCTCAGGGGTGGGGCCGGGCGCACAGCAGATGGACATATGGAAGGGCTGGGTGGCCAGGCAGGCCCAGGTGACGGGGGTCCTGCTCCTTGTCTGGCCTCAGGCGGGAGCCTGGCACGGGGCCTGTGGACGAAACTAGTTTTGTCCCGGCCAGTGGGGGCCTCAGAGGCACTGTTTCTGGGTGCTGAGTGCCCACCAGGCTCAGCTTGAGGCCCCGAGGCTGCCCCCTTGATGCCTGAGGGTTCCTCACCGGCTCACGGGCCCCTGTTCTCTCTCCCTCCATTTCCCCTGCCCCCAGCCACTGAGACCCTAGCCCTCCCTGGAGCTCACAGAGCAGGAACAAGTTACTCCACTCCAGCTCTGCCCTTGCCTTGCTGTGTGGCCCTGGGCCAGCTTCTTGCCCTCTCTGGGCCAATGACCTCACCTGGAGCCAAAGTGGCAAAGTCAGCTCTTGTGAGTCTCAGTGATGCTGAGACACATGGAGGGGGCAGTGGGGGTCAGAAGTAGGATTTAATTGTCACATGTTCTGACTCCTTCAATCCTGGTCACCACAGTCACTGCCCACTCATCCATCCACCCAGCCTGCAGTGGTCCCTGGGCTTTGTGCCTGGCCTCGTGGACCTGTAACTCCGAGTGGGCCAGGCCAGGCCCTGCCGTGGAGCTGACAGTCCAGAGAAGGGACATGCAGCACGTGAGGCCGCAGTACCAGCCAGCTGTCCCGTTCAGGAGAGCACCCCCCACATACACTGCTGCCCCGTTCAGGAGAGCCCCCCCCCACATACACTGCTGTCCCGTTCAGGAGAGCCCCCCCACTGCTGCCCCGTTCAGGAGAGCACCCCCCACATACACTGCTGTCCCGTTCAGGAGAGCACCCCCCACATACACTGCTGTCCCGTTCAGGAGAGCACCCCCCACATACACTGCTGTCCCGTTCAGGAGAGCACCCCCCACATACACTGCTGTCCCGTTCAGGAGAGCACCCCCCACATACACTGCTGTCCCGTTCAGGAGAGCCCCCCCACTGCTGCCCCGTTCAGGAGAGCACCCCCCACATACACTGCTGTCCCGTTCAGGAGAGCACCCCCCACATACACTGCTGTCCCGTTCAGGAGAGCCCCCCCACTGCTGTCCCGTTCAGGAGAGCCCCCCCCCACATACACTGCTGCCCCGTTCAGGAGAGCCCCCCCCCCACATACACTGCTGTCCCGTTCAGGAGAGCCCCCCCACTGCTGCCCCGTTCAGGAGAGCCCCCCCCCACATACACTGCTGTCCCGTTCAGGAGAGCCCCCCCACTGCTGTCCCGTTCAGGAGAGCCCCCCCCCACATACACTGCTGTCCCGTTCAGGAGAGCCCCCCCCCCACACTGCTGTCCCGTTCAGGAGAGCCCCCCCCCACATACACTGCTGTCCCGTTCAGGAGAGCCCCCCCCCACACTGCTGTCCCGTTCAGGAGAGCCCCCCCCCCCCACATACACTGCTGTCCCGTTCAGGAGAGCCCCCCCCCCACATACACTGCTGTCCCGTTCAGGAGAGCCCCCCCCCCACATACACTGCTGTCCCGTTCAGGAGAGCCCCCCCCCACATACACTGCTGTCCCGTTCAGGAGAGCACCCCCCCACACTGCTGTCCCGTTCAGGAGAGCCCCCCCCCACATACACTGCTGTCCCGTTCAGGAGAGCCCCCCCCACATACACTGCTGTCCCGTTCAGGAGAGCCCCCCCCCACATACACTGCTGTCCCGTTCAGGAGAGCCCCCCCCACATACACTGCTGTCCCGTTCAGGAGAGCCCCCCCCCACATACACTGCTGTCCCGTTCAGGAGAGCCCCCCCCACATACACTGCTGTCCCGTTCAGGAGAGCCCCCCCCACATACACTGCTGTCCCGTTCAGGAGAGCCCCCCCCACATACACTGCTGTCCCGTTCAGGAGAGCCCCCCCACTGCTGTCCCGTTCAGGAGAGCACCCCCCACATACACTGCTGTCCCGTTCAGGAGAGCCCCCCCCACATACACTGCTGTCCCGTTCAGGAGAGCCCCCCCCACATACACTGCTGTCCCGTTCAGGAGAGCCCCCCCACTGCTGTCCCGTTCAGGAGAGCACCCCCACATACACTGCTGTCCCGTTCAGGAGAGCCCCCCCCCACACACTGCTGTCCCGTTCAGGAGAGCACCCCCCCACACCTCTGCCCACTCCAGCTCCTTTTCCAGGGACGCCCCCCCCCCCAGACTTCAATGTCCAACTCGGGCCTCCTGTGTCCAACTGAGCTCCTACACCCCTGGTGCTTCCTGTGGTCACCAACGTGGTCACCAACGCCGTGTCCTCTGTCCCCCCACCCAGACTGAGCGCAGCCCGGGCGAGGACCTGTCTTTGCTTCCTGGTGTCCCTATGGCCCTGGCCTGGTCGGACACCAGTAACCTTTTCTTTTCATTGCGTCAATACACACAGCATAAAATTTTAACCATTTTTAAGTGTCCAGTTCATTGATCAATGTGTAGCCATGACCACCATCCATCTCCAGAAGCCTCTCAATCTTCCCAAACTGAAGCTCTGTCCCCATCAAACCCTAACTCCCCCCCCCCCGGCCCCACCCCTGGTAACCAGCCTTCTCGTTTCTGTCTCCATGAACTTGACTTTGCGAAGGACCTCACAGAAGTGGAGTCACGCCGTATTGGTCAGTGTGTGTCTGACTGATCTCGCTGAGCCTCCCCTCCCCAGGCTCGTCCCTGTGTGGCGGGGGTCAGCACTCCCTCCCTTTTTAGGGCTGAGTCACGTGCCGTTGTACGGAGGGACCACAGTTTGTCCACCCGTCACCTGTGCGTGGACACCTGAGTTATTCCCGCTGCTGGGACCCTGTGAGCCGTGTGCTGTGGACGCAGGCGTGTGGCTATCTCTTCGAGGGCCTGCGTTCACTTCTTTCGGGTCTGTGCCCAGACGTGGGAGCTCTGAGGACATGTGATCCCACGTGTCACTCTGTGAGGACGCTCCTCAGTTTCCTCAGCGGCCGCGCCACCAGCCATGGGCAGGGTTTCCGTTTCTCCACATCCTCGCCAGCACTCACTGTTTTGGTTTTTGGGTGGCCTTTTGTGTTTTGTTTTCACAGTCGAGTTATCATGGTGTGAGGTGGCATCTCACAGTGGCTTCATCTACCTTTCCTGAGGCTGAGTGGTCCAGTTCTGCCACCCTGTCCCACGGAGGGAACACTCGGCTCCGCAGAGCTCTGGCACTGACTCTGGGGTGTGGGCACCTGAGATGCCTCCGCTGTCAGGGTCTGCCCGGGGCAGGCTGGGGACAAAGGAGGCTCAGGGCTCCCACCCAGAACCTGGAGCTTCAGGACATGTCACCCGAGGGGCTGGGCACTGAGGGTAGCTAACATGCAGCGGGTGCTCAGAAAGATTCAGTGACATAAGTAATATCAGCTTCCAAGTAATACCAGCGTCCATCTTTCTAGTTGTTGTTTATTTATTCGTATAACTAGAGATAATTCATCCACAGGGTCTGAGGATGTCTGTACACATTGCGTGGCTGCCTCCCTCCCTCCCTGTCACCCCCCCCACCCCCGGAGGCTGCGTGCGGCCTGTGCGGTCCTCCTGGGCGGTCCTCCTGGGTGGTCCTCCTGGGTGGTCCTCCTGGGCGGTCCTCCTGTGCGGTCCTCCTGTGCGGTCCTCCTGGGTGGTCCTCCTGGGCGGTCCTCCTGTGCGGTCCTCCTGTGTGGTCCTCCTGTGCGGTCCTCCTGGGCGGTCCTCCTGGGTGGTCCTCCTGTGTGGTCCTCCTGGGCGGTCCTCCTGTGTGGTCCTCCTGTGTGGTCCTCCTGTGTGGTCCTCCTGGGCGGTCCTCCTGGGTGGTCCTCCTGTGTGGTCCTCCTGGGCGGTCCTCCTGTGTGGTCCTCCTGTGTGGTCCTCCTGTGTGGTCCTCCTGGGCGGTCCTCCTGGGTGGTCCTCCTGTGTGGTCCTCCTGGGCGGTCCTCCTGTGCGGTCCTCCTGGGTGGTCCTCCTGGGCGGTCCTCCTGTGCGGTCCTCCTGGGCAGTCCTCCTGGGCGGTCCTCCTGTGCGGTCCTCCTGTGCGGTCCTCCTGGGTGGTCCTCCTGTGTGGTCCTCCTGGGCGGTCCTCCTGGGTGGTCCTCCTGTGTGGTCCTCCTGGGCGGTCCTCCT